>NC_060063.1:56800661-57169642 GCF_020283565.1 Trifolium pratense
GAACGTCTGTTGCAACACTAGTTCTTCTTGAAACAATCCAAGTGCACACTGGCTCAGAACTCTATTTCTTACTTAGGCCACATTGTCTCCTCTAAAGGTGTGGGCCCTGACCCTGAGAAGATTAGAGCTATGGTGGACTGGCCAGTACCCACCAATTTGAAGCAGCTTCGTGGCTTCCTTGGTTAACGGGATTATATCGCAAGTTTGTGGCTCACTATGCTCTCATCGCAGCTCCACTCATAAATTTACTGAAACGCGATGCATTTCTCTGGTCGCAGGAAGCTCAATGTGCCTTTGTAGCTCTGAAGGAGGCAATGACAAAGGCCCCGGTGTTAGCCTTACCAAACTTTGAGACAACCTTTGTCATCGAGACTGACGCATCAGGTACAGGCATGGGAGCAGTTCTTTGTCAGGAAAGTCACCCTATTTGCTACTACAGTCGCAAGTTCTGTCCCAAAATGCTATCCGCTTCAATTTATGTCCGTGAGCTATGCGCAATTACTTCCGCGGTAAAGAAGTGGCGTGCGTATCTGTTGGGGAGGAAATTTTTTATTCACACGGATCAACGCAGCTTACGAGAATTGATGACTCAGATTGTGCAGACACCAGAACAACAGTTCTACCTCGCCAAACTTCTGGGCTACATTTATGAAATTGTCTACAAACCCGGTGCTCAAAACCGTGTTGCAGATGCTCTATCTCGTGTCCATGAGCACCCCTCACAATGCTTGGTTATCACTATTCCTCACTGGGATTTTATTCAACACCTTCAGCAGACCTTTGCCACTGATGACAACCTTCAGGATCTGATCAAAAAGGTGGAAGCAACACCATACTCCTTTCCAGGTTTTTCACTTATTCAGGGAGTACTGTATTTTCGTGGAAAATTATTTATACCTGATAATCCTGCAATCAAAACTATGCTGCTAACTGAATTTCACACCTCACCAATCGGTGGTCATAGCGGTGTGCAAAAGACACTGGGACGTCTCAAAGAGAATGTTTATTGGGATAATATGAAGCTTGATGTGGTGAATTTCGTTAAGGCCTGTTATGTTTGTCAGCAAACCAAACATCTCAACCATTCCCCATATGGAATCCTCCAGCCACTTTCGATCCCTAATGGAGTGTGGGAAGACATCTCTATGGACTTCATTGTTGGCCTCCCATCCTTCCAAGGGCACACTGTGGTCCTCGTCGTTGTGGATCGCTTCTCCAAGGCCGCTCACTTTGGTATGTTGCAAACACACTATAATGCAAGTAAAGTTGCTGACCTCTTTGCTAAGATGATTTGCAGGCTCCATGGCATGCCTAAGAGCATTGTCTCTGACAGAGACCCAATCTTCATAAGCAAATTTTGGCAACAACTATTTCATCTCAGTGGCACTACCTTGCGCATGTCTACAGCTTACCATCCTCAAACGGATGGGCAAACTGAAATTGTCAACAAGGCTCTTCAACAATACCTTCGTTGCTTTGTTCATGACCAACCAAAGAAATGGGGAAATTACTTGCATTGGGCTGAATGGCATTACAACACATCTCAGCACGCATCTACCACCCTTACTCTGTTTGAGATCGTCTACGGAAAAAAACCACCATCTCTTCTACAATATATCCCAGGCTCTACTTCCATTGAAGCTTTGGACTCTACCCTCTCTGACCGGGAAACCATCCTTCAGACACTGCGCAAGAAATTACTAAGGGCTCAGGAGGATATGAAGAAATTTGCAGATGCACATCGCACTCCTCACACATTCAAATTAGGTGACTATGTGTATGTGAAGCTCCGCCCCTACCGTCAGACATCTGTTGCTGGCCACCGCATTCAGAAGCTTGCTAAGCTGTATTTTGGACCCTTCCAGATCAAAAGCGCTATGGGACCAGTTGCATTTGAATTAATTCTACCTGCTGACAGTAGAATCCATCCTGTTTTCCACGTTTCTCAACTGAAGCACTGCTACAATCCCACCGTGGCATCACTTCCGTTACCACCCATGACGCCTGATGATCAGTTTCTCATAGAACCACTTGTGGTGCTGGGTTGGCGCCACAATGATGAAGGGATACTTTCCCATGCTTTGATACAATGGGCTGGACTACTACCAGAAGATACTTCTTGGGAGCCGTTGGAAGATCTTAGGAAGGCTTACCCCCAATTCAACCTTGAGAACAAGGTCGCTGTGGATGGGGGGAGCAATGTCATGGACCTTACTAGCCCAGCCCACACTGATGAGGCCCAAGCTGAGGAACCAATGGAAAAGCCAAGCGCATCAGAGGCAGGCCAAAGTGGCAGGACGACTTCTACATGGCTAAGAATTAGGAAGGGGTCCCATTGAGTCAGTAGCTTGCATCCAATAAACCTTGTATTTCAATCATGCTTGTCTTTTAGTGTCTTTGTCCTTTTAATTCCGTTAGACAGCTGTCCACTCAATTTTATGCTATATGTAATGATTGAAAGGAATGAAATAAGCAGGCAAATTTAACATAAAACTAGAGTTCACTCCACTCACGGAGTATTTTTATCATTGCAGTCATTATTATTCTATTCTCTCAGCTTTCAACGTAACAAACTCCCTTTCACACTAGTAACTGGCAAGTCGGAATGCTAGGGATCTTTCTTATCCCCTTGAATATTTACTCAGGACTTGGGGCATCACGTGCATCCCACAGACTCTTTAACTTGGGGTAGTAGTCACCAATGCTCATATCTCCTTGAATGCATTCATGAATCTCTTTTTCAATGTGGAAGAGATGCACACTATTTGCATGAAACGCTCTTTCAATTCCATCCAGATCTTGGAGGCATCATCGGTGTACATTATACTTTGAATAATGTTGGATGAAATAGTGTTGATAATCTAGCCTCCTGTACTCCTTGGAGGATGTTGTTGATGGCTTCTCGATGGATCCATCCACAAACTCATCCTTGTTATTGGTGGTGAGAGCCATGAGCATGGCATGGCTCCAAAGAGGATAATTGCTTTGTGACAATTGTTGAGTAACAAGAACTAAACATGGTTGGTCAGAGTGATGCAGATATAGTGGATCGCTTTGGATCGTTGTACACATTGATAAGGGGTTTCGTTGTGTTGGTAGAGGTTTTGGGCGTTGGTGAGGTTTCATCATGTTCTGCCATGGAAAATATGGTTAAAAGGGTATTTGAGCCATAGAGGTTTGGTTGCTCTTGATACCAGAGTGATGAAACTATGCCTAAAACAAAGGAAACTTTCCTAACTCTGTTAATCAGCAATAGCTATACAAGGGAACAATTGACAGTAAACTAAATGAGACAAACAAGCTAGAGAGGATCAAGGATTATTTACGTAGGATCATGATTCTTAACATATAATGATTATAATCATCTTCATTCATTTTTTGTCGCATGGTACTACTACTGCTACTACTAGAGCACATTGATTGTAGTGCATGATGTGAGAATTTGGCGAATGTAATTACTTTCACTTAAAACATTTGCTTTCACTGAAAAATAACAGTTTTTTTTTGTCAAAGAAAAAATAGTTTTTTTTTATTATTTTATAAAAAAACATCATTATAATTAAATAAATAAATTTGATGCAATATTATTAAACTCGTGGTATTTCGATCGCAAACTTCATAAAGTCTTTGCTTTCTTACAAAAAAAATAAATAAAGTATTTGCTTTTGCCATGGTGTGGGTTAATATTATGTTCTAACCAGTAAATCAAGTGACCTGGTCCGTGCTTAATTTACCATTCTACTTGGGCGTGAACTATGAATTATATACTTGATTTGTGTTGTTTTATCAAGAGATGCAGACTTTATTATTGATTAAAACTCGCAGGTTTTCTTGTGATTTTCTAAACAAAGATTTAATTGTGTATAAAGCGACCAAAATAAAATGGTAGAGAGAAGATTCATTTACATAGGGTTGTGAAGAAGAGAAGAAGACAAAGGCAAAAATGGAGAAAAAATGCTACTCATCGGTAGTGATGTGATATTAAAAGAAGAGGGCAAAAAAGTCATTTTTAAGTTTGAGGGAGTGGTTCCATCACATACCTCCCAAATTGGATGGAACAAAAATTGGAGGATATAATGGAATAGGATGGAATACATTCCATCATGTTCCATTTCATTCCATCTTAATTTTTGAAATCCGAACAATGGAATCATATATTATTCCAACTCACTCCATTCCATTCCATCCAATACCACCAATACAAACATACCCTATATTATATAAGAGAGAAGGCATGATAGATACAAAATAATAGCCATACAACAAAGATTAGTATTAGTTAATTATGTTCTAAAACAAGAAGTAATATTGCCTAAGTAGAAATATATACATCTTCCTGACTTTCTGCATAAATCTAATTGTTTCTTCGTCCTCTCTTTTAATCCTAGGTACATTACATCTGCTACTGATGAAGTCGGAAGTGGTCGCTAAAACTTTGGTAGTCCACTTTGCCATATCAGTCAGAAATAAATCTACCATAAAAGAATGCAGAGAACAAGTTTTTGGATTTGGGAAAGAAATTTGAGTTCTATCACGTGCAAGAAAGATTTGCATTTCATTCGTTTATTATATTGTTTGGAGAAAAAGTTCAAGTTCCACTTTGTGTGCTTGCAAATGAAACGAATTTTCTACGTTACTTTCCTCTCATGGGTTTGAGAATTTGGAATGAACAAAGTAAAGTTTCATCGACACACATAAGTGCACCTGCATTATTAAACTCTCCACAATAATTTGGTGCTGAAAATATTGTAACTAGTTGTCTGTCTGCGAAAAATTGGTAGCCATCTTCAACAACCTACAGAAGTGAGTTTACACGTACATTTAGTTGATTGAAGAATGCATGAATGAATGATAGTTAAATGGAGAGTTGTGTACGTAGTGGTGAGTAACAATAATTAACCTGATGAGCCCGACATATAAGATCAAGATCATGTTTCTTCAAGAACTCGTCTACCTTGTCCGGTCCAAATGTGTAGGAAACACCGCGATCATTCTCTCCCCACCCTTTAATTTCTGTGTCTGGATCAGCCCAAAGGAGGTCACATAAGAGGCCTTGATCTGGAACATCCAATGGCCTTTCTATAGCTTTGATTTGATTCAAGCTCTCCATATCGGGAGAAAGGCCACCGTGCATGCATAGAATTTTATCATCAATCACTGCAGATACAGGCAAACAATTGAAGCAATCTGTAAATACCTTCCATAAGCGAACACTGAATCTTCGCTTGCACTCATCATAAAATCCATAAATTCTATTAATAGATGCACATTCGTGGTTTCCTCTAAGAAGGAAAAAGTTCTCTGGAAATTTGATCTTATATGATAGTAGGAGGCATATTGTTTCTATACTTTGTTTTCCTCTATCAACATAATCCCCGAGAAATAGGTAATTCGAATCTGGAGGAAACCCACCATACTCAAATAGACGCAATAGGTCAGGATATTGCCCGTGTATATCGCCTGAAACAACCCATCATGCATGTAATCAATCAAGCAATAATAAGCAATTCCAAATCAAAATTTTGAACAAAGTGTGTGTGCGAGCGCACGTGTATGTTTTGTGTTTATAAAGATAAAAAAAGCATAATATTATAGGTTCATTATTAGATAGCATCATCTTCCAATTAGACAAATAATGGGGAAATACCACAAATGTTAATTGGAGCCTCTAATTCAAGTAGGTTTGGCTGGTTGAGGAAAACTTCTTTTGCTTTGATGCAAAGATTGCGAATTTCTGACTCCCCTAGTTGAATCCGCTTGCCCCTATTATTCTTTGCTTCCAAAAGCCTCTCTATTATTCCATCCAATCCTTCCATTCCCCGATTACTCAACTACAATCTAAATTTTCTCTCTTTCGATCAAATAATAAATTTTTGTTCTATCATATATGATATGATTACTCTTACTAAACTAAACTCATGGAATCGATAATGAAGAGGCGACAAACAGAATGCATGCTAAGTAGGGGGAGGGTCAAAAAAGATGGTATGGTTACGGGTTCAACGTGATATAGAAAAATGAAATATACCAAACACATCGCTAATTTTAGGATATATTTGGAAAATAGAGAAGCTGATTTTTGTTATATCAATTTGACTTATATTTCTATGGTTGAGAAGTTGAGGAACTAATAGCTACCAACGAATGGAAGGAAAGGAGAAGAGGTAATCTTCCCATCACTAAAATTAGGAATAACTTTCATGTGTGATTAATTAATTACTAGTTCAGTACCAACAAGATAAAATAAAACTCATCTCATTGTTGAAAATTGGATTGTGCATTTGAGTTATCAATTGTTGCATTGCATATATCAAAAACTAAACTACGCATCAAATTAGGAAGATGTTTGAATCTATCTAATATTAAAAATATTATTCAATATAAAATGAATAAGTCTCATTCACTAAATCATATCTCAGCCGTAAAGAAAAATCTTGGACCCATGCAATGTATACAAAAGAAAAATACTTTTGTCAAAATTAACGGATAAGACATCGTTCCCTCCTCCTCCTCCTTCACTTATCCCCATCCCACCATAGTTATATAAGAGACAGTTTAGAATTGTCTTGAAAAACAGGTATAACAACTTGACCCTAACCGCGACCTGTCGGTAGAACCAAAGTTATTAAATAAAGTACGATCCTAACCGCGACCTGCCAGTAGAACCAACACTATAAAGTTTTTATCTCAAGAACAAGGTTCTTATCACAAGAACGAAGAAAAAGTTCTCACAAGATAAACTCTCAAATTATATTAATCTTCAAGTTGCGTTTTGAGAAGTACATGAACGCTTTATTTATAGTTGATCCTTACATAGTAGGATTTATTTTACACTATCATATATTCATCATAGGCCTTAGAAAATTCCTACTAACATGTTTATAAATTCTCACTAGCCACTATAATGACTTAGTGCACCACTAGGAAGCATTTAGAAAGGCTAGAAGGTCATCTAAAAATCCTCCTAATACCAAAAACGAAAATTACAATAAATAAAAAAAAAATTGGACTTAATTGTTTTCTATTAGTCCAATATTATTAGACCACAAATCGGCACATAGATGTTTCTTATCATGTGAATTGGACTTCAAGGTGTATGTTGCCCGGGTGCGGGTACGGTACCGGTATCGGGTACGGGTACCGGTACGGGGTACGTCATTTTTAGAAAAACTAAGGTACAGGTACGTCTCTATAATTTTTTTTAATATATAATTATACATATTAAATAATAGAATTATATTGTAAAAACAAATAATTAAACATAAAAAATATCACACCATACTTTTAAAGTAATTTAAATCGAAATATCAAAATATGAAATTAAAAAGCAATTAGCTCAAAAAGAGTCAATTGTTTCCCACTCCGTCATCACTAAAACGAGCGACCTCTAGTTAGGTTCACCGCGAGAAAGACTAGCAATTTCAAGAATATCAACTAAGTATTAAATAAATCTCATTCATCTCTACGAATATCCCACATTTTTGTTGCACTTTCATTATAAATATTACTATATTTCTCTTTCTCGAGAGAAGACGAAGATTGGTATGAATAACAACTAGATTTTCATCTCTCTTTGAATTGAGCATATTCCTTTTCAATGAATGAGTGAATAATTCCGGCGGATACTTTGTTATTGATTTTTAGCTGTAGTTGCTACTTTAATATTATAAACAAATAAAAAAACTTAAATCTTCCTATAAAAAAACTAATAAAAGAAAAAGGAGAAGAAAAAAAAACGTGTTTTTGTTTTTTGGATTGGTGTACCACGCATGTACCACAAGTGTACCACGCGCGTACACATTGCAAGAAAAAACTAGGTACAGCGTCGGTGCGTACCGGAGGAGTACCATACGCGTACCGGTACCTGGTACCGGTACTCAATCTAAAATGGAGTACCCATGCAACATAGACTCAAAACATCTTCATCCAAAATATTTTAGTGCATTTTTTTATAAGTTTCATTCCACATGTTTAGTGAACTCGTGATCTAATCATTCTCTCCCTCTTCAAAAGGATTTGTCCTCAAATCCAAACCTGCATAAATAACCAATGGATTAGTAAAGAAAATTCTCTCTTTTGCAATATGTTTTTTCATTTGTTCCTCACTTTTCATTCTTTTATCTTCTCTCTCCTTTTCTCTATCTCTTTTTTCATAATTTCTTCTATATTTCCTCTCTATGTTATCAAACCTTTCATGAAGTTTTTGAAATTCTCAATGAAATAACGTCTCCAAATGTTTAATCTAGACATGCATTTCTTCCTCCATTTTTTTAAACACTTTTTTTAACAAGAAAAAAATAGATGATAGATTAAACCTAATTTCAAGGTCGAAGCTCTGATACCAACGGATAAGAGACCGCTTAGGATCGTCTTGAAAAAAGGGTATAGGAACTTGACCCTAACCGCGATCTGCCGGTAGAACCAAAGTTATCAAATAAAGTGTGAAGAAAAAGTTCTCACAAGAGAAACTCTCAAATTATATTAATCTTCAAGTTGTGTTTTGAGAAGTACATGAGAGCCTTATTTATAGTCTATCCTTACATAGTATGATTTTTTGTTCACTATCATACATTCATCATAGGCCTTAGAAAATTCTCACTAACATTCTTATAAATTTCCGTGCCACTAGCCACTATAATGACTTAGTGCACCACTAGAAAGCATTTAGAAAGGCTAGAATGAAGTTAAAGGTCATATAAAAACCCTCCTAATACCAAAAACGAAAATTACAATAAAAATAAAGAAAATTGTACTTAATTGTTTTCTATTTAGTCCAATATTATTAGACCACAAATCAGTCCATGGATGTTTTTTATCATGTGAATTGAGCTTCAAGGTGGGCTCAAAACATCTTCATCGATCCAAAATATTTAAGTGCATTTTTTTATAAGTTTCCTTCTTCCACATATTTAGTGAACTCGTGATCTGATCGGGCTTTGATCTTGCCCAAGCAACCTTCTTTGTAATGACCAAAGCGGCCGCATGTAGTGCACAACAAATGAAGGCCCTCGTACTCAACATTGCATTTCCTATTTTTTATAGGAAACACAATCAACTTAGTTTTCGACAAGTCTACTTCCATACATAATCGAGCATATTTTCCTCTTTCTTCTATCAACGTGCTTTTATCCAATCTAACAATCTTGTCAATTTTGTTGTCTATGAAATGTAAAACTTCCGCATCGTAGTATTCAATCGGCCGGTAGCCAGTATACACACCCACCCACACCACTACTTTCTTAATGGCATCTCTTGTCGAATGAAAATTTGGACTCCATTCCATCACAATAAGGTAGTGATCATAGATGAACCAACATAGTGGTCATCCTCATGGGAGAAAGTAACCAGGAAGATCAATGATGTTGATCACTAGCTCCTTTCCTCATCCACATTTGTCTCAATCTAGTCTCCAATTCCTTATATCAGATTATTCTTCTACCCAACTATCACCCTTTTCCTCCATGGTCGTTGAATTCTCTTCTCTTCATGTCGAGATAAGACAATTTCAAGGCACTCGTAGTTTCCTACCACATGCTCCTCCACCTTCAGACCTTCGCCATCTTCCTCCTCAATTTCTTCTCCCTCTTTCTTTGTCTCTTCTGCTTCATCGCCCCTCAATTAATCCGTTATAAAAAATTTCGTTATTGAAAGAGTGTTGTTCGGTATACAATATTTATAATTGTAATATTTATTTGTGATTAATTGTTCATATATGAATAATATATTGACTTGTTAGGGTGATATACGTGTTCTACAAAACATAAAAAAAAAAAAATAAATAAATAAATTGGAAAAAAAAAACTATTAATTAAAGCTCATTCTAAGTTTTTAAATACAATAAAAAAATATTTGAGATGGGATAAAATTTGCATATTATAATTAATAGGACTGACACTCATTATATCTACCTATAGTGTGGGAAGATTACTTATGGTAAGAATGCTTTTAGCATGCCTCTGCAAAACGTTACAAATGAAATGAGACATGGTAATTTACATGTGGATGAGCTGGTAGTGACAAACCATTGATGATGAGATTAGTGATGACGGTGATGAGATAATTATTGTACCTGCAACGCAAATCACTCGTGTGGTTCCAGATGACGATGTACAAAAGAGTTAAGAGTGGTGAAGTAACTCTTGACGGACATGGCAAGTGCAGAATGAGCTGCACCGCAGGGCTCAGAATTTTAGGGGTCCAAAATTTTAAAACTTCATTCATATAGGCAAAATTCAATAGGGTTTTTTCTAACATGAACCATAGTGCACCATGATGCACAAGTCTCGAATAACATTATAACGAATACGAATTTTACAAAATCGACTGTTAGATTGAAAGATTACATCATATAGATCATCCGTAGAAATTTTTAAAAAAATTGAAAATCATTTGATAGATTATTGAGATCCATCAAAATTAGCGGTTTATAATGTTATCCGAGACTTATGCACGGTGCATGAATCACTTGCTCATGTTAGACTTGGCCTCATTAATAGGCTTATATACTTGAGATTTTAATGTGAACTAAGAGCATCCACAATAGAGCACTTCATTTTTGAGTATTTAAATGGTCTCACATAGACACATCATCAATTTATTATTTTTTTAATAATAGTACCTAATAGATACTCAACCCCTCCAATGGAGCATTTCATAAAAAGTTCTAAAATGGGTCCCATCAATAACTCCACATCATTAAAATTTGAAATTTAATTTAAAATAATATTGCCAAATTAAATTATTTTGAATATATTAAATAAAGTGGGTCCCATAAAAAGAAGAGAGAGAGAGTTCTTATATTAGAAGTGGTACCTATTAGGTACTAAAATGTGTTGTGCTCCAATGGTAGTACATAATAAGTACCATGAGTACCTAATAGGTACTACACCATCGGAGATGGTCTAAGTGCACTTTAGTCCAAATAGTATTCACTTCCTCTTCAACAGCTTATATAGACTATAGCCTCTCATTCTCATTTCTCACATAAGCGATGTGGTACAATATGCATGATTTGGTAACTAGCTCGCATCCAATGTCCATTATTTCTCATTCAACAGTCAAGTTATTCATGAAATTTAAGCATAGATTTGTTACATCCAATGTCTCGTAAGTCCTAGCTCAACTGGCAAAAATGTCAAAATTATTAGGCCGGATGTCAGTGAATTACCACTTCATCTATAAAAAAAAACCTTCAACCAATGTACTTTATTAAATTTATATTAATTAATAAATGATATTAACTCAAATAATATTATCTCTAATGGAGAGAATCTTTGAGAAATCTATGTAAAGGGGATGGATATGGATATCCTCTTTTGGGCTGGACTTTTTTTTGTCTAAATTACTCTCAAAACAGTTTTTGTTGAACAACTTAAATTTAATTTAAGCCCGGACTTTTACTTCCCCAAATTTTCTCACGCGCCCTATGAAATTACCAAAATAATTCTTTGCTTTTTACGATGCAATGTTCGCATCCTAGATAACGAGTGACAGTTTTTTTTTTACTCAAAATTGGTTATTATGAAACCCTTCACACCCCATGAATAAAAAAATTATGAAAAAAATACAGTTCACTGTCTAGAATGCGAACTCAAACACAATTCGCTAGTTTGAGTGTGAACGAAAACACAGTTTGCACTTTTTTTATATTACTCAGCTTGCATTTTAACTAATATATTTTTTTTGTCAAGTAGTCTAGTGACTAGAAAGTCCACCCATAAGATGGATAAGTGGGATGATCGGAGTTCGAAACCCAGCCCCTCTCAACGTAGCAAGGAGGCCGGCAGAGAATGCCAAGTCGGTCATTCACACTCAGTCAGAGTCTAATTTCCTAGCGGAAGAAAGCCAAAAGGGGAGTTTTGCGTCCGGTTCCGGCATCAGGAGTTGATTCAATAAGATTCATAGCGGAGTCGAGAACTAGCAACTACTCTTGGAAGATGGGATTGTTTACTTAGCCACCTCTTTTTTCCTCACCCTAACGGATCCTGGCAAGTCTTTCTATTACCGATATGGACCTCAGGGTCAAGCTAGCTCGAAATCCTTACTTTTTTTGGACCAATCTCTCTTTTGATTTTGGAAAGAAAAAAATATATCTTTATCAATATACTCTTTCTTCTACACATTTATTACTACCCTCAACTATGAGGTTTTTGTGGATTAAAAGACTAGCGATCAACCCCCAACTATATATATATATATATATATATATGTGTGTGTGTGTGTGTGTTTGATGAGATAGAGTTAGCCTATTTGTTATGGGGAATCTATGCTCCGGGCCGAAAAGAATAGTGCTTGCCTACGGCACCTGGCTTTCTCCGGCGCATAGGTTGGCTCCTCGCAGTTCTCCCTTCAACACTAACGGTAGATAGGAACCGAACTGTCTCACGACGTTCTAGCAATGTCTAGCCCTGAATTTGTCGGGACTATTCCAGTGAGTCCCTCGGGACAAAGGGCAGAAGGGAAGGTAGCTCGTGATTCTCGTCTCGGTTTTCTCGAAAGGTAGTTGAGTTCCTTCGGGTGAGAAATAATAGGAATTGATCTAGAGAGAGGTAGTGAATCGAATGTTGTGGTGGTCTTGAGCTCTTCTTCTTTCCGCCCTCTTTGTTGCAGCTATTGGAAGTATTCAAGATATCTGTAGAGCGGAATGCTCGGAGCGCTCTTCTTGAAAATATTCCATTCGATCTAACTCAAAAAATTAATCTTTAACTGGATAAAGAAGAGTAAGGACTCCAGTCAGCCATCTTGGTCTCACTCATATTGGGGATCAGAGAAAGAAAGCGGGTTGACCTCTAAAAATAGGTTCCTGCTCCATAAACGCTTTCCTAACAGCCTTTCTTTCTTTGTTTGGGGATAGGAGCTTCGCCTGGCGAAACCCCATGCTTTGAGAGTTCCTTTCTGCCGAAAATCTCATTTGCCAACATCCCCTTGGTTATTTCGACAAAAAGGTATTCTCTATAACACCGTCTTCTTCCCCTCAAAGAGCCCTTCTCTCACGTACTCTACTCGATGGAGCATGCATTAGATAGTAAATACAGTACATTCCAAAAAGGCTAAAGCCCTCTAACCGAGAAGTTAGTGCCGAAGTATTTAAGTTCCAACCGAAGCTTGCATTTTAACTAATATATTCTTATAAGGAAATGACTAAAATATACTAATTATTATATTCCTAATAAGAACCAAAGATGTGCGTAAAAAAAAAACCAAGATGTGATCACAATTGTATTTTTGTGTATGATCTCATGATAATGCATTTATGTGCATGATCTTTTGATTTGCTCCATGATTATCCAATAGTGTTGATCAATCACACACACCGCCATTCAAAAAACAAATATCACACACCGTAGAATTCATGGGATGGGGGTGAAGGAAGGGTTCGCACCTTA
Organism: Trifolium pratense; assembly: GCF_020283565.1. Lineage (NCBI taxonomy): Eukaryota > Viridiplantae > Streptophyta > Magnoliopsida > Fabales > Fabaceae > Trifolium > Trifolium pratense. The sequence goes on from NC_060063.1 coordinate 56,814,047, forward strand.
ACTTGCAAACGGTGTTTCATTCAAAATTGTTTCATGGAAGATGAGCGAAGGGTGAAGAGAAAAAAAAATTGATTTTCATAAGATTCGCATCCTATGATGCGAACTTTTTTTTCCCAGTTTTTCAAGTTTTTGAGATTTTACACTCAGCGAGTGGTGTAAAATTGGAAGGCCAGGGGGCGCATAAGACTCTCGGGAGCGAGAAAAGAAAATCTCTAATAACCGCATGATATGGTTCCCTTACTTTGTCAACTCCTCATAATAACTCATATAAGAAAACCGAAAACATAATTGCCACATGTTTGGCTGTAAGTACAATTGTATCACAATTCACAACAACTACTACCAGATCAATTCTTTGACATTACAACAGTCTTATAAAACCCAACGTTTGACAATTTTATACAAAAGGTTAATTATGATCCCAGCACCTTTACATCTCCCTCCACAGAAATCAATTGAACACATCTCAATCATGGCATCTCAATCTTGGCATGATTAATTGGAACTTCTGTTTTCAACAAATATTAAAATTACTAGCATATCAATCTGTATCCTGAGGCCTTTTACAGCACTTTCGCATCAATCTTGCGCAGGTTCGGGAACAGGAGGTATACAATCTACCTTATACCGTAGCACCTACAGTCCACATACAAATATACATTAACGCATCAGAAAATCCTACCATTTATTCTTTACAGCATGCTGAGTCTGTGAGCAATGATCTATGCTAATAGGAAGAAATGAGTTAACAAAGCACAAAACTCCAAAACAAAAAATGCAAATGGGAAAAGATGCCACGAAGAAGACTGCTGTGTCATCTCATTTGAAGTGTTAACGTGGTCAGTGAAGAAATGCAATAACAATGAGCAAATTACGATATAGTGAAGGCTAGTCAAGCCTCGCAGGAACACATGCTGTTAAGATTGAAGTATCTAATCATTCCCAATGTAAATTCATCAATATATACATATGCCCAATAATTTGTATTCAGAAACCAGTCCAAGTGGGATAATGAGAAACTTCGCATCTGACTGAACAAGTTAAACATGCTACACACCTTTCTAAAAAAAGTTGAATGTGTGTTGTCCCACATCAGTTTATAGCTTCCGGCCATTAATGTGCAGAAGTTCCCCTAAAATTACATTGCATAAAATTTAAGACGAGTATTTACACATCAAATGCTGTGAAACATATAAGTTGCAACAAACATGACAGACTCACTTGGTCAGACTCGTATCGGCGGTAAGGCAACATCAGCTGTGTCAACCAATCAGCCACCATGAGAATGAAAAATGGCAAAACAGAGTTAATAGAATACAATGCAATACAATACAGAACTGAATAATGGAGAACATAGGCTGGGTACGAGCCTAAGAGATTGAATATAAGAATGGGTGATGACATGAAGATTAACAAGGCTTCTGATAGTGATAATCTAAAGTAACCAATTAGAGTACAATACGGAAATGACAATCAAACTTACAATCTTTTCCCCAGTAGGATTTGCAAACTCCAAACTAAATCCAATATCCTGACAATAAACAAAAAGTTTACTATATAGAAGGATGTCTTGGGAATATTATGACAATGTAGCACAAACAAAGAACTGTAGCAGCAATACCATATTTATCTTGCCTTGTACTAAAGAAAAATCCCATGCAATATACGAGTTTACTGAGTCCACTGAGAGTATAACCTGAGATTCAAAGATTATCATAAATTCTTGTTGTGAATCCGAAGATAATCACACCAATAAATCCTTTAGTGTGTGGAGGAAACGAATAAGCAACCAAATCAAAATGATTGAGCAATTAAACACAAAAGCTAAAACTACCAAAAAAGCGATAAAGAACACAATGAAATTGTTTACCCAGTTCGGTTAAAACCAACCTACTCTGGGGGAGAGAGAGAGCTCTCCGTTCCACTATCAATAGAAAACTTGATTACAATGAGATTCACCACAAAAGTTACAAGATTTAGAGTTTTTCCTAAATCTACCTTTTTCCCGAATCTCTCCCCGTGACCAAGAGATTCAATCAATAAGTGTTTACAAGATGAAAGAATGAGTTCCCAACCCTAGAGATTACCCAAGAGAAACCCTCTTATCCCTAGCCTTGATGTTGGTGAAAAACCCCTTTCCAAAACCCTCATGTTCTCTCTCATCCGCTCCCTCACTATCTGCAAAATGAACACAGTAGCATATATACTGCGAACTGCGCATTGGGACGCAGGAACTGGCGCATGGTGCGCCAATGGCAGCAAGCAATCCTGCTTCTGCGCCTCATACCCTGCAATCTTGCGCCTCATGTGCCATAGGCAGAACCTCTACAGTTTTGATCATTGTTTTCAAAGGCAATTTCCACAAATACAGCTGACTCGCAGAGGAAATTACAAATGCGATAACATTAACTCTAGATTGAGCATACAATAGGGAAAATTTGTGGCATGTTATGTACAACAGGAAGCAAAATTTATCAATTAAACAACAATGATTTGTCAGTCTTGTAAAAAAACAGGTTAATAAATTTCACAAGACTTGTAAATATACCTCGAAAGTTTTTCCAGCTGGAACACTTATCTCTTTGTAGTCGTCATTTTTCCTGAAAAGGATGAATCTGAATATTGGCTTGAAATAGAGAAAATCAGACAAGAAAGCAAGATTTGATATTTACCTTACTTCCATTGCACCAGCAACATCTGCTGGAATGAAGAAAGGCGAGTTTGCAAAGACCCCACTGATCAAAATTACTAGCAAAGTTATTCAACAAGAAATAAAACTCTCTAGTAATACAAGTGTAAACAAGAACAGATTTCCGTTCACACTAGGTTTAAAATTAGCATACTTCACTCATTTTGATAACATTTACAAACTGAAACATTCATCAATCCAATTATTTATTATTTAAGCTTTTTATTTTTGTCACAACTTTGGTTCTTTTATAAACTCAAGATGCAATTAATGATGTGTTTTCTTTTCTACCCTTACAAAAACAAAAAGCATGCATTAAATGAATTTTACTTTTACTTAATAGATTAAGGGTAAACTGTGAAGACTGAAAAGGTCTAAATTTATTATTTCTTAATATGTGTCCAAACCTAAAAGGACGACCAAAGATTAGAGACTGCAAATATCTTTTTTCCGAAGTTGGATGACATCGAAGAGTGTGGATCTCGAATTATTACCGATTTTTGGCCATACGTGGAAAAACTTAGTCTGGTTGTTAAGATTTGAATTCTTGTTTGGTAACACATTAGTCTCTCCTGAAAGTTTTATATGTATCTTCAGTAAATATCTAGCTATTTTCATCACTTGTGTTGATCTCAAAATTTGGATGGAAAATGTCCCAACACGTGATCTTTTTTATTGTATTGCTACTATTATATAACAAATCAAAAACTAATTGATGTTTCATTGCATCAATTCAAAAATAGCAAGTTATTCAACAAGAAATAAAACTTTGTAATAGAAGTGACTCAGGTGAGAACATAAACATTTTCATCGACACGAAGTTTAAGTCTTCATATAATATGATATTTAAAATAAAAGTAAATATCCACAATTAGATTAGAGTGCATACTTATAAGTGTCTAAATCTTCTAATGTAGCAAACATTTCCGTCAAGATAATATCAAATAATTAGAGACACTAGAAAGTGTATTAAGTGAGAGCATGTTTGTTAGAACCAAATTTCAGAGAAAATAGAATAGTATTATTAATGATCAAAAGGAAAATATTACAGAGATTAAATCCCTATAATCCCAGAGCTAAGCTCCTCCGAGAAGAGATGGTTCTCTCTCTGCCCAAAACCTTTCGGTTCCTAACTGAAAAGATACCGAATCCTCCTCTCTTCCCCTTACCTCACTATATATACTACTAAGAGGCATAACAAACTTGCCAACTCAGCACCCTATCTCACTCACTAATTACTCATAAAACCTCACTATACTCTTTATTACAAAAATAGCCCTTTTTCTATATAACTCATACTTGGTCTCTATCAATACCCACCCCTTCAAAACAACCTTGTCCTCAAGGTTGGGATTTGTTTCCAATAAAACTTTGCCTCTATCAACTACAAATTGTGCTATTCTCCACATGACTTCATTTACAGACTTCATTAGCAGTATGACTTTCTTTCCTATTGTTGGAAGAGATAGTAGTTTTCTTAAGAACCAACTTGGAACTAGCCTGTTCACAGAGCTGAAGTTGAAGACCATCTGCACCAGAATTTTGGAGGACCACAAATCTTTTTCTTTATTGCAATTTCTATGGTGATGATAGATTTGAGTTTGGCTCATAAATCTAAAAAATAACCACTGCATGAAGATTAGCCATGGTTGTGTGATAACCTCTAGCTTGTGGTTTGTAGCATCAGATAGAATTTCAAAAAACTTTCGTCTAGCATACACAATTCTCCAGCAAATTTCATAAGCAGCCACTAACATCAACACATTGAATTTCCCCGGATCCCATTGTCTGGTCAACACCGATGAGTATAAGGATATAATTTCAAAAGCATATTCACATTCTCCCTTCTTTGCATACATTCCTATCGATGCCTTCCATACAACAACCCCACGTGCACAAGAAACATGCCCCTGTTTCATATGCATCTCAAGTAAAGCAGTCACTAAAACATCACTCCATGTATCAAATACATTGAATATTGAAATAAGAACAAACTCATTTCCAACTTCCAATATATCAAATATTGTTTCCTCTGTAATTCCCAAGAACATGCCCACACCATCATTTACTATACCATTCATTGTAAAATTCTCAAATTGAAGAGTAGACATCAGTGTTGTGACTTCCCTTTTTCTGTTTTGATTATTCAGTGTGGCAATCCCCTTTCTACAACTTAACATAATTTCATTTGCCAACTTATGTGAATAAGAGAAAGAAGCCTCCAAACCATCTCTCAGGCTTGTTGCTGTCACATAAAGTACCTCTATTGATTCCATACTGGTGGGAATAAAACTACATTCCCCTTGAACGATCAAATAACAATTACCAAAGTGAAAGACAAGGAGTGTTAATACCTTTACTGCCAAGTCTTGAATACGTGAATGCAAGCTTAAAAGTGCATTAATTGTTGGATCTGCCTCCATCTCAACATTTTTAGCATCACAAGCCAAACCAATTGCAAAACTTAACATAATAACCACATGCCAGTCTAAGTCAAACTTCATAATTTCCATTCTTCCATTTTTTGATGCAAGAGATGCTTGGAAAAAAAATCGGTTTTTCATGATCTGTTCTCTACTCTCCTTGTTAATGAATATAAGAACATTCTCACCTCTCAACAATATTTCAGTGTTTGAGGACCTTTCAACTCCTTCCTCACAAATTACAAGAGCATCATGATCATCCATTGGAATCATCAAAGAGTTAGTTGAAAGTTCACATGGACCATTGGTGTGATTTATTACAAAATTGTAATATTGCTTATCAGCTGCTAATTGAGGTTTTGAAAAATGATCAAGGTTCCTAACCTTTGGCATGAACTTGAATAATAAAGAAGTTTCTTCGGCATTTGTTTTGGATAATTGTTCTCTAGATGAACACACCTTTTTTCCATAATGTAAAGCTGAAATGTAATCCTTCCCTCTAAGCTTCAAATTCCCATCACCCTTCCATATGGCCCAATTACTATTAAAGCCCAGTAAATCTATTACAGCCCATATTACTACTTCCATCAAACAACAAAAATCCTCTTGGGTCTGACCCATTAGGTTACAGCATTGACCCAACTTACATTGCATTGTGTAAGCATGACCCATAACTGATGATAATGGGTTTCTATTGAGTGACTCGAGAGAGAAAAGGTAATGTGTGGTGATATGATGAAAACACGTGTAATAAGCTATTACTGTGTAAAAGTAAAATAGACGGCAGAAATTTATCCATCTGGCCCATCAAGTTTAAATTGATACCTAGCTCATCAATTTTGCATTTTAACCTCACTTTATCATCAAATGACCATTTTACCCCTATATCCTCCAGACCCTTCCATCCTTCATCAGCAATGAACTGAATCTGATCCCCGTGCACATCACGTGACTCAATTGGCATGGAATCGCTCCCTACTGCTCCGATGTTGGCCGTCGGTGACTGGGCAGGACAAGTATCAGGTGGCTTTGGCGGGGGGACCCAACGTGGTAGTGTCGTTGCCGATCGACTGACGTCTGGTGGTTTCAGTAGCGGTGATGATGGTAGAACAGTCCTAACTCGTGCACCAACATCTGGTGGCTCCGGTGGCAGTGGGGCTCGCCGTAGTAATGTCGACGCCGGTAGAATGGCGGCCGGCGGTTTCGATGGAGGTAGCATGATGTTTGATTGAGACGTCGTAGTTGGTTCCTTCGACGGTTTCTCCTTCAACAGAGTTCGATCTTTCAGCTTGAGGGAAGATTGTGAATCATTCATCTTTCGCTCCTTCTCACTTCTTTGCGTCTCAGATGTTTCCAACCTTTCGGCCTTTGCGATTACGATCGTTTCAGATTCACGATCAATTTCTTTGATGCAAACTTCTTCTCGGTCATTAGTGAATGTCTCGATCACCTTCAACTTTGGCTCAACGTGTTTTTCTGTCAAGTACTCCACCTGTGCTCCAAATTGTCTCATCATAGCCATGGAAAATGTTTACCAATCTGCATCTGGGTTCTCTTCACACCAATAATAAAACCACATCATCGCTTGTTCATCCTCCATGCTCATAAAAGCCCACTGAAGCTTATCGCGAGATGGGACTTCATTCTTCTCAAAGAACCATTCGGCCGCAGCGATCCAGCCAACAGGATCGGTTCCCATGAAATCTGGTAATTGCTTCTTCATAGCCCAAACGTCCTCCATCACTGGCTCCTTGTCGGATCCGGTAGGTCGGACCATTTGTTAGAACCAAATTTCAGAGAAAATAGAATAGTATTATTAATGATCAAAAGGAAAATATTACAGAGATTAAATCCCTATAATCCCAGAGCTAAGCTCCTCCGAGAAGAGATGGTTCTCTCTCTGCCCAAAACCTTTCGGTTCCTAACTGAAAAGATACCGAATCCTCCTCTCTTCCCCTTACCTCACTATATATACTACTAAGAGGCATAACAAACTTGCCAACTCAGCACCCTATCTCACTCACTAATTACTCATAAAACCTCACTATACTCTTTATTACAAAAATAGCCCTTTTTCTATATAACTCATACTTGGTCTCTATCAATGTTTCCATGAAAAGGGTTAACCTGACCATACAGTTAATCCTCATAATTAGATTGAATTAGAACAACCTTTACTATCTATTCATGGTTGTACTTGCATCACTAAGATTATCTTTTCTCTCATTTCATGATCACAGTTGATAAACTTTGTATGTGGGATTTGTATTAAGTGAGACAGTCATGAGGGTGAAAAGGGTAAATCCTGACCACTGGATCTAACAATAGATGGTTAAGCATATTTCCCTTCTAACACTCTCCGTCAAATTGGAGCATACAATCATACATGTCGTATGCACCAATTTGAGTTGAAGTAACTGCTCGGCCATGCGATGCAAGTTCTCAAGTTGTAACTACAATAGCACAATACTGCTTTTGCACTCGATCATGCGACTGTGGACTGCTTTTCTCTCGAGTATGGTTGCATGGTTTAAATTTATTTCTCTCTATAGTATGAAAATTACATTCTAACGTTATATGTGTTTGTAAATGATTTCCATAAATTTTGCATGAAAACCATATTCTGTAAAAAAAAACAGATTTAAAGTGATCATGAATTTAATGTATTAACTATTAATAAAAGGAAATTAAAGAATGAGCAACATCAACTCGAGCATTATTATACCTAATAAATGAGATGAACCTCTCAAACTCCATGGTATAGACATCAACAGCTTGCTCCAAGACAGCTAACTGTTCCCTTTTTCTAACAAATTATGCGTACAAAGTGAGAAGACAGAGGGTTAAAAAGTGCCCTACATTGTAAATGAATATAAGAACGCCACAGCTGTTATAGAATCAAACTAACAAAGTCCCTCAATTATTTTAAATACTAACAGAATTCCTCTACAGGCTGTGAGCAGACACAAAGGGAAGTAATATGCACAGTTCTGTACCATCATGAAGTAACTTTCAAACACAATGAAAATATGAAACATCACTGAACCCAAAAGACAAATAAAAGATAACAACAAACATCTTCAAAAACTTGACCCTTTCTCTATCAGTTCTATATGATATTTCCTAGCCCCTAAAATATTCTAATTTCTAACCATAAACAGAACATATACTGAACCTAACAGCTCGAACCCAATCAATTAGTAGATGTTGTTACATTCAACTAGTTGATTATATAAACAAACAATAAATCCACTCAACATATATTCACTAATAATGGGCAAAATCCAAGAGGTAACCACAGCCAAAACTAGCAAGTAGTTACTCCATTGATGTTTGCAGCTGTAGGTTGTAGACATGGCATGCGTCAATTATTTATAGCTGATCACCAACAAAAAAGTACTATTTATCAATAACTAAAAGATTTATTGTCCAAGGCTGTGTTTGGGAGTTTGGTGGGAAAGGGAGGGGAGATTTTGAGGACAAAGGAAGTAGTAAAGGGAAGGGTGAGTAGTCCTCCCACCTTGCATGAGATTTTATTTTCTTCATTGGACTAAAATCCTCTAATACGGTGGAACTCAAAAAGTGCATTGGGGGAAGACTTTGGAGGATTTTGAATAAATTTTCATATACATGTATTCCCTTTATAATAATCAAAAAACAAAACAAATATTACTCATAAGTATTTTCATATCATTTCTTTCAAAAACACTCTTCCGAAAAAAGTGGGGATTCCTTTATCTTTCCATTCCCTCCAAATCCCTCCCCTCCCTTTCCCTCCTAACTCCCAAATAAAGCCTAAGGTTATGTTTAGATTGAGGGTTTTGGACAGGGAGAGGGTACGGCTTATTTTTCTTTTTTAAATTAAGGAAGCTATAAAATGTTTCTAAAAATAAATTGTCATTGAAATGCCATATGATCATATATTGTTTAGCATTCATTTCCAAGCCTGAGGTAGAAGAGGATCCTGGTGAATCATGGCCTATTCTAATGGCTTCTCCTACTACAAATATGCTCGAGTCTGTAACTGACAGTCTGCTACAACTGTCACGTTCTATTCCAAAAATAGGCCATAATAGAATCTGAACCTGAAAACTAAACAGGCGCAGCTGGTATAAACCAAGCTGGCTAACATATAGGTCCAAATAATCTACATTCACATCAAAATAGGCCATAATCATAATAAAGTCCATCAAATGTTATTGAGAAATACTCAGATTCAAGTAAACCAATAGAACTGAGAGCATCACAATCAGAACATAAAGTCCAGCATTAAAATACCAAAGATGGAAGGTATCTCACAATTTCTTAGACCCATATCGTGCCCATGATAATGAAAGGAAGAATCGGACAGAAAGAATCATTGAGGTGAGGCTGTATAACGGTGGTCCATAGCGATGACGCTGCTCCTCCATGGGCCTGCCAGTAGATAAGAGTTATCATGTGATTGTTATTCACACACAGACCCACACACACACATATACATATATCAGGGGGGAGGGATCAAATTACACGGGTGTAACATTTGAGTAATGTTACACCGCACAATAATGCTTGAACTGAATACAAATTTTACAAAATTCACCATTGGATTGAAAGTTTATATCGAATAGATCATTCATGTAAATATTTAAAAAAATCTAATATGATATAAACTTTCAATCCAATGGTAAATTTTGTAAATTTTGTGTTTGTTAAAGCGTTATTGAGCGGTCTGTAACATTACTCAAATGTTACACCAATGTAATTTGACTCCTCCCCATATATATATAATGTGCAGATACAAAGAAGAAAGCCTGAACAACATTGAATAAGAGTTAACTTTGTACCCGTCATCATCATTAATCTGCCTTGTAAAATCAAGCAGTACCTATAACTCAAATAGAATAGTATTTTAGAATATCAACAAATCATGAGTCAAAACAAACACAACTAGAAAACAAAATAATCTAAATAACAACTTCTGTCCAAATTAGTCATAAGTATCACATTGGTGATAATAGTCATGAACCAACTTAAACCTGCTACCAAGGAAGGAGGAATCGAAAGAGATGTGATTAAATCTATGAATCTAAATTACACATAAGAAGCTTTGTTATATAGACATTATGAGATTATTACAAGAATCCAAATACATTCTAATTACCATAATTTACAATATGCATAGTATAGTTAGCTTAGTTGCAATATTTATGTTAAGAGTCCCACATTGGATGAGAGATGGCTTGAATATGTTAATAAGTGGGGGTAATAATCCTCACCTTACAAGCCGGTTTCGTAAGATTGAGTTAAGCCCAACACAAAATTCTAAGAACATATATTCTAATGTACTAAGCTTTTTTTGTATAAACCAGGTATCCTCTGTTTGTAACTGTGGAAAATAATCCATCAAGGTAACTGAGATCGATTTAAGGTGCTCACCTCTCCAAACATATTTTTCCTTCATACTGACAGGACAGGAGTATAACCCATGATCAAATGTTTAAGGGACCCGAGTATCTACATTTGTGTCATGCCATGTTGGTTGACACACTAAGCTTGGTACATGTATACTAGTTGGTTATTAGAAAATAGATCATGCATGCAATTGTGGATTCTTATTCCTGATAGGCTTGGACTTACACTTTAAAGCAAAAATTTGATACCCTTGCAGTGCTTGTTCAAATCCATGCATGCTTTCAGCTCAGTTCAATAAACAACTAAAAGTTGTTGAGTAAAACAGGGGTAAGTTAAGATAAGAATGGAGAATACTGTAGAAAAGCATATGGGTGATAAGTGATAACTGACTGTAATTATTTATTATGAAGGAAAGAGCTCCTTTTATAGGAGAGAAAATACAAATTCAGCTCCTTTATTTTAGGAGTAATATAATGACTCTTAAATAAGTATAATGTCTCTTAAATAAGAAAATAAATAGTACTAAATAGGAAATATTTCAACACCCCCCCTCAAGTTGGTGCATAGATGTCAATCATGCCCAACTTGCTGATCAAGTATTCAAATGTTGTTCTTCCCAAGCTTTTGGTCAATATATCAGCAGTCTGTTGATTGGAAGGGATAAATGGCAAGCAGAGAGTACCAGAGTCTATCTTTTCTTTGATGAAATGACGGTCGATCTCGATATGTTTTGTACGATCATGTTGAACCGGATTATGAGCAATGCTTATAGCTGCCTTGTTGTCACAGTACAATTTCAATGGGAGTTCTACCTCTATCTTCAGTTCTTTTAGGACTCTGAGAATCCACATACCTTCACAAATTCCTTGGGCCATTGCTCTAAACTCAGCTTCAGCACTACTTCTTGCAACTACTCCTTGTTTTTTGCTTCTCCAAGTCACTAGATTCCCCCACACATATGTGCAATAACCTGAAGTTGATTTTCTATCAATAATGGACCCTGCCCAATCTGCATCAGTGAATATTGCCACATTTTTATCATTGGTCTTCTTGAAGAATAACCCTTTTCCAGGAGTTGCTTTTAAGTATCTCAAGATTTTGTGCACTGCTTCAAGGTGTTCTTCATATGGTGCATGCATGAATTGACTCACAACACTAACAGAGAAAGCAATGTCAGGACGAGTATGAGCCAAATATATTAATTTTCCAACCAACCTCTGATATCTTCCAGTGTCAACTGGTGTGTCCCCTTTCTCCCAAAGTTTGACACTTTGGTCCATCGGTGTGTCAGCAGGCTTACAACCACTCATACCTGTCTCTTGTAGGAGATCAAGAACATATTTTCTCTGAGAAACAACAATTCCTTTCTTTGACCTTGCTACTTCCATGCCAAGGAAATACTTGAGGGGACCCAAGTCTTTGATTTCAAAATCTGCTGCTAAGTTTCTTTTTAATCTCTCCATTTCTATCTCATCATTACCTGTAAGAATAATATCATCAACATAGACTATCAAAACAGTTATCATTCCATTTTGACCTGACTTTATGAATAAAGTATGATCTGCTTGTCCTTGAGTATATTCCTGTTTCTTCACAGACTGAGTAAACTTTTCAAACCAAGCTCTCGGAGATTGTTTCAACCCGTACAAGGACTTCTTTAGTTTACACACCTGTGACCCAAAGGTTTCTTCAAAACCTGGAGGACAATCCATATATACTTCTTCTTCTAAATCACCATTTAGAAAAGCATTTTTGACATCTAGCTGATGGAGAGGCCAGTCTAAGTTAGCAGCAAGGGATAAGAGTATTCTGATTGTGTTAAGTTTTGCAACAGGGGCAAAGGTCTCTGAGTAATCTATGCCATAGGTCTGAGTGAATCCTTTTGCAACCAATCGAGCTTTGTACCTTCCGATTGATCCATCAGAATTGTATTTTATTGTGAACACCCACTTACATCCCACAGTTCTTTTACCTGCCGGCAGAGTTGTGGCACTCCAAGTTTTATTCTTTTCAAGAGCTTTCATCTCCTCAAAAACAGCTTCCTTCCACTTTGGAATTTCTAGAGCCTCCTGTACATTCTTAGGAATTTTGACACTAGATAGATTAGAAGTAAATGCAGCAAAAGAGGGAGACAAGTTTGAATATGATACAAAGTTAGACAAGGGGTGCCTAGTACATGGTCTACCTGGCTTCCTATGGGCTATGGGAACATTAAGATCAGTATATTGTTTCCTAAGTTCTATGGGGACATCAAGATCGGTATATAAAGAATTAGGATCAAGGAGAGATTTACCTGTCTGAGTCGGTTGACTTTCACTCGGTTCAGATTCTTGGCTGAGTTGAGGAACAAGGTCTTCTACTACTTGATCATTGTTTCTTCTGACATAAAATTTGCCTTTCCAAATTGGATTTCCTTCCTCAAATCTTTTTTCTGTTTCATTATAAGGATCTTTATTTGGTGCATTTTGATTAATTTCAGAAAAAACATTTGTTTGATCTTTGTTTTGATTTGTTGCCTCGGATTCTGATCGATCCTTACTCATGGAAGGAGTAGGTTCATCTAATTTTTCCAAGGCATTTTCTTTAGGTGCAGATGTACATGGAACAGAATTATGTGATATATACACATCTTCTGAGATAATTAAGTTTTCAAACAATTCAGGAGAATCTTCATTTGTTTTCCCCCCTTGAAGATGATCATTACCAAAAAAAGGTTTGTTTTCAAAAAAAGTAACGTCCATTGTTACAAATATTTTCTTTGTATTAGGATCAAAACATTTATAACCTTTTTGAGAAGATGAATAACCAATAAAAACACATTTGATTGCACGGGGTTCAAGTTTACCAAGATGCTTGTGTTCGTGAACAAAAGCCGTGCATCCAAATATTTTAAGTGGTAAATCAGATAGAACTGAAGCAATTGGAAAATATTTCAAGAAACTTTGCAAAGGAGTTTGAAATTTCAAAACACGGGATGGCATACGGTTTATTAAATGTGCAGCTGTCAAGACAGCTTCACCCCATAAATATTTAGGGACATTGGTAGAGAATAGTAGTGCTCGTGCAACTTCAAGAAGGTGCCGGTTTTTCCTTTCTGCAATCCCATTTTGTTGGGGTGAGTTAACACATGAACTTTGATGCTCAATTCCATTTTCAAGAAAAAAATTTCCAACAATTTTATTAAAAAATTCAGTACCATTGTCAGTTCTAAACACTTGTATTTGGGTGTTAAACTGCGTCTGCACCAATTTACAAAAGTTTTTAATTATTTGACCTACCTCAGATTTTTCTTTCAACAAGTATACCCAACAAAGTCTAGTATGATCATCTGTGAAAGTGATAAACCATTTTTTGTTGGATAAAGTACTTGTTCGATTAGGCCCCCAAACATCACTATGAATCATTGAAAAGGGTTTTGAAGGTTTATAAGATTGAATTGGAAAAACACTTCGATGATGTTTAGCAAACTCACAAACCTCACATTGAAGTGACGAAATGTCTTGTTCAACAAAAAGTTTAGGAAACAATGAACTTAAATACTTAAAACTAGGGTGGCCTAATCTTAAATGCCACAACATAATGTCATCCTTATTATTTGAAACAAAAAAAGATTTAACAGGAGAAAAACTTATTGGTCCAAATTGATGTCTGGTTTTTGGTTCATCTTCCAAGTAGTAGAGTCCACCACTTTCCTCAGCAGTGCCAATCATCCTCCCCGAGATCAAATCCTGAAAAACACAATGAGTATCAAAGAAATGAGCTTGACAGTTTTTATTTGCGGTTAGCTTACTGACAGACAATAAGTTGCAAGACAAATTTGGGACATGTAACACATCTTGGATGGTTAGTAAGGGAGACAAAACAATAGAACCTTTTCCTGCAACGGCTGAAAGAGAACCATCTGCTATTTTAATTTTGAAATTTCCTGCACATGGTTTATATGAAGAAAATAAACTGGATTCACCGGTCATATGATCGGTGGCTCCAGAATCAACGATCCATGTACGATTAGGAATGACACTAAGATGGGCTGATTTTGGAAAGTTACCTTTCTGGGCTATGGAGCACGAAGGTGTTTGAGACTCGAGGAGTTTGTACATTTGGTCTAGTTGTTCCTTAGTGAATGGAAATGCATTTACGGAAGACTGCGGCTCTTGATCAGAAGTTGCTTGAAGTGCACGACCCTCACCCTTCTTTTTCCAATTAGGAGGCTTTCCATGAAGTTCCCAACAAGTCTCTTGTGTGTGATAGCACCAGAATTTACAGTGATCACACCAGAGTTTACCATTTTTCTTACCATATTTCTTGCTGTCTTTATTGAAGTTGTTTATGACAAGGGCAGAACCATCAGTTGCTGAGTTTGGCTTTCCCATCATCACTTTTTGTCTAGCCTCCTCCCTTCTGATTTCTGAAAAAGTTTCTCGGATGGTTGGCAGCGGATTATTTCCAAGAATTCTACCTCTTACTTCATCAAGTTCCTTGTTGAGACCAGCAAGAAAAATAAAGACACGGTCATTCTCCTGCGTCTTAATAAACTGAACACTGTCTTCAGTACACCTCCAGTTATAATCATAGCACTGATCCAACTCTTGCCAAAGGGCCATCAATTCATTATAGTAGGTAGTGACATCCATGTCATTCTGCTTTAAATTCCATAACTTTGATTTTAGATCATAAATTTGAGAGAAACTTTTAATATCAGAGTAAGACAGTTTTACAGCATCCCAAACATCTTTTGCTGTAGGCAGATACATGTATGTTTTTCTCATACCTATCTCCATATTATTAATAAGCCAGGCAATAATAGAAGAGTTTTCAGATTTCCAGAACCTGTAATTAGGATGTGTTGTTGCAGGCATCGGAACATCACCTGTAAGAAAACCCAACTTGCCTTTGCCCTCTAGAATAAGTCGAACAGTTTGGGACCATTCAGGGTAGTTTGAGCCATCCAGTTTCTGAACATTAACCTGAAGAGAGTTATTTTGACCTCCACCTCCTGAGTTACTGTAACCACCATCAAATGGGTAGCCATAACCAAACCCAAAAAAGTTGTTGTTGGGATCTCCTCTGCCATAACCAATCCCACCGTTAAAATTGTTGTTTGCCATGAAACTGGGCATTTCTGGAATGACAAATCCACTTCCTCTGCCGGAATTGTTGTTGGAGCTGCCGGAATTGATGTTGGTGCCGCCGCCGCCTCCACGACCTCCGGGAGGAGGTGGTGTTTGTGTAGGATCCACCATAGTTTGGATCGGTCGGGTCGGATTAAGAATGGGTCGTCAGTTTTTTTTTTTTTTTTTTTTTTTTTTTTTTACAGTATCACCCTAGCCCTAATAGAGCTCATGATACCATGTAGAAAAGCATATGGGTGATAAGTGATAACTGACTGTAATTATTTATTATGAAGGAAAGAGCTCCTTTTATAGGAGAGAAAATACAAATTCAGCTCCTTTATTTTAGGAGTAATATAATGACTCTTAAATAAGTATAATGTCTCTTAAATAAGAAAATAAATAGTACTAAATAGGAAATATTTCAACAAATACCTATTCACCAGCTTGAGGGGGAAAACGTGTTTTAGGAATGTACATATGAGGAGTTGTAACTAAGTTCACATTATCTTACAGTTAGTGACTCTATATATGGGATTATGCTATTTTATGTTGGGGACTCAACACTGGGACTCTATATATGTATTATTCATTTGAGGAATTTCCATGCATAAATAGTTATCAGGGCATGTGAAGCTACTAAAAGGATGACATTGCAACGAAGACAACAAGAGATAAACATAATTTCCAAAAGAAAATTTCACCAATTGAAAGTGGTTCCACACCAGACATATGTTGAATATCATTGTCTCTCGTGAAGCTCTAAATATAGTGTTGAGAAAAGACAAAACAAAAGACAAGATTAAATTTGGGTGTCTAAATTACATAGAAGAAGCTTTATTATATATTTATAATGTCATAATTACAAGAATTGAAAATATGCTAATCACTGTTATTTCAATAATTATTTACCCTATTTATATTATTTATACAAATTCCAAGACATACCTTCATGTAAACTGATACATTTTGCATAAAAATACGTAAAGAATTATGCTAGCTCCATTACATTGGGAACATTGAAATCAAGCTATTATAAGCCAAAACTAGGGGTGTGCATGGTTTAAAAACCACACCACACCAAACCATATTTATGGTTTTGGTTTATATCCAAAACCATTTTAATGAAAAATTGGTTATTTTGCAAAACTAATTTGGATATGGTTTATAATTGGTTCGGAACCAATTTATAACCGGTTTATAATAAAAAATAGGTTACTTATTTATAACCGATTCATCTTAAATTTTATTTTATTTTTTATTTTTTTTTAAAAATGCATTATTATAACTTTTAATTCCTATATATTTAAACTTTTTTTTTTACAATAATTAAGCCAATATTTTTTTTTGTTTAATTGATTAAAAGAACATATTTAATAATTATTGTTTATAGAAAAAACATAATTTTTCTTTAATTTTATGAATTATTGGTTTATAATGAATTCATAAGAGTTTTTTTTCTAAGCCCAACAAATTTCAAACTAAGCCCAAAAAAACAGATTTTTTTAAGCCCAAAATAATTAAAATATAGATTTTTTTTTAAAAAAAAATCATCAAAAATCTGTTTTTTATAATTATTTTTAAAATAAATAAATTTTGTTAAATAAAAAATAATTAAATATTAAAGGGTGGTTGACGGTGGTCGGCCGCCGGAGCGCCGCCGCCAACCACCGCGCCCGCCGCCGGAGCGCCGCCGTCAACCACCGCGTCGGCCGCCGGTCGCCGCCGGAAAATCGCCGGTCGCCACCGTCCACCGCCGGAGCTCCGCCGTGCCGGCCGCCGGTGGTCCGGCGTTGACCGCCGCGTTGACCAATTCCTCCACCACCTTATTAATTATTTATTTATTAAATTATATAATTAATTGAATTTGGAAATTTTTTTTTTTTTTTTAAAAAAAACTATTGGGCTTTTTCCTTATTGGGCCTCAATTTAAAAACCAATTTTAAACCAATTATAAAAAATTGGATAGGGTTTAGAATTGGTTTTTTTGTATTGGATTGGTTTGGTTTTTTTTTAAAATGGATTTGGTTATTAATTTTGGATATGGTTTGGTTAATGATTTGGTTAAGGTTACTTGGATTTTTTGCACACCCCTAGCCAAAACAAGTTACCTATGCTGATTTAAGTAGTTGCATCAAAAAAAAAATGCTGATTTAAGTAGACAGTATGAGAGAACAGATTCCAAACAACAAGAAACAAAAGAGGGAAAAAGAAAAGGAAAAAAAGAGGCCAGCACAACACAACCATGTATTGAACATTGAAGATAACCATACCTCGGGAACTCCAACTAGGTACTTGACGAGGGTTTTATAGACTCCTGTTGCAGAGCCAAGCTGAGCTAATTGCCTTCTCCTATGAGCCATATGTGGTTTAGTATATTTGTTATTTATTATCGATGCACACAGGCAACTAGACAAGATTGAAGCCTCACCTGTCCATCTGTTGTTTCCACAGAAGAGCATATCGATCACGTATGCTACCACCAGAATTTACCAAAGCATCCACCTCTGCTTGCTTATTCCTCTCTGAGCGTTCCCGTTGTTGTCTGAGAAGAGTTCCTCGAAAATCTTGAGGCAGATATGTCATAACTACATATACAATTTGTTGAGTTAGAGATGAAAGAAGAAAAAGATTGAGTGAACCAAGTAGTCCAATTAAAAAACAACATACTACTACTGAATCTGGACAATAAAAATAAGTCATGAAAGTCAAAGTACCTGTGTTAAATACATGATCAGCATTTTTTATTTGGAATGATTCCAAACTCTTCAAAGTATGACGAAGTTTATCTTGCAGCTTCCCAAGCACAATAGAAAATTCAACATTGTCAGTTGCGGACTGCTGCTTCAGCTGCATCGGACAAAAAAATGTGAGCAATTTTTGTTTTGTTATATACAAAAAGTAATCTAGAGTGAAAGTTAGATTAATGATCGGGAAAATGGATTAAAAATATACATTACCCCCTCTGGCCAATTAGATCCTTCAAGTAAAAAAATAGTTTCTTCAATATGTTCTCGATTCTTCCACATGTTTTCATCAATCTTATGAGGAGGTTGAGTGTTGGCTTCGTTTATTAATGTAGTTTCTTCTGGAATCAGATGAATTTGACATAGTAAGTAAGTATTATATGAAATAAATAATAATAAATAATAATACGCACACAAAATAAAAAATGAAAGAAGGAAGAAACGAAACCAGGATGGGTAGTAGGAGGATGGTTGGTGAGCAAATCAGTAGCCATAGTACGAAGCTGAGAAGAAAGAAGGGAGACATGAGGAGAAAGAGGAGTAAAGGGATGTTTGTCGTAGTAAGAAGACAGAAAGGCTCTAGTTATGGGCACCAAACCCTCTGTAGAAGCCATCGGAATCGGATTATCAGATCTAAAAATAAATCTGATCACCCCCTTTCTTCTACTTCTACTTCTATTCTATTCGATCCAAGTCCAATTCAATTCAATTCAATTCAATTGATTCCTGTCGAATATTCTGTCTGTTTACAATCTCTGCCACGCCAGAGAATTAGATTTCTCTCCTGTAGTGCTAATACTACAAAAAAAAAAAAATTGACTTTTCGGAGATACATTGAAAAATGATAAGTAAATATACTCTAAATATATGAAATTTTTTTCAATTTATCTATAAAAAATGAATTTCTTTTTATAATTTACATTGAAAACTTACCCTATTTTTCCTAATTTTTTGGTTTTTTATTTTATTTTTTAAAATTAATGAAAAGGTCATTAGGTGGATGATGAGAGAATATAATGAAGGTTAAGTATTATTTTTTCACAAAATTACAATTTTGGCTCTTTAACTTTCAAGAGAGCATTTTTGATTCTCTAACTTTCACAAATTTGCTATTTTTGCCTCTCACTAAGTCAACGCACATGTTCACATGTCACATCGACATGTCTTAAAATACAAAGAATAAATCGAATATCACGTCGGCAAATGTGGTCAGTCATGTTGACGTGGCATGTGAGTCATTGTCTGTGTGGCAAGACATGCTGACATGGTATGTGAATTATTTGTCGCATGTGTGTTAACTTAGTCAAAATCAATGGGGGTTCATCCTTTTGCCAAAGAAACTAAAGTTATGTTGCCAAAATTGCAAGTTTGTAAAAGTTTGGGTCAAAAGTACTATTTTGAAAGTTAAGGGGCCAAAGTTATAAATTTGTGAAAATTAAGAGTCTAAAAGTGCAATTTAGCTTAAATTTATTGTTTATTTAGTACTACATTTAGTACTACAAAATTATCATGCATACAATTTTAGGGGTGAGGGTTGTCTCTAGTAACATTTTATGTCATGTGGAATCACAACCATCCATTTTCTTTGGTACAAAATTTTTAATTATTAAAAATCACAATCAAAGGTAAATAATTCACTGGATTCTCTCATGTATTGGAGACAATCCTTTTTCCCAATTCTCTCATTTATTTATCAACACGTATATTTGAATGAATTTTTTGCAGGAATGTTTATAACATTATAAAAAAAATTCAGCAAAAGATGAATTTAAAATTTGATTTCTATGTCCGAATTTCTATTACTTTTAACTGAACTTTTAGCTTTTAAAAAAATTCACATTTAATTTATCCAATGTTAAAAAAATTCTAAATTTTAGTAAATCAACAAGAATGATAAATAAATTTAGTCCTAATATTTATTTAAAAATTTACATTTAATTTATCCAATGTTAAAAAATTCTAAATTTTAGTAAACCAACAATGATAAATAAATTTAGTAAAAGTTAAGGAGTGGGAGGTTCATGGTTCAAATCGTAACAAAGAAGAAAAAACTAACATAAAATTGTAATGTTTATAAAAAAAAATACATGTACTTTTGTTAACATTGTGGCTACTAAATATTTATTAAAATTTAAATAGGGATTCTCCCCTGTTTTAATACTTGAGCGCAGAGAAAATGCAAAACAAAAGTAAACTGGGCTGGTGTCGCTTGAAGAGACCGTAACCCATTCCTTCCTTAAACCATTGAATTGAACAAGTCCCTTTATTTGATGTTATTAATTATTATATTATTGTTCATAAATAAAGACTCCATATAAATATAAATATAAATAGAACTTCACTGTCTCTATCTATCTATCTATCTATCTATCTATCATCAAATCAAAATATTCATAACTGCGGAAGCATCTGAAATAGAAGGTGCGTTTAGGGTTTGCAAGATAATAGTTTAGAGGGATTTCAGATCCAAATTCTGGTGTATGCTGAGATTTCGACCAACCCTCATCCATCCCAGGTACAATCTTTCTGTATGCTTTTAATTCACCTCTTTCCTATAATCATTGCCCTCCTTATCGCTGTTTCCAGGATCAATATAAAAAAAAATAAACTTTTATGTTTACAAACTAAGACACTTATTTATTTGATATATTACTATATAGGGATATGCATACAATTATAAAATGCGTCTGACTGTCCACAAATCCTAGCTCAATTGGCAAAAATGCCGAAATTGCTAGGTCAGACACCATAATCGGGGTTCAAACCCCGGTCTTTCCACTTTGTGTGTGTGAATTTTCAATGGTTTGTCATTTCATCTATGTATCAAAAAATAAAAGTGTGATGCTTGGTGCAAATGTGATATCAATACTATGGCATATTATTCATGAACGAATGTATGTATTTATTTCTAACTAAAATTACGCATTTGCCTGATGACAACAATGTAGGAGAATTGATAGGAAGGAAAAAACAGGATGAAAGTAGGATCTAGTAAAGGGACAAAAGTATGCCTGACAGTGACAAGTGTTCTCATTGCAATTGTATTGCTGATAGTCATTCTGGCATTGACGGTGTTCAAAGCCAAGCATCCCGTTACCACTGTCGACTCATTAAAGATACAAGATTTCGATCTGAACTTGGATATAGCAAAATTGAGGGTAGATTTGAACATAACCCTGGATGTGGATGTCTCAGTCAAGAATCCTAATAAGGTGGGGTTCAAATACTCAAACACTACTGCGCACCTCAATTACAGAGGGCAGCTGATAGGTGAAGTCCCTATCATTGCTGGAGAGATTTCTTCCGGTGAAACCAAGGGATTCAACCTCACCCTCACCGTTATGGCCGACCGTTTGCTGTCCAATTCCCAGCTTTACTCTGATATCACATCTGGTTCATTGCCCCTAAACACTTTCTTGATAATTTCTGGCAAAGTCAGTATCTTAGGCTTTATCAAAGTCCATGTGGTTTCCACCACATCCTGTGATTTTGCAGTTAATACTTCAAATAAAACAGTTGGAAACCAAGAGTGCCAATACAAAACAAAACTTTGACTATTCATTTGCAGTTTAGGAGTTTGCCTATGCTCTGCATTAGTAAAATAGTTAAGTACTATTTTTTAACTAATCTTTTTCATAGTTTACTTTGTTCCATTGGTAATTGCAATTTGTTTCCAACTCTTTCTTCTCCCCTGTAAGCTGCTTCTGGAAATTTATTTGTTATTATCATCTGATTCATCTCCATTTTAGTTTCTTAACCATAATGCTTATATTTCTTGACTCTTGTAGTAAACCTGCGTTTCTTTCTACTATCCATGTATAATTGCTTATGAAATTACGGTAGTTTATTTGTGTGTGTGTGTGTGTGTGTGTGTGTGTGTGTAAAGTCATGGACTAATATAATTACAGATCGCAGAAGAAACATATGAATGCTCAGATATATAATGATACAGAAAGAAGCATCTCAATGCTACTTTTTTTTGTCCCACTTAAGCACATTAGTCTAGTGTAGACTTGTCAATTTGGGTTGGCTAAGCGCTTTCGTGTCAGTCCATGACGGGCCAATACATCGTTGAGTCGGGTAGTGTTGGGTCAAATTTAGTTGGAACCAATAACTTACCAGTATGACCTAGAGATCAGGTGTGGAGAAAAATGTCTTTGGTGACAAAGAAGACTTTTAGGCTAATGTCATCATTCCGAAAGAGAGGGGCGGTGCTTGGGGAAACCAACAACTACAGCAATTATGTGTGTGAGGAAAAGGGTATGAATACCTTTAGTCTCAAACTCAGCATTTTGTTTTTCAAATCTAAACTGAAGAACATTAGTTTGAATCCAATGGTCTTAGCTCTTCTATGTCTCTCAACTAATATTTAGCACCAGAGGAAGATAATCGTTTATTATAAGTTATTTTTCTATTATTTTTTCTTGCGAAAATTGTATTTGTAATCTTGCAAACAAAGTTGCTTTTACTTTTATGCATGTAAATGTTCCATTTCCGATGTTTTGTATTAATATCTGTCAACAATTTGAAGATTGAAAATGCTCCTCATCTTAATTAGCTGCTATGGAAAATAAGGGTTTTGGTGAGGAAGAAAAAGGAGAAAGAGGAATGCATTTTTGCGTTCTGCACCGATTAAAGTCACACATTTTTTATAATTAAAGAGGTGGTTGTTGGGTGAAATGGAAAAATATGTTGTTCATGAAACACACGCGATTTTTACAATTGTTCAATCACATCATTGTGATCTACATCCATTCATCAAGCATAACCTAAAGAGTTTACACTTTACTCTAAAGCTTAAATCACAAATTTGAAAGCATGTGTGATTTTCAAAAAGATCAAGCAATACAAATAGAGAAACATGTGTAACAGAAAATCAAACCAAAACCACTGTTGTGCAGTGTAGAAAAATTTCAATTTAGAGCATTATTATGATTTTGATCTCCATTAATGCTGGGGGTTCAATGTGTTTACAGTGATTTTTGCAACATAAAAGTACTTTTGTGTTAAAACTGTGTAATTCTGAGTTTAGAGTGAAATTAATTGTTAAGCCTTGCTTTAGGAAGCCGCCTGATGATTGGGATTCACTTGTGTAATCTGTTTTGCCTTGCTTTAAAAATAAAATTCATGATTAACACAAATTTAAAGTAGATAAGGGATTTGGTCCAAAAGAAAAAAATAGGTAAAGGAAGATCACCTGAGCAAACTATAAAAAACTGGTGGTATAACTTGCTCGAGTGGCCAAGATGATTTTATCATGTCATCAAACCGGTGTGAAGAAAAATTGGTGATATGACGGATTTGACGAAGAACCTGGGTTTGTGCATTTTAAACTTAAAACTTTGGAAGAGACGACTCTAACCAACCTTTTGTTTTCTTCAATAAACGCTTCAAAACAAAAACCAGTTACTCAATACGCCTCACAAACTCACAACCTTGCTTCGGCATTTCATCTTCTTCAGTCTGGTAACCATAAAAAATGCTGCAGAGACAACTATCATCATCGCCCCCAGTCGATGCCCTCGCACCTCCCCCCACAGTCACAGAAGAACACGGGCAGTCGCGTGCACGTACATCCCTATATAAAAATAGCTTCTTGATGACATGAATGGAGTGTCTTATGTGTTACTCTTTTGTCGTTACATTTCCTGTGTGGGGGTTTATGTATTCACTTTCTCTTACCTGTGTGAATGTATGGCTTTTCAAGAATGCTAAAAGATGTTTCTCGCAGAAGCAAAATATAATTATAACAATTTTGGCCTTTTCTATTTCCTCGGGTCACTGTTGTCTTGTCTATAAAAAAAGAGGCTAGACTTTTGTAAGGTGACAAACCAAAATTTGAATCTATATTGAGAGAAATATCAACATCTCGAATAAAATTACCTATATCGTGGAGGGAACGGACATGGATTGTCTACCTTTCGATCCTCTAACTTTGGTACTAACTTTGTTTCTCTCTCTCTAAACCAATCATTATCTCTCGTCACAATGATTTCATTTAATCACCTATTTCTCTCCTAAATACAATCATGGGATATTTTGACACGAGGGATGAGGAGATCTCTGTTAAGGAGGGTCAAAATAAATCTCACGATTAAAATCAATTGGATTTGTCTGGACCCTAGTGGTCAATGTATATGATATTGAAAAGATGTGGCAAAAAATCGAAATAGAGTGAGTAAATAAAGAAATGATTTAATTAGCACAAACTAATTCACAATATTGATGCTCATGCTGCTGCTACGTCTATGATCTATCTATATGAGCTTTGTCAGATGCAGTTGTTCCTTGTAAAATTATATATTAAATAACAAGCTAAGCTGAGCTACAAATTAATCAGATATATAAGGATGACACAAAATTTCAGAATCAGCAGCGTAAAATTAAATGAAATTGAACTAGTCCAGATGTTTGAGTGAGTCAGAATTCAAGCTTCTTGCATAACTCCAGTTGAATGATCTTGGGTTGATTGGCGGGTTTGAGTTTGCGAGGTGCGGGAGGACAAGTATGAGCAATTCCTGTGAAACGGAGCATGGAAGGAGGTGATTTACATTCATCATCGTCATCAGAATCATAGCGTTGTAGATTTGACATTGGAGGAAGAAGCTCCTCCTCCTCCTCCTCCTCCATTTGCTTGAAAAGAATGAATTGTAAGAGATTGTTATATATGGATTCAAAGATATGTTGGTCTGAAAGAGAATCAGCATTGTGAGCAGAGGAACGAAAACAAAGTCTGCGGACAACAGAGGTCCTGAATTCGTCAAGATACTTGCTGGGAGTGTGATGTGCATCCTTAGTAGGAGGCGCAAATGGGTCGAAAACAACATCCTTAGGTGTTCGAGGGCTGCGATTGTGATTGTGATTGTGATTGTCGTCCCCATTAAGTAGTTGTTTCCTGACCACTACTGTCGACGACAGTGTGAGTGGGGATTGAAATTCAAAATCAGCATTCTCTTTGACAACCTGAGGAGTAACAGGAACTGCGGAATCTTTTTCCTTAGTCTTGGGAGATTCGCACAAATCCATATGTTTAGCTACACTACACAAAAACATTTGTAAAACTAGGGTTTAGTTACCCCCAAATAAATACCATACAAATGACAATACAATGCAATATAGAATGAAACCCTATTTTGACCTTATCTCTCAAAACACAAATAAATATAACATTCTGAAATTGAACGAAAATGATAACTGTGAAAAACACAGAGAGAGATCGGAGCCAAAAGCAAAGTGGAAGCTACCATTAAATAAATAAATAATTGGATTTTGAAATTTGTCTGAATAACAGAAGAGAAAAGAGAAGAGGGGAGCGAGTACCTGGTTGGTTGGTTGGGTTGAGGAGGAGAGAGAGAGAGTCAGTTACTGCTGAAACAGTCGCCGCCGCGAAGCACGAAGCTTTGCTTTCATTTGTTGTCTGTCCTTGCAACTACTGTCTGTGAATGTCACTAATGTTTTTTACAAGGAAAATGTGTTTTTTTTTTTTAAGGATATATTAAGGAAAATAATATCTTAGAAATGAAGGAAAATAATATCTTACTCCCTCCGATCTTAATTAAAATTAACAAACAACCTATAGATATTAGACTTATATCTACTTCTAATATAATAAACTTGATTACTACCCAATTTTGTATCCATCATTGTAATTTTACGAACGAATTCAAAATTAAATTTTGTAATTTTACAAACAAAAAAAAAAAGTTATACAAAAAAGACTATATAAAAATCTACGCATAAAAATATAAACAAAAAAAAAACAATAAAAAATTATAGAAAGTTTAGTAAATAAAAAAATAATTAAATAAATAAATGATCCTTATAATTTTTCAGAATTTCATTTTTAGTCCCTAAAAAAAATTCATACCTTTTATTCCAGAAAATTTTCTATCACAATTTTTAATCTATACTTTTAATCTTCTTGAACCTATGCCATTTTTGTTACCAAATATTCCACATTAACTAATTATTAACTAATTATTTGCATTGTTTCCACTATTGGAATTTGTCAAAACAAGTACTATTGGAAAACATCAATCATGTTACTCTCTCTTATTATATTAATAATCTTAGAGTTAAATATGTAAAAGTAAAAAAACTAAGTTTTTCTTTAGAGTTAAGTGTTGTGTACTGTCGGTGTAAATTTTTTTTACACATACACCAATGACACGTTGTCACATCATTTAATGAATGTGACATATCATGTGTTTTTAATTATCATACATGATGTGTCGGTATATTTTGGATGCATGTGCAAAATAATTTTACTACAACGGTACATATAAATTAAATTTTTTTTTTTTATGTTATTCCTTACAACTGTGTTTTCTTAACATCTATGATTTTTGTTGTAAAGTCTTATAAAAAGTCAAAGACGAATTATAAAAGTTGTCTTGTTTAACAAAGAAAAAAATGGAGAATGTAGAGTCACATTAAAAAATACAAAATTCTTTCCTTTTACTCCTGTAATATCATATTCTTGACTTTTGATCCCTGGATATCCAAATCACAAAGAATTTGCAAGGCTTGAATGGAATATGGATGATTGGGTCGCTCACATGTGGTATTTTGCCACATCATTGTGCCAAATTAGCATCTAATGTGTGGTTGCCAAGAGGTACGGACGAGATTGAATATAGAAATTGAAATTGGATCATCTTTTTCTCTTTTCTCTCCATTCCTCCCATATATAGCTTTATATGTCTCTCTTAATCCCACTAAAAGTTAATATTTTCAAACAAAATATAGAAAAACTAACATTTATTTACAAAGTTATGTTCATTGTAAAAAAAAAAAAAAAAACTGAACTCAAGTGGTTAATGAGTTTCCCCTTAGTATGAACTATTCGGAAGAATCCAAGTTCAATTAACATTTTTTTTTTTGCTTTCACCACCAGTTTAATCTGGTTCGGGGGTCAGTTCTGGCATCAAGTCGTTTCAGTCTACTCCCGATCATAATTGCGGGAGATCGAACTGTGGTCCTTCCTAACAAGTTCAACTCCAATCACCATTAAACCAACTAACAATTGGTATCCGAGTTTGATTATTGTTGAAAATTCTTAGCCAAGAAAGTTAAAATCGTTTTCACTAAAAGAATATTTTTATGTTGGAAATGAAAAAGAAGAAATATAATATTTGATATGGTGCCCCATAAGCATTATTGCAAGATCATATTATTACTTGAAACAAAAATTTAAAAGGAAAAAGAAGAATACTTGATATGGTGCCCCATAAGCATTATTGCAAGATCATGATCATATTATTACTAATTAATTCACATAACTCTCTATCTTTGCAGTTCTTATACCTCAATTACTGATTAAGCATTTTGATATCTCTCAAATGCAGTAAACATCATATCTTACCTTTCAGATGTCATCTTCTATACATTTAAAAAGCATTGATCCATTTTTATTTTTTTGAAGTCAATTGCATGCCGATGTACAATGACTAGGTTGAGGTGTGTTTGAATTAGTTAGTTAGTTAGTTAGTTGAGATGTACAATTGCATCTTGTTTCTCACTTGTGTTTGATAAAAATTGATTTTGGTGTGGCAGGAAATTGCAAAAAGAGGAGGGACAAAGGAGAAGTCCACGTATATCATGCATGATGCAGGGTCCTACACTTCGTACTAGGGACAAAAAGAGAACAAAGTTAAGACCACTTCAACATCATCTCACAGCTTCACCAAATAAGGTTCATTTTGTCTACATTCCTTCCTTATCTTTGGTTGGTTTTGCTTAATAATAATAATAATTACTTTACATGAAGAAGATATTAATGTGCAGGGTGTGAAACGTGAAGAAGATATTAGAAAGAATGATGTTAGTGGTTAGTGAAAAACACTCTCCGAGTTTCTGATCTACATTGTATTGTGAAAAAAGATATTCAAATGTTATAATTCATTTAATTAATTTACTGCCCTTGATTGCATGTATCATCAGATCAGCCATCAAAATCAGCATCAACTCTTTTGCCAGTGAAACAAATACTTGAACTTGTCCTCGACACTTTACAAAGGTCTTAAATTAGCTTTAAATTTTTCACGTCACAACTAAAAAATAATACTAATAATTGTGTCATGTGATTTAAATTAACTGTAAATGTATACTTTATGACACAGGAGAGACACCTATGAGATATTTGCTGAACCAGTCAATCCAAATGAGGTTCGAGGTCCTTCCTAAGTAGTACTAATTAATAGTAGTATCTTGTGGATTCATGAAATTTGCCTTATTATTATTATTATTATTATTACTACTCACTTTTTATTTTTATGGATTTTTTTGGAAAGGTTGAGGATTATTATGCAATCATCAAGGAGCCGATGGATTTTGGCACAATGAGGGCTAAACTACACGAGGGGATGTATAAGAGTCTAGAACAATTTGAGGTTTTTCAATGCTAGTTCATGTGATTGTCTCTCCTTGTTATGATTATTATTATGCAATCATAACATGTCTTTATGTATAAAGTGTTATTATGCTTTAATGTTAGTCATCTAATACATGGTATTAATTTGAACCATTATGCAGCATGATGTTTTTTTAATATTCAACAATGCCATGAATTTTAATTCTTCAGGTACCATATATTTCAGGCAGGTAAATGCTTCTGAACATTTCCGCGCCAATTTTCATTAACAAATACTAGTATTTAATTTCTCTTAATTTCCAGGCTCGGGTTATAAGTGAGTTAGCTAAGAAAGTTTTTGATGTATTAAGAATCGATCCGGACAAGTTTGAAATAGAGTTCTCGGAAACAAAGCAGCTGCAAGTGGGTCGAAGAAACCAAAGAGATCTTAGCGATTCAGCACACATTAAATCCAATAATGTATCATGTTCTTCTCAAGGTACAACAAGCCGGAAAAGCATTAAAACAAATTTTCATGGTTGTTCTGACACCTCTACGCATAATCATACTAGAGATGTAGAGGTTCATACAGGTAAGAGGAAACATGATATTTGGTGTGTGTTTTATTAGCTTTGATGTGTGTTTTCATAGTTTGATATTCTACAAGCCAATCTTCCACTTCTTCTGACTGACATAAAGCCAATCTTGAAAAACATGCTCTAAAAATTTTTCATCCAAAGCTTGTTATTGCTATAGAATGTTAATTAAGAAAATGTGAAATTGTCATGACTTTACCAGGTATTGAAGATAATCGCAGATGTAAATCGATTGAATTTGATAGGCATTCTACTTATAGACATTTTAAAGATGTGCCAATACTTCCAACAATATATGATAAAGTAAAACTACTTGAGCATGTGAGTCTTTTTTGCTCCCATTGTCTTGTTCGGGCGATGCAATTTTACTGGTTCGCATTGATGATCATCAAAATAATATATTGTGTTTTTTACTGTATAGATTAATCAACAAGATATTGGCTACAAAGAGAGCTTGATGTTGTTTGTTAAAGATTTAGGACCTATTGCCCAAAATATAGCTAAAAGGAAACTACTTGGATGTGAAATTCGTACTGCATCATCTGCTTTTGTACCTGCCTCTATGTTAATATCTCAAAATCCCTTGAATAAAATGAGAAGCTCTAGGGGGAAAAATAATCTGAAGATTGATGATGGTGATGGAGAAAAGGTTGAAGTGTTATTGAAAGCTGAAACTACTCATGGAAGCCACACGGGAGGGTCCTTGTGGTCTAAAGAAACCGGCAACAAGTCTACTAGGACGGCCATGATATTGGACAATTCCAAGTTAGTTAATCAAGAACTGTCGATTCAAGATGGATGTCGAATGAATCATGTGATGGAATCAAGGTTAGAAAACAAATACAATTTTCAACCCCGACGACCCTGGCTCTTAGTAAGTAATAATGATGTTTCATATTTTAATCATGATCAAGATAAGCAAAAATCATTTTCAGAGTGTGTAATGGGTGAACGTGAAAATCCACAAGCACAAACTAGTTGCTCATTTAAAGCCATGAAAATTTTACAATCAAACCAAGATAACATAACTAATAATAATGATGTTTTCAATCTTCCATATTTGAAGACACGTCTTGACCAGATTGACTCCTCCTCAGAACAATACAAGCTCTCATAGTAGGATTTAAGGAGTTTTGATTTGTAACCATGCATCATATTTGTTATTTATTTGTAAACTACCCTTTAGAAGTCACAATAAATATTGGATTTTCATGCCCTTACTTTTAGTTTCAATATATTGATTAGTAGAAACTTGTGCTATATTTTTTTTTAAAAAAAAAAAAAAAAAAAAAAAAAAACTTGTCAAGAAAATTATTATCATTGATCTAACTTCTAATGAACGAGAGTAGTTTTGATTATGAATATTGCCATATTGGCAATAAGTAGAGTTCAAAATTGAGTAACTGAAAATTTGAACTTGATCCTAAAAAGGACTCACAAGTTGACATGTTTATGGCACCAAATTTTCCCTAGTCACATAAGATGTTGCCAATTATTAATGTAATAATAGGTTTTGAACGAGAATCACTCAAAAAAAAGAAAAAAGGGGGCAATACTTAAAAGTTAAAACATGCTACTATTAGTAAAAGACAGATACAATAATACATCGAATTCTTTAATTTATTTAATGTATTAATTCTTTATTATACCTGCTTTTTTATGGGTATGTTATATATAATATAACTATATAAGCATTCACTTCAATTGGAGAAAGCATATGCTAAGGTTTTTTTTTTTTTTTAATAAAGAAAAGTTAAACAATGGCAATTTAATTATTTAAGGGAGAACAAAATTAAGGGGATTGATTAATGATTACTAATGGCTACGAATCCTAAGCACCACCCACTTGTGCGTTAAATCTTGGTTTAGGTATTTAATTTGATGAGAAAAAAGAAAAGAGTTGAAATGGGAGAGAGTTGGTGTTTGTGATAGAGACAACAATAATAATGGCATATAGGAGAAGGCAGGTTATATCAAGGAGTTCCACCTTCAAGGAAGAGATTAATACTAATGGTGGGCAGGAATTATTAGATAATTCAGATGAACAAGATGGTTCTAATACCGCTCCTCCACTTTTGAATTCATTCACTTCATCATCATCTAATAATTCCCTCGCTGCTCAGGCCATCAAAGCCTCTGCTACTCGTCGTGATCCCTCTCATTCCTTGGCTTTCGCCGCCAATTCTTCTTTATCTCTTCAACATGATCATCATCACAGATCCAAGGTTCTTCTTTCTTTCTTTTTTTCTTTCTTTCTATTCTATTTTAAAATAAAATAAAATAATACAATTATCATCATAACTTATGCACCAAGTTTGCATGCAGAGCCTTGATTCTTATGGAGATGCTTCTGGGGATGCTTCCCCCGATGCTTCCAAGTCTGGTTTCTGGGGCGTCCTCGCACAGAAAGCTAAAGAAATTTTGGAGGACGACAATCCATCTGCACAATCTCATGATAATGACATCATGCCCGCCCAAAAACTCAGATCACAGTCTTTCAATACGGCCTTCATCCCTGGTGCTCGAGCTCAGGTGAATTAATTCATGAATGAATATATTTCCTAATTCCTATGTTCAATGCTGCATTCCATGCATGCCATTTGTTGTCTTAATTAAATAATTAATTAATTTCTTCAGGAAGGTAGAACAATTGGAGAGAGTAAGCTAAAAGGATGTGAAGATGCAAATCAATTAATGTGGAATCCATGGCAACAACAATCCGCCCAGACCCAGCCAGCTGGGCCCGCCGATTCTCAATATATCCACGAGACACAACTGAAGGCATCTCGCGACGTAAGGTGCCAACTAACTATGTAATTCAATTGCGTTGTGTGTTTGCGAGATTGGTTCACAAATCCAAACACTAGTATATATTCTATTGAAATACCTTATTACTTACACGCACACATAAGAAGATATTGAACTTGCTAAATATACTTAGATTGGGGTGGGTAACCAATTAGAATTTAGGAGAGTACTGTCATTAATTTGTTTGGTTTAGCAGTCAAGTCATAAATGATGGAATTCAAATGATGAATTGATCATATACATAAATGATGCAATTCAGTGCAATGTCTACGATATATAACACAAATTAACAGATTAATTTTGTATTTAATTGTTTGTAACATGAGAAACACTTTGGTTGGGTGACATGACAGGTGGCAATGGCAACAGCTGCGAAAGCAAAGTTACTTCTGCGAGAGCTAAAAACGGTGAAAGCAGATTTGGCTTTTGCTAAAGCACGGTGTGCTCAACTAGAAGAAGAAAATAAACTACTCCGTGACAAGGAGGGTCGCGAGAAGGGACAGAACCGTGCAGATGATGATCTGGTATATATGTTCTATAAATTTACTGTTAATATAATAATGTACTAGCTAGTAGCTACTAAATAAAGGAATTTTGATGGATCATGTACATGTACGCATGCAGATCCGGCTTCAATTGGAGACACTTCTTGCGGAGAAGGCTCGATTGGCAAGTGAGAATGAGGTGTATTCTCGTGAAAACCGTTTTCTACGGGAAATTGTGGAATACCATCAGCTGACAATGCAGGATGTGGTGCATTTCGACGAAGGCATGGAAGAAGAGGATGATATTTATGCACCCATAGACACCACTCAAAATGGAAATATGATTCCCTTGATGCTGTCCCCGCGCTCACAATTATCAGGTCGATCCATGAACTCAAAATCAATATTTTCTGTGCCACAACAACAGGATCAGAATGAATCATCACAAGATGAAGCTCCTCCTGCTCCTAGTATCCCGCCCTCAGAGTCTAATGATCAGCATGCAAAATGATCCATCCTTTTCGTTACTATAGCTTAGCCTAATTAGACGGGTTTCTCAATTACAATATTCTTGATCCTGAAATCATTACATACATAATCAATGCATGCATTGCAAAATAGTATACATTTTCTCTGTTATATATGAATACCAAATTAAGGGGAAAATAGGCTGCATAGCATGGGCTGAGAATTAGTCATCATTGTTCTGTTCCCAACTATATATATATTTGTTAATTAATTGTCAATTTCTTCTTTATTATATGGCTTTATTTTATTTTTTACCCCCTAATTTTATCTAGTTCAGAAATTTAGGATTTCAGTTTTTAAATTCAAGATTTTGGTGCTCTAATTTTGTAAATATCTGACATGTCATCCACCTATATATATATATATATATATATATATATATATATATATATATATATATATATATATATATTTGTTAATTAATTAATTGTCAAATTCTTCATATCTGCTATATGCTTGCTATACCCTTAATTATTGTCGATAAAAAAATCCTGATTACTTGTTCATCAGGAAATCCAAAACATTAATATCAGAAATCAAATCAAAATGGGCAAAAACATTTAATACAAAAGTCTAATGTCATAGATGTTAAGAAGTCACACATTAGTTGTGAGATGTCCTGAGTATATGTTTATAAAGTAGAGGCAATCTTCATCATAAAAGTCGGTTTTGTAAGAATAAGTTTTAAGAATAGAAACAAGCTTATGAAACAACTTGAATTCTCTCCTTCCCAATTTCTCTACACCTCTCCATACTCTCTATTATGGAAAACATTACCTACCTTGTGAATAGTATTTATACTAGTATACAATACAAAAGAGTTGTGAGAGTATCTATCTTTGTTCTTTACTTACTCATGACTACATTATATTTTTCAGCACTTGAAATAACAAAAGCTAAATTTTTCAAGAATGAAAAAAAGTACTCCTCCTACATGTGTGTATATATATATATATATATATATATATATATATATATATATATATATATATATATATATTGACATGTCTTTAAATATTTAATTACAAGGATCTACCTTCAATATTGGCTCCAAATAAATCACAAGCCGCTGAGCCTGAAGCACCTAAACTCACTTGAAAGCCACCATGTATATGAACCACCCCACACCCGTCATGAAGCGCCACCAACCACAACACTTCACAGAATTGAATAGAGAAAAAAGGAAAAAGTTAAACAACAATAATAATAATTTAATAGGAACCAAAAATTGAATAATTATAGGTGGAATCATTAGTATAATTACATAAATAAATTATAAGAGAGAAGACCAATTTTTTCCTTTACAAATTTAAAATGGGGTTCCCTAATAAAAATAAAATCTAAATTAGTCACCGATATTTTTATATTAAGGTCAAATTAATTTTTCTGTTGTAACGAATAGATTGTCCACAATAAAAAATTGTCAAGAACTAATTTGAGTTTTATTTTTATTAGAAAGAAACTCGTTCGAAATTTGTGAGGGATTAAAATGATCTTCGCTCAAATTATATATTTTTTAAAATCTTTTCTTAAAGTATGTGTGTCTAAATGGTGTCATCAAATTGTTTGTTCCATACAAAACTTTCTCTCAAAATTGTTTGTGTTTAAGCCTGAATAAAATAAAAGGCAAGTTCTATACCAAAAAAAAAAAAAAAAAAAGGCAAGTTTGGTTAAAAAATAAATAAAAATAAAGGGTAAGCAATTAATTAGTTGCATTTTTGACACACACGAAGGATGTGATGTGGGCCGTGTGGGTAGAGAGAGAGAGTGAGTGTGTGACAGTGGTGGTTTGTGCTTTTTGTGATTGTGCTCATTCATTCTTTCTTTCCTTTGATGGTTGTGGTTCTCAGCCAAGGTGAGGTGAGGTGGACCTGATGAAGATTGAGTTGG
Source organism: Trifolium pratense (assembly GCF_020283565.1). Lineage (NCBI taxonomy): Eukaryota > Viridiplantae > Streptophyta > Magnoliopsida > Fabales > Fabaceae > Trifolium > Trifolium pratense. The sequence goes on from NC_060063.1 coordinate 56,849,069, forward strand.
TTTTGGTTGGTGAAGAAGCTTCAAATTAAGTGATGATGAGTAATTGAGCTTCAACTCCTTATTTTTAGGAATTTCAAGGTTGTTTGGTACTTGGTTTCACTTGTATTCTATTAATTCATTCATTGTTTCTATTTATTTACCTTAACAGTGGGACTGGATCTTTGTTTGTTCTTGATGATTCATTGCTGCTGCTGCTGCTACTGATTGAATCTGAGAGGGAGAATCAAATGTATATTCCCTCCTTCTCCAGCAAGAGTTGCAACGGTTAATAAAACCATCAAAGCTGCCTGCTTGCTTTATCTCCCCACCAGACAGACACACAGAATATTATTCTTTCTTTCTTTCTTTCTTTCTTTATCTATTTATTTATTTATTTATTTATTTATTTATAGGAAAAAAAAACACAATACAATTTCTTTACTTTCCTCCTAGTCCTACTGCCCGTTGTTATTGTTTACTTACTAACAACAATTTTGGTCGGATGATGTGGATTCTGAGTTTGGTGATGCTTCTTCTTGTTCTTATTCTATCATCACTCACTGGACGTCAAGTAGTTGTCATGGGTGATCATGATCATGACTCAACTGCCAAAGCCAACTCCCTTGATTCAATTCTCCAGGAATATGCCTACAGGGCTTTGGTCAAACCTAAAACTGGTACCATTTACAATGCAACTACTCAACTCCCTTCCAATTTCACCGGTGTTACCCTTGCTGCTTTGAGATTAAGGAGTGGCAGTCTTACGAGATACGGCGTTCCAAACTACAACGAGTTTCAAATTCCCAAAGGACTCGTCCAAACACCCTATGTCAAAAGGCTGGTTTTGGTCTATCAAAATTTAGGTAATAATAATAATTGGTCCTCCAACTACTATCCTTTACCTCCTAATCATACTTATGTGGCTCCTCTCCTTGGACTTGTTGCTTATAATGGTTCTGATTTATCTGCTACAAATTTATCACATCTCAGTCTAAATGCTTCTGGTGACCCCATAATAGTCAGGTTCCGGGATGTCAAATCTCCTCCTCCCGGTACCCTTCCAAAATGTGTTTGCTTTGATTTATTTGGTTCATCTCATTTCACCAATGTAACAGGGGGGAACACATGTTCTACCTTCCAACAGGGTCATTTCTCTATAGTAATCCACTCTACTCTTCCTCCTCCTCCTATTACTATTTCTCCATTGCCAAGTCCTCAAAAGGAGAGCAAGTCGTCAAGTAACAAGAAGAAAGTTTGGATTATTGTGGGATCTGTCCTCTTGGGTGGATTCGCCTCGTTAACATTGTTGTCTTTACTCGTTTTGTGGGTGCTGAGGTGCAAGCAGACCAAGAAAATACAAGAAATGGAAAGAGCTGCTGATTCGGGAGAAGCCCTTCGAATGACCTCTGTTGGGAATACCAAAGCACCCACTGCATCACATACTCGAACACTACCCACAATTGAAAATGAATATACACCTTGACTTCCTTCACACTCTCATATGCAACCTTAGTAAGTAAATGTATTCACAAATTCTGCCAACCACAGCCTATTTTTTGGTGGTGTCACCACTTTGTTTGGTTAGCCTCTTTTCTGGTTTGTTTATATAGGAATTTTTTGTAAATTTATTTATTTATCTCCGTTGTTTTTATGATTCGTTATAGTGTGAGTTACCTGTCCATCTGAAGTAATTATTATTCTATTGTGAATTACTATGATGAATACAATTGTATCATTGATAATAAGGAATAAAAGTTAACGTTTATAATTTACAATTCCCTCAGGCTTGGTGTTAACTATAAACTTGCAGGTTAATGGTGTGTCTGTACTGTGTGAGGCACAGATGCTTATTCCCAACATCACCCTATCTGAGGTTTCCCTTCAATCATCATTTATTCATTTATGTTAACAAAGATTTTGATTACATAATTTTAAGATAAAAAGTCAGTGTATGATTTAGCCTGCCTTGTATCTACTTATGTTGGCATTATCTTGCTAATAATTGGATACAATGCCCTACCTTAATATGTGTGTGCGCGCGCGCAATCGTGTATATACGTGATGATAGAAAGGAAAGTCGAAACTTAAAAATTGACTCTGACTTGAGAAGGCAAATGGCTTAGAGTTGAAGAATAATGCTAGCAACACAGTCTATAATTGAATTAGACAAAGAAGTATTCAAGAATTACTGGACAAAGTAGTAGTAGCTCCTAATCAATTGTTGAGAGTTAGCACCTCATTAACCTTTGTTAGTCGTTGTTCTTTTTGCTTGCAACAATGGTCAAGAAAATATGTACATTTCCAAGCACCAACAGCATAGTCCTGTGAATATATGTTGACATTTACACAATTCAACTCCCGGAATAGATACTTTTAAATACAATTGTGTGCATCTGTGTGGCACGTTATTATATTGATGTTTCTTAAGTGAGGGCTTCTCTTTTAGGAGAAAACTTGTGTCCCCATATACTAACAGAGCAAACAAATTAATAGAACAAGACTCAGCATAGTATCAAGCTACATCACAGTTTTTTGTGCACATAATGCCATGGCTTTTGGAACCGAATCATAAAGGACCAGTTAAATGTACTGAATTATTATTATCCCAGCAATTTTAAAATACATGCATCAGTTTGACTGGGGTTAACATGCTAATCAAAATCATACTGGATGAAAAGGTGTCCGTTGATGCCCCAAGATTTCAAGGGACATTGACACCCTGGTGGATCATGCAAACAGAGCAACTAAACTAGACCAAATCACTAGAGTAAAAACTTATCACCTCATAATCCCTAACAAAAACAGACTTTCTCTTGCTGTGTCGCTTTAAACTTTAATAATATCATACCTATCTTCTGCTCAAACTTCCAATATCTATGATACCCAGCTTACATATACTATCAATTGGCATTATTTTCCAATTTACTGTGTTTGGTGAAGGTGTGGATTGGGATTACAAGCTGCTTATTATAGTTATTCCGTCAGCTGTCAATACCACGACTAATGTCTACCCATAAAATTGCTCAAAGATTTAAAAAGCACCAAATATTATAAAGCATCACAGAGATCACGAGTCTATTTCACCATGTTCAACTCAAAGAAAACAATATGTATATTATAATGCTTACATCAAATTTCATACAAGAAAACACATGGAAATTTAATTTTAGCAATCTACTCTGCTTCCTTGGAACAGCAAGAGAGCATCATATAAGCAATTTATTCCCTTCACAAGCAAGCCAATAAAACAACCTACATTTGGAAATATAAAAATCATGATCTTATTTATTGATAATTTCATACATAAAGAAAATTCAAACCTGGAGCACAAGTGCAAAATAAAGCTAAGAGACATGCTTCTATGAGCATGAAGAAAATATCCTAATATTGTCCTTTTAGTTATCAAAATTGCAAATTCATTCTTTTGAACAAGCAATTACAGCAAAAGAAAAATTGAAAAGGTCTTGCAAATAAGGAGGCACTATGTCTGAAAATTTTGAAAGGATCCCTCTCTAACTTGTGTATCTATAACCTAGAGTAATTAATTTGTGAAATTAAGAGGTAAAATAGGGAACCAAAATTGCATATCTCGAATCTATGCCCCGTCGTCCGTGAGGCAAAGAGGGAGAATAGTATGTCTATCTTATTAATCTTAGAATCCGCCCTAATTAAAAGCTGCTAGGGTGTGAGCAGATCAGATCGAGAAAGGGGGATGGATACCTGCCTGTGATTGATTGATTAATTAATTGGAAGCAGCTTGATCGACGAGCTTCTTGTCCCTTCGTTCCATGGCGACGTCCCACAAGTCGTTGCCGATATGCTTAGGCTGAGACGACAAATCAAGATCTCTTCGATTAATAATTAATTAATTAATAAATTAGTTTAGAATAAGAGAGATAAAAATGAAAACATACTCGGCCGTGAGCAGCTCTGTGGATGTAATACTGAGCGTTTCCCATAACACAGAGCATTCCGGCAATGATTCCGAGAGGAAGAACAGCTTCCAACCAATGCAACGCCATCTTTCTTTCTTTCTTTCTTTCGTATGTATCTTCTTCTTCTTCTTCGATGAATGAATGAATAATAAAGTAGATATAATCCGCTCACTACTTTTCCATTTAAGCCCAGCTCTAACAATTCATTGGGCCTATACACTATTCATCCGCCCTAAATAATACTAATGTATTTACTCCATATACCCCCACAACTGCCAAAATATTTTTACTTCAAACCCCACATTTCTTTTTCACAAAAGATTGTTCCCTCTCTTCTTATTTTTTTGATAAGATAAGGAATAGATTGTTCCCTCTCTAACTCTTTTAAACTTTGGGAATACAAAGTCATCTTTCTTTAAACAATAAATTTATTTTGAAAAAATATCGCAACAGACAAATTTTAACTTTAATCGGTAAAAATGTCAATAATTATGGATAATGTGATTGGATTACAAACCCGATCACTTTACTTGTATGTGTGAATTTTCAATAATATTTTTTTTTGTTTATCAATAAAGAAAAATTGTAATAAACAAATATATAGAGTTATTTCTCTTGTTTTTTAAGTAAAGAAAAACTAAATTTATTATGTGGATTCACCAAAACTTAATTTATCCGGAGAAACTTCATCAACTGAGATTGTGTTCCTGCAAGAATTTGAGGGGGTATGCGCTTAGCAAGATAGTGTTCTAGATCTAAGTTAGAGAGTAAGTATGTATGTAGATTCTCCTTTGTTTATGGATATTTGGCCTATATATAGAAGAATATGATGAAAATAGTAAGCTAGGTAGTTGAGATCATGAGGGAAGTGGCTCATTGTGTTCCTATTTAGGGGTCCAAAATCAAGCAATTGAAACTTGGGGGCCAAAACTACATTTAAGTCTTTGTTTTTAAAATTAATATTTATTAAAATAAAATCCAAATGGACATTGAAAAAGTAAACAAATGATTAATAGATGTTTAGCGTTTTGGACTAAACTGACTAACAGAATCAATGTCCAGGGAGTTGTTTTTAATTTTCGTTCATTCAGAGATTTACTTGACAGCGAGTGACACTTTCAGGGACTAAAATGACCGTTACTCGATAAATTCATGATGCAAGAGTAAATGGTTGTGTTGTGTGGGTCCAGCTAAGAGCGCGCTGGCAAACATCATAATCGTTTGTTTCCAATTGGGCTCTCGATCGTTAGCTTTGTCTTGTTGTTGTTAAAAAACACAAATCCTTCATTCTTGCTTGCTCCTGCTGCAATTGTAATTGTAATTGTAACACACTAATACCTAACTAATCATTTTTTTTATAAATAATAAATAATTTATAAAAGAATTCAAATGATCATGCATAATAATATTGTCTCTTCAAAGTCTATGGATATAGTTTTCAAAATGATCGGTTTGGTCATACAAAAAGGATTAGTGGTGCAGATCGTTCGTTTGATGTAATCTATATATATAATTCCTAAATAGTTTTCCTAACCCTAATCCACTTAGACCAATCAAATTGTTTCATTTAGACACATCATCTATTTAAATCTAATTAAATCACTCTACAATACCACATCATTTCTACTTATATTATTATTATTATTATTATTATTATTATTATTATTATTATTATTATTATTGTCATCTCTATACTTTTCATATTCTACATTTATATACTTATGGCTTTTTAATATACACCCACTCAAGCCTTTACTTACCCTTTACTTCTTTTGGCAAATATAATAACTTTTGCTTACTATATTATAATAAGGAGAATACAAAAATACACACTAATTAACTTTGTAACTCCTGGTAATATTTTTTCATCTCTTAAGTCACAATTCAATTTTCATACCTTTGACTCTTCTACCAATATTTTAATATATATGATACAATTGTTTTAATTTGTATCTTATTCATATTTTCCTAACTAACCGTTACGAATGTTAGAAACAAATATTTTCATCCCCTGATGCTCAATCATGTGCTTAACAATATTACCATTTGTTTTTTTGGTTGAACGTGAGAATAGATTTTTTTCATATCTTATATGTGCAATTTCTCTTTCCATTATCTTGCTTCTTCATCTTTTGTGCATCAGGTATAAATACTTATGTTATTTTCTAAAACCATGATTTGTTGTAGTTATTTTATTTTTTGCAAAAATTAACTTTTTGCATAACAAATAAAATTAAGAGAATTTGACATTTTTTTGTTCGTTGCAGATTATACAATCAACTTTTGTGTTGCACATCCATTTATAGGTTTAGTTAAGTGCTACTGTATATGTGTATTCATATTCTATTATGTTACAAATTAAATAATATATACTTTATTTTTAATTGAATTATGTAATAGTTGTTTTACTTTCCTTTCCTTTACTTTTTTATTTATTCATTTTTTTTATTGATATACTTATTTTTATAATTTTTTATTTTAGGTTTTGGGTCATCATCTCTTACTCAAAATAACTGAACTGTGAGGTTGGTGCTATTCACATATGTCCCTTTGGAATATTTTTAAAAGGTATGTACCCTTTAATTTTATTTGTTTTATTTGAGTTTTTCTAATTTTGTCACTATTTATATGCCAATTGTATGACTTAGATTTTGCCACATCTCTTTTCATCCAATCCTTTGTGTGTTTTAAATAGATTTATATGTTGTGCGGAGATATATCATATTACTCCTGTATATATAAATTTTAGATAGTTATTTTGTTACTCATGTAAAGTAAACCATAATCCTTAAACCAATAATATTTCTTCATTTAACCACTCACTTACAATGCCACATCACTTTTTCTTAAAAAATAAATCTTTTGAATCTCAGATTTTCTATTTTATTATTATTATTTTGATAATATTTAATGTTTCAATTTTATGTAATTGTAAAATAAAAACAATCGCATCACACCCGTGCATCGCACGGGTAAGGGTCTAGTTATTTTGGTTATATAAAACTAAATTAAAAAAATAAAATGAATAACCTAATGACTACTCCGTCCGTTCCACAATCGGTGGACCAGTTGACTGCGTCACGCATGTCAATGCATAACTTTGACGATTAATATTTTTAATTGTATAATAGTAAAAATTATAAAAATATGATATTTTGAAAATAGTGCATATAGTTTTTTATTAGTAGAAAAATAAAGTCAAAATAAGATGAGTCACTCATTTTGGGATGGAGGAGTAATGATTAGTTAGCGCAAAAGTTGTAGATTGTGTGCATGGACGACACGTGTTTCCAGCTGCTTCACAGTCTCTCCAAGTTCGCTGACAGTCACGCCGCTCACCCACCATACAAAAACAAGAAAATTAAAAAAATTAAAAATAATAATAATTGCCCCCTCTCTCTCTCTCTCTCTCTGGTAGTAGTAGTAGTTTGATGCCCTGTGTGGTTGGTTGGGTCAAATCTTGTTCTTTACTCCCTCCCACTGTCATAATCTTCTCTCTGCAATTCACCGCTTTAATTTAGTTGCCGTTTCTCATCCAGTCAGTCAATAATTGTCTTCTACTTACTACTATTACTTTTTTACAAGGAGGCAGCCTGTCCTGTTGACAAAAAAAAAAACGGATTTTATTCCATTTATGTTGTTGATTAATGATGTAAAAATGAAAAATAATTACCGTTTTAATTTCGTTGGTAGTACTAGTACTAGTACCGGTAGTAGTAGTAGTAGTAGAAGAAAAGAAGAAGGAATCAATAAGAGAGAATTAAACCTAGCTAGCAGCTAGGTTGGTAGTGTAGACTCGGTCGAATTAATCAATCATCAATCATGTCAGGAGGAGGGCTGTATAATCCAAACTTCTCCCCCGTTAGAGCTGCTTCTCCTCAGATTAGACCCAACCCATCTTCAGACATGGACATGAGGTACTTACTTTACTTACTTACTTACTTACTTACTACTTCTTCTTCTTCCAATTCTGTTTTCTGTTTCATTCATATTGTTTTTTTTTTGGTTTTCAGTCAGTATCTGTCGGAGTTGCTCGCCGAGTATCAGAAACTTGGACCCTTCATCAAAGTCCTTCCCAACTCCAGTCGTCTCTTGAATCAAGGTTTCTTTCTTTCTTTCGATCTACCATCGATCCATTTCATCCTCACTTTTGCATCTCAAGATCCTCCTTCCTTTTCCATAATGTACCTTCCTAACATCAACTACATTTTTTAATATCATGCTATGCTTCCTACTTTTCTGTTAATTCACAATTTCATCATCTATCTATGGGGTTAGGGTTACAACAATCTCAATGCATTATATATCTTGAAGAGGATCCTTGAAAAGGGACCTTTACTCAAATTCTCTCAACTTTGTTCAAAATGTCAGACTACAACTATTTCGGTTGGTTTTAAGCTAAAATGTCAATAATACATCCAGGTTTCTCATCACGCTAATTTTCTGTGTGCAGAAATATTAAGAGTTTCTGGGATGTTATCCAATCAAGGTTTTGGTGACTTTGACAGACTGCGGCATAGAAGCCCCAGCCCTATGGCTTCTTCCAACCTCATGTCAAATGTCACTGGGACAGGGTTGGGTGGATGGAATAGTCTTCAACAGGAGGTGACTTCTACTCAATTGTTTATCTTTACATCTGAACTTTATACCCCCAACTTAATCTTGTCATAGTTTTAGTATCATTTGTGTTTTTGCTACTTTATCTAGTTAACCACTGCTAAGTGACTGCTATGTAATGTATGCTATAATTTGACAATATTAAGATTTTTTTTACCTACAGTTAGTCTAATGGTCTGGATTGTGATGTCAGAAGTTTTCAATTTATTGCCTATTGTACTGGATTGTGATGTAAGAAGCGTTCAAGAATAAACTCTCAATCTAGTCCCTGAAGTATCACTCTCTCTCCAATATATCCTCTAAAGTATATGAATCTGTCAGTTTAGTCACTGCTGTTAAGAAGTTAGGGACTGAGCGGACAAATTTTCATATACTTTGGGTCTAATTTGAAGGATTTTGTATGCTTTAGGACTAATTATTTCTATTTACTTTGGAGAGAATGATGCTTCAGGGACTACATTGAGGCTTCATTCAAGTATTCCACTCACAGTAGTAGGTAGTAATGTTAGTATATATGGCCAGGAAAATGTTCACAATTTAGATGTTACAAATTTATAATTAGAGAAATGCCAATTCCTTGGATAAATCAAAAGGTAAGAATTTGTCCTAAAATCAGGGAATGCGTAATGCTAACCTTAGGAGAAATGAGAGAGAGAGAGAGAGAGAGAGAGAGAGAGAGAGAGAGAGAGATTTGCGTTCTCTGCAAACATATGACAAATATTATCTATTTATCCTAGAAGATACTTCCATCTAAATGGAGGGCTTCACCTTAAAGGGGGCAGTGGGATTGCCAAAGCAGTTATCAAGAAATTTTTTTGTTTTTGTTTGGAAATTGAGCAAGAAATTGGAAATAGGACTTGCATAAGATTTAAGAACACTAGTAGTTTAGTCAAAAAAAAGAAGACTATAGTAGAATATTATGTCTAAATCCTATTATCTGTTGTAGAAGAGGAGATATTGTTGTTAAGAAAACCTAGAAGATATTAAGGTTCAAAAGATTCATAATCTTGGGAAATTTGAGAGAAGTAAAATTTTTAAGATTTGGAAGAATCCTAAAGAAAATAGAAACTGCTAATGGGCAAGGACTGTAAATGCAAAGACGGGGTACATGTAATAGTAGTTTTGAGTTTTGACTAACCAATTTGTCAGTCATCAAAGCAACCATATGATAGGAAGAAAACTTTGTTCCATTAGTATGTTGATCTATTCGCCTCACTTCATATCAAACTTCTTAACTTTACTGGTTTGTTCCATAGTTCTTTTCCTTTTTTTTCTTAACTTGATTAGTTATCTTTGTTTTTCAGCTTATGTTTTTTTACACTTTATGAGCTTTTATACATCTAAGATAACATTACTTTATTTTGCAAAGCAGAGATTATGTGGAACGCCTGGAATGACAATGGACTGGCAAGGCGCGCCTGCAAGTCCTAGCTCATACACTGTTAAAAGGATTTTGCGCTTGGAAATTCCAGTTGATACATTCCCTAATGTAAGCTCATATGTCAATTCTAGTTCACAAGGAAAAATTATTTACTTGATCCAGACAACTGTCTATTTTCTTTTTTAAAAATAAAGGTTCAATCAACTAGAATTAATTTAACTATATTGCTGTTTATTGCATTAGTTCAATTTTGTTGGAAGACTTCTGGGACCTAGAGGCAATTCTTTGAAACGGGTAGAAGCTACTACAGGTTGCAGGGTGTTTATTAGAGGAAAGGGATCAATAAAGGATCCAGACAAGGTAATATAGATCTTGATATGATTTCCATTTTTTTATCGATATAATTTTTCAGGTTTAGTACCGCAAAATGTGTAATAAAGTGATACTTCTTTCTATTGATCTGATTATTTATATTTTTTGTTTAACAACTGAGATTGTTGTCCTTTCGATCCTTAGGAAGAGAAATTGAGAGGACGACCAGGATACGAGCATCTCAATGAGCCACTCCACATATTGATTGAGGCTGATTTACCTGCTAATATTGTTGACATGAGGCTTAGGCAAGCTCAGGAAATTATAGAAGAATTGCTAAAACCCGTGGTAAGTTCCTTCACTCCTTCTCTATGCGTTAGGTTGTGTGAGGTGGCTATTATTCTGCTTCACTTTGTTTTAAGACGTATTGAGATACTGATCCAGGAATGTGTGGACATATTTAAAAGCTTTATAATTCCTAAGCAAATGTGAAGAGACAAATGTTCATTGCTTTATTCTCTGGATTGGAGTAATATCATTTGATTCATTGAAGTTAGGAACAAAAGTTCCCAGCATATATTTTAAGTGACTATTAATGGTTTGAGGATATTACTCGTTTTATTTTCTCATAAAAGGTTGTCCGTTTTCCCTTGGTTTGGTTGTGAAAATTTTGTTAAAATCACCTTAGCCAGCACATCAAATTTGCAGTAGATATTAATTTAATTTTTTTTGTGCAATTTTCTTGAGCTCACTAGTATATACTAATAGTATGTACCGTATAACAATATCTTCCCTGACACAACACAACCATGTTATTGTTGAAATCAAGAACACCGAGACTTCCGTGGCGCAATCATTTTGTTGTGAAAAGTCTTTTATATTTACTTTCTCTGGGATGTCAACTTCTGATATGCAGGATGAGTCAGAGGACTTCATCAAGAGGCAGCAGTTGCGGGAGTTGGCATTGCTGAATTCAAATTTGAGAGAAGAGAGTCCTGGGCCAAGCGGTAGTGTATCTCCATTTAACTCTAGTGGAATGAAGCGAGCAAAAACTGGTAGATGAAAGGCATCCTTGTCGTCGTAGATTGGCATTTTGTTTTCCAGCAATTGATTGCTGAGAATATCTTGCAGTACATCTCAATGAATGCAACTATGAAAGAATAGGCTAACAATTATTGCTGGCTGGTGGTTTTTCATTCCCTTTTATCCTACATTTTTCTTCTTAAACAACAGGGAGCGACGGTGGAAAGATTTTTAAAAAGAAATGATAAAATAATAATTATGTTGGGTATTAAGAATAGGCTTGTTCAGATCAGTGTTTTCAATATAAGCTTAATACATCTATTGGATTTATTCTTGTGTCAATAACTTGCGTAGAAGCGTGTAATATACAAGTGATGGGTGAAGTTTAAGGTCTAAGTCGACCAAGTTTTGTGGGCATGTGACATGTCAAGTCTCACTGGTTATTATTATTAAAGTAAAGATTCTTTTTACTTGTTTGTCACAAGCATATCTGTTCCTTCCCCAAAGGCATAATGCAGTGCATGTGATGTGGCATTTGAATAGATCATAATACTTGTTATTTTCTGGAGCTAATTGTGTTAGATTTATGCCGTATCAAATGGACGTAGTTAGGACTTGTTTTTTATTTTATATTTATTGATGGAGAATTTTGTGCGAATAATAGGGCACCATGTTATGCACTGTGGTCGAATACCATCAAAACAACTTTCTGTCTTTTTTTAACTCTGTGTATTTGTTAAACATAGTACTCCTATATAGCACATAGTAATGCCAGAACCTAGGTGGGGGGATCTGGATTGCCTGACTTTGTGGCACCAAAGGCTCGGTGACTTTCACAACCTTTCTTGACCGTCAGATCAGTCTTAAGCATTAAAGGGTGTCACATGTAGGATTTTCATCGCCTCTGCCATGTTTGGAATGATAAAATGTGATGGAATTGATAGAATGTGATGGAATGGAGTTTGCATAAAATGATAGAATATGATGGAATGAAGTTGTACAAAATGTAGTTCTATTGCTTGGTGTTCTGGGCCGAGCATAGACGCTCGAGCATCAGAGGGTGTCGAACAAATACGTCTTGAGCAAGCCTACCATGAAGAGCCCGCAAGACGTGCTCGACCTTCCAACGGTCTGATACTCTTACGTATCGTAACGGCCGTAAACTGGAATGATGGGCATTTACTGCACATCAAGGCCTCCAAGCCGTTTTCCGGCAGCCACTTGATGGCCATTAATGCCATCAAGGGTCTTGGCCCTGCGCTGGGGGCTATATATATATGTGACTCCACTTCATTTGCAAGGTACGCATTATTTAGCTAAGAAAACCTTCACAAACACAAACTGACTTGAGCGTCGGAGTGCCTGCAGGTACACAACCCCCCTCCGCTTCAACAGGGGTCTCAACGCTCTCAACCACCGCAAACGCCGGCGAAGTCGCATTCTTCTGGTCAACTCGATCACTTGGATTATTAAAAATTGAGTGGAATGAAGTGCAGAAGTGGTATATGATGGAACACACTCCTTTTTTATTATGTTAACAACTGATGGATGATTATTCATCAACCTTCGTATATCTCTTTTTCGTTTTCTTTTGGAGTAACTTTAGTTTTCTCCTTTTCATGTCATGCTATGCTACCATATTATGTTACCAAAAAATAATACTACCATATTATTACCAATTGGACCCATATTGAAACGTTAAAGACAGACCAATGAACCTGTAAATTATTTTACCACAAGAATAAAGTATGTATAACCTCAATGTTAATAATTTGTTGTTACTAGAGGAAAAACGATGAGATGCGCATAACATATCTTCTCTTTTTCCAGCTGGTGTCACAAATACTATTTTGAAAGTACCATTGTTGGAGGAAGTGAATGAGGATCAGATTGTATGGCAAGATGAGTGACATGGAAATTATTCACTACGGTCTGGTTACAAGCGGTACATGAAGCACAACTCTGTATTTTCGTGTCATAGGGTGGAAGGTGATTGGAATTGCCTTTGGCGTGTTTGTGCTCCATAGACAAACCATTTACTATGGCGAATTTGTTAGGGGGTGTTATTTTCGGTTTTGAAAATCGTTTTTGAAAATAATAGCAACTGTGAATTTATCGGCCGAGTCGCGGTTCGATACGCTCTCTTTAAGACGTTTCACGGCACTACCCAAATTGTGCAAGGTAGACTATCAACCGTGAAGTCCCCAGTATAAAACAGCCAATTCAAGCGAAATACCGTTAACTACTGCACTGTAGAAAACGGCCAGAAAAACACCTCCGATGGTTACTACGAACCAGTCTAGATTGATATGCAAATATCAATTCGAAGTGGTAAACCACTTTCTCTGAAACAACAAGGAAATAATTTTAGAAGTAAGAATATTGAGTGAGAGAGAAGAGTGAGTAGCAGTTTTTTTAACGTGAAAAATAATTGTGAGAACTGATGTGTATTTATAGGGAAAGAATGCAACTGATGTGGAGCAAGAAGTGGGAGAGAATCAAGGCCAGCACATCAAAACGTGGCCACGATTTCAGGAATCTCAGTTATGACTGAGTTCAAATTAATAACGGTAATAATTCCGTTTGACTTGACATTAAGCACAAAAAACATGTGCTTTTTTGAACCGGTCACACTTAGTGAAATTTAATTATTAATTAATTTTTTCTTTCACTTCTGAGTATTAAAAATTAAGATATCACCAAGCCCGAACCGAGCCGGACGGACGGCGGTGGCGGCGCGCGTGTGATATTCGACATTGTGTGCGGTCTCCCTTTCATACAAAAGTGGGTACCCCAAGGGCACACCCTTGGTTGCCACTTTGTGGTATATAAACACTACTAAAGGTAGTGACCCATCCAATGTGGGACTTAAATGTGAACTTTTTCAAATTCACACATTTAGTTCTTTCACTTGTGTTTACATCTATGCCAAGTTCATCATACAAGTAGCTAAGTTGCTAACTTGTTCAACAATGTTCCAACAGGGGGTGTTTACCTTCCCAAGTTCAATTGTGTGAACATGGGTGTTTACCTTCCCAAGTTCAATTGTGTGAACATCATGTACAATGTCCAGTGTCGTGGCCCTGTGTTTAGATATTGAGGAATATGATTGGCATGTTTTCTTTGGCTATGATGAGAGTAGACAAGTGTGGAATGAAGTTTGTCTTGAGACTGCCATCAACCTGCGTATTCAGCATGCTAACATTGTGCGGGCTGTATTTTTTTACATTTGCAGAAATGATGTCGCGAGAACAACAACTATGGTTGTGTGGATCTTTTAAAACAATTGGATCTGGAATGGTGTTAAGGAGTTGGCAAAGGAGTTAGCTGCGCGTGCCTTGCATATGGTGGATTTTCTTTTTTTCTTTTTTTGGTTTACAATGAGCTGGGGATCGAACCTAGACCTATAACATATTACTCAAATCTCTCACCACTATGTCAAACTTAGTGGCTTAAGGTGGATTTTCTAACTTGACAAAAAAAAAAAAAAATACAAAGAGAGCCTAGCCCTCCTAGATTAATATTTGGATATTTGAAGAGACCAATATTAAAGAGATCTTATATTTAGATAGACACTCTTATAGATATCGATTTAAAGTTGACCATCTAACTACATTATTATGCTGATTTTTTTACTGTATATATTTTTTTTCAACTTGCCTTGTGGGAATACTCACACATGGATATTAAGTGTAGAGAAGATGTGATGAATTTTGTATTCAAACTTAAACCCATCATATCAATATCCCTTTAGGTATCAACTAAGTTATACTTACAACACAAAGTACAATTTTCTTTGTCCACAAATGCGTAGACATTTTGAACAATTAAGTTATTTGTCCACCTCTTATATTATGACAAAAGCATACATAAACAACGAGAAAAACATGTAATGTCTACAACACTAGCCTACCACATTGTTATATATTAATTTTCCCAATTAAATTTTCAAAAGTCAACATGGTGCAATTTGATCTGATTTCTACCACATTTCCCCTCAGTACACATTTCTCCGCACTTTTCTTTAGATAATTGTTTGGAAGAAATCGTATTAATGTAACTACTTCTGGACATTGTTGGACCTAGAATAAAAAATGGTAGTAAACCATAACATGTGCTCTAAAGATAATGACAAATAAGTTAATATAGAAATATTCATTTTAAAAGTTGTACATATTTTTCAAATTTCAAATTGTTTATCTTTTAATGAAACAATTCTATTTTTGGATATTTGTACCTATTTTTGAATATCTTAACATGCACCTTTAGAGCACACGCCACTCATAAAATATATTTTATATGGTTTATTAAGCATGCTGCTTCCATTCATCAATCATCATCATCTTGGTAACTTAGGTAGTGACATCAAATGACATGAAGCAGGCATTAATAATCATATTTATATGCGATTAATATACTTATTATGTACTGTATATGATATAACAAGTGAAATTACGCAAGGTGGAGAAATTAGGATCAAGATTTACCGCAGTTGTAAATCACAAAGTTACACGCTGTTTTAGATCTCATCCGTCCATTTCAGATCGGTCGGTTCATATTGAATCTATACAAAATCAGTCCAAATCAATCTGAACCATTCAGATTAGATCAAACGGTCCTTATTTAACACAGCGTGAAACTGTGTGAAAAGTTTACTGCATGAAATCCTGTTCCGAGAAATTGGATATGATTTGGTTTGTTGAGTATGACACATGCAATATTTGAATGAATTATCAAGAAATGCAATACATAGGATTGGGGATCTTGAAAGTACGATTGCCCAAACAGTCTCCTTGTAGATCAGTCCACTGGTCTCCTACATTTCCCCATATTCTATATCCTTCCTCTTCAATCTCCCTCCTAATAGATGACTTGTATTTCACTGCACTTTGTCCTTTGTATTTCAAATTCCTGCCAAAATCAACTTCATTAATTAGTACTAAGACTTTACGTATTTAATTAGCTGGTTTGGTTAAGTAAGACTTTTTCAATCGATTATGCATAATCCCAAACCAGGACAAAAACAAGTAAATTAAGAGGAAGCTTTCAAAATATTTGTATTACATATTTACACGGACATTAATAATACATTGACTTAGACATTACACTTACATACGCAAGCAAACCAAGCAGGCCAATTTTGGCTTTGTTATGTCATCAGCAGCGTGACATTCTAGACTTTTAGTTCAACCTCCATAAGTTAATTTAGTCTCACTATTTTTTATACAAAAAAATTTAAGGCGAAGGAATGATGCTTCAGTCCAAGGCAGAGAAAACTTTATGGCTCAAATAACGCTTACAAAGATAATACATTTACTTCCCTCTAAAGACATTAGCGGGGCTCGAAACTGGGACCGCTCAGATTCCAGACCGGTCTTTTTACTACTAGACCAAGTCTTTGGAATTCGATACTACCTCAATATACTAGTATTAATTAAATAAATATATACGAAAAAGTTAAGTAAATAAAATTATGTATTTAGTCCCAAAAATAACTAGGTGAAGATAATACTAAATCACTCATTATCAGATTAAGCAATGAGAAATGTATAGTACATCCGAAAAAAATATGAAGTAGTCCGTCCAATATAATAAGAATAATATATATCCTACTAGAAAATGTGTAAATCTACTGTAAAAAAAAAAAAAGAAAATGTGTAAATCTTTCTCCTCGTGACAAGACAACATTGCGTTGTTGGAGTTGGAGGAACTTTCCTGTATCCACTAGCCGTTTATTTTATAAAATAGAAAATGCAGACACGAGATACCAATGCTTTTGACAATGGTTTTTTTGTCCTGTTTGTAATTTAACTTAATCCTATCATATACTTCCAACCAACCGGCCAAGTCTTTGCTTGCGTGCTTTCGATAAAGACTTTAATTGTTGTGCATCGTTAGTATAAATTTTTTTTATACATACATCTAATGACGCGTTGTCACATCATTTAATAATTGTCACATATCATGTGTTTTTAATGACCATACATGATATGTCGGTATATTATTGGACGCATGTGTAATAATATGCCCTCTCTCCTGTCTTTAATTAATATAAGAAACAACTATTTTTTTTTTTTATAATGAGCTGGGGATCGAACCCAAGACCTATAACGTACTACCAAAATTCCTCATTAAATACATAGTTTTCGAATGAACCTAAAAAGTTATTTGTATCTGATAAGGATGTATCAATTTATATTTTAATGAAACAAAAAAACAAGTATATTATCACTCATTCATTTGTATAAGTAATAATTCAATGCTTATTTAATAATGTTAACTCCAAAATAAAAGTGTGTATAGTATAGATTAGCAATTGTGCTTCATCTCTGTTCTCAGTGTTATGTGTGATTCTCAATTTGGGCCAAAATAATAGTAGTATTGATATGATAAAATTTAGGAATTTAAGGTTATATGCATGTTGTCTGTCTAGTAGTTGAAAATGAATTTGACCCGTCGACATATTAGAAGATATTTGAGACATATACGATTGGAACAGTGGTGGCTTCTACGAAGTTACTTACGCAGCATAACATGTAAAGATAAACACTAATTGGTTTTCACACCAACGATTACGCAAGCTACCTGTTTTGTCCAATGTCTTCTTCAGTGACAGACAGATTATAACAACGTCTTATTATGACTGTAAAGGGGCAGGGTAGTTAGTTTATAACATACGACTAGCTATCCAAAATAGATTGCATATAGTTTTTTCGCACAGTTTTTAAGCTGTTTTATATAAAAACCATCCAATCTAAAATATACCGATGAGATTGTTTTAAGTCATTTTATGATAGAACTAATCTGCACCGTTCTTTCGACATGTGATTAACGGCTCAAATTTAAAACCGTGTGAAAACTGTGTCAAACCGACAAACACAACTATAGCAAATCTTAATTTGTCACTATCTGCCTGCCTAATGAGGCTAGCTTACGTCACAAAAATCCATAAAACTTTTCTTTCTAGCTTATGTCACAAGTACTATTTTTCTGTTAACATGTTCCTTGTTTAAATTTTTTTTATAAAGTTTTGTAAAAATGATGAAAGATAATTTAGTAAAAAAAAAAAAGCTAATTACCTCAAAATAAGGCGTTGGTAGCCGATGAATCCTTGGCTATGCAAGTTGTCCATAGTGATTTTGGCAAGTGTTTCTTCGTATCTACCCGTTAGTAAGAACACTTTAAAACCTTTCTTTATCAAAGTTTTAAATAATCTTAGTATCACAGGATTTGCAGGGCACATTCCCTTGTTGATCCATTCCTTGAACACAGGCGAATCAAATGGGTCGCATCTGTAAACATATATATATATATATAATATGTGAGTGAAAAGATCATGATGAATAAGATAGGCAGAGCAGAGCAGAACAGAACAGAGCATAAACATACATACATACCCAAATCGCTTATCTTTGTAATAAGGAATGTTAGAGATACAAGTATCATCCACGTCCAAAATCCACGCATCTTGATCATGATTATGAGTAGTAGCATCAAGTTGAATCTTAGATGCATACAACAGAATTTCATCCACAATCATATTCAGGTCATGCTCGTATTGTCCACCAGTCATGTATTTCTCAACATGCTTGTAGCAACGAAGTGGGACAGTTTTCCAACCCACATTGTTGTTTGTCTCCACCGCCAGCCTCCAGCTCAACCCGTACCTCTCATCGTCATTGTCATCATCATCATCATCATCAATCTCCGAAGATGAATCTAATTCCGATCTCATCTTCATCATCTGCAGCTTCTGAGGATGGAGCCTTTGTTTCTGCCCCTGCAGCCTCAACACCAGATTGCCCAATAATCCCAACAGAACCATTAATCCTGCTAGTACTCTTTGCACAATCTTTATCTTTAGCATCATCTTACACTTATTTATAAAATATATTATAAATTATATGCAAAGAGGAATATAAGGAACAGATTTAACCAAATAAAATAAAACAAAACAGAATATTATTATTATTATTATATGGAATTGGAAAAATGTGTGAGACAATGGCATTAGTAGCTATCTATCCGCACGACACGAGAGAAGAATAATATAAGAAGAAGAATAATCTGTCGAGAAGAAAAGGTTTGGTATTGCTTGCTTTTCTTACATCGAAGGATGGATGGATGGATGATGCAAGAGCACCCACTGCCTTTTAATCACATTTTTTTGGGAAACTTCTTCGAAATTTTAAGGAAACCCTCTTTTCATTTCCTCTCTTATCCAATATATTTGAATATTATTAAGAGCACACCTTTTTTTTTTTATTAAATACATTTCAAATTTTTTATATAGCCCCCATATTTTTTTCTTTTTAAATTTTAAGGAAACTGTATATTAGTTTCGTGACTCGATCTTATTCGTAGATAATAATATATTAACAACCTACAAAACTATTATAAAAGGGTTAATTATAATTAATTGGACAAAATTTGCGTTAACTTTAAAAATTTTTTTTTTGTCATGTAGCATAGTGCCATAGGGGCTAGAAATTTCACATTTTAAGGTAGATAAGTGACATGACCGAAGTTCGAATCTCGTTCCTCTGTATATATAATGCAATGTTCTATTAATTGAGCTGAGTTCACCGGACAATTCTTTTTATTATTAAACGCAATAAAAATTTGGTTAAATGAATATCGTAAAAATTAATTTTTTAATTATCAAAATCGTAACTAAAATAAAATGATTGAGACTGATGAAAAATTAGGTTAGAACAACAAATTTCCATTTCTGATCACAGATAACAGGATTTCGAAAAACAATTTTCAAAATCACTTTAGAAAATGTTTTTCAAAGTAATTTCAGATTTTGCATTCCGAAATATTTGAATTTTTTTAATATAGAATCCGAAATAATTAAATTTTTGGAAAACGTTTTTCAAAATGTGTTTTCTATTGTGAATGTTTTTATGTTTTTGAACCATTCAAGGCTCTGTTTGGCAAAAATAACGGTTAATTGATAAACTATCTTATAGCTTATAACTGATGGCTGATAGCCTATAGCTGATGACTGATAAGTAGAGGTGAGAATAAGCTAGACCGAGCTAGGCTTTGCCAAGCCTGAGCATGGCCTGTCAAAAATTTGAAGGCTTGAGCCTGACCTGTGGCCTATCATAGGTTTATCTTTTAGGCCTGAGTCTGACCTCTTGAAAGCCTAATATGGCATGTTAGCCTGTTTAAAAGCCTATTTCACATGAACATATTTAAATAAATAATTATATTTATTTTTAAATATACTTATGAACTAATAAATCAATGTCCTTTTGATATTTAACATGATATGTTAGAGACTTTGACTATATATGTCATCATATTTCAATTCCAATTTATAATAATACATTTATATATGTAAAAAACTAACGTCGATTAATAAACTTAAACCACTAAAAAAGTTAGTAAATTTATAATTTAATCAAAGTACAAATTTCAATATATAAATAATAATAAATAATAATAGTAGTAAAAATATTATTCATATTAATTTAAATAGGTCGGCCTAATATGCTAAAAGACTTTTTTAATGGTCCGCAACCTGGCCTATTTATCTAAATAGTCTTATAAAAAAGCCTTGATATGCTCTATTTAAAGAAATAGGCTGGTCTGACCTGAGTCTATGTAGACTAGGCCTTAAGGCTTAGTAGGCCGTCCTGACCTGTTCCCACCTCTACTGATAAGCTAATTGAATTGTTTGGTAAAATTACTTGTTCAACTGACTAATAAATGTAAAATGACATAAAAGAACAACTTTATAATTTATTAATTTAATAAATTATATCTTTCATATATTATTATTAAATTAATGTTCTATTTTCTTATAAAAAAAATAAAATTAATGTTCTATTTCTATATCAAAAATAATAACTAATGTTTTATTTTTCTTTGTTTATCAACATCTTCATGTTCTATTTTAAATCAAAAAAACAGTGTGGATAAATCAAAAAACATTAACATGTTGTGGCTATTTGCACGTATGTGGTCTCACCTTACGGTAACCAAGCATTATTCTTCGCTTCTCTCCCAATTCGAGTTCTGGATCCCTTCGTCCGTTTCTCTCACCGGTTCATGATTTGATCAAGTTTGAAACTTCCAATTCTTCATAAAGTGTGACAGTATTTAAGTATTGATATTAGTTTATTTTAAATAATAGTTTATTTTATGTAATTTTACATTTTTATCTTTAGGTTGTATTTAAAGGTCTTGTGTCTCATTTGAATTAATCAATCAATATTCAACAAATTATCTTAATGGCATGCCCTTGGAGTTCTATCTCTTAACCAGTATTCCCTCTGAAAGCACTGTGAACTTAGAATCATCAAATGATGCGAGCTTGTCAAGTAGTTCTTGTTCTATGTCATCAACTGAAAAGGATAATGATCTTGAGCTAAAGCTTGGACTTGATGCAATTGAGTCACAATATCAGCATTGGATTGAGGAACTCACTAGAATGAAATTGGAGGCATTGGAAGCCACCAGAAGGAAATGGATGGCCAAGAAGAAAGTAGCTATTCATTGATTTTGAGCTTGTTGATTAACTAACTATGTATAGCACCGACACTTCATATTGAATATGTGTCTAGTGTCCAATACTTGTCGTTGTGTCAGTGTCGTGTCTATGTCAGTGCTTCACAGCTAACTAACCTCTTTTTACTCTTGTCGAAGTTGTTTCATTGTAAATTTTAATTTATATATTGGATGTGATGGCTCATTTTTTTGCAGAAGCCGGCGTCATTATTCTCAACTCTCTACCATGTTTTTTATGCTTTAGAGATATGTTGTGGATCTCTCATTACATTATATACTATAATGTGTCTTACTCAATTCAATCCTCCCCCTCTTGTCAAACTTTTTGCAAAATACTTATGAAAAAAGAAATTAATGAACAATCTCACAACAACCGTAAACACACACCCAAGAAATATGTGATTTGCCTTCAATAGACTTTTTAAACTTAAAATCATCTTGATCATTCGATCTAAAATCGACGTTCGAGATTGTTTATATTGTTTATGAATAATCTGAATTGTCTTATTTCAAAATTAATGGCTAAGATTTAAAATATCGTAGAAATACTTGATTTGCCTACAATAGACAATCTACATACGTAGTTCTGCAACTTTATAATTAAAATCAAAAATAGAAAATTCTCTCTAAATAGTCAATCCAAACACACCTATTTATTTTCTGTAAACTCCCAACAAAAGTGCATATATATAAAGTTACAAGTTAGTTCTAAGGTACATACCAAAACTTAACCCTCTCTCCCTCCCTCCCTCTCACAATCATTTTACAAGACACATGGATACATAAATCTAAGCATATATACAACAAAATCCAAAAGGGCAAAGGTAAGTTAAACTTTGACTCTTGAACTAGAAAACATGATGAATAAAAACACCTTGTTTTTTTTAACTAGACAACATCATATACAATGTAGTTTATGGATTTTAAATAAATAGTCTCGCATCAAAGTGTATATGAAAAATGAATAATAAGGAAGCAACATACGACAATTGGTTGCATCCTAAAAGACTTACGAGAACAAAACTAATTTTAATCAAGTGTTGATATTTTAGTTTTATTTTTGACGAAAAAATCAAGATCAAACTTGGAAGGAACAACTCTTTCTTTTGAAAATACAAGATCAAACTCTTTCTCCTGAGAATAGAAGATCAAACTATTGAATTGATGGTTTTTTTAGGGAATATGAATACATTGTGTAGAACATTGAAAATTTGAAATAGAAAAAAATAAGAGTCAAATGGATCTAAGAAAATACAATATTAAACACAAGAAAAGTGTCATCCTTAAGAAAGCAATATTAGTATCTAATAAATAAATGTACCAGAATATTTCAAATAGGTAAAACATAATTTACTCACACATAGAAATCTATTAATGAGACTCAATGAAAAATAAATCCCATGATAAAAATTAAACTTTCCATGCTACTCGAACATTCTGAATTCATAATCATATGGGGATGAAAGAGGTGCAATTAGAGAAAAAGATGCAATTTTAGGAAGAGATGGAATTTTAGGAAGAGATGCAATTTTACGAAGATGATTAACCACGTCTAGATAGGAGTCGTGCCTGGACATGCCTGATGTCGGATTGCCACCATAAACATCTCTTGAGTCCTCTTCAGCAGCAGCCTCGATATCCATTTTGATTTCGTTACCCTCATTTGACTCAAGATCATCACCAAGTTCAATATTTTCTTCATGTCCTATGTCGGGTGGATTCAGCACTTCTACAACATCCAAATCTAGAACATTGCCAAAAGATTTGACCTTTGAAATTAGTGAACTGTCATTGGAAGCTATTGTAACAACAATGTCGTCACTAAGAAGATCATGTTCAACATCATCCAGCAATATTCGGACATCCATTTCAACATAAAAGGATGGATTCTCTGAGTCCATTATTTCTTCGGGCTGTTTTATTTGATCCAAGTTACTTGGGCCCCTCGAATCAGCTCCAGAACAATATATTCTTTCTGTTGAAGGTAACGTGGAAATAAAAGTCGACTTTAGATACCAAAACACGGATTAATAAATATGCCAAAGAAACTGATCAATTACTTCAAGTTCATTATGAAGCAATGTTTAGATGTTGCGCATAGACATAACTTGCATATTGAAATAATGACGAAATTGACATATTAAAACAGTGATGCAATTGTACCTGGACTGGAGGAAGGCGCTTTGCAGGGAACGCTATCTAAAGTAATGGCAGACGGATCGTTGTGCTCAATCGTAAATGAAGGTGACGGGGACGAATGAGGAGATCCCGTGTTCTGAAAACGAGTAGTTGCTGATCCTTTGCCATTGTCAGGTTTCTCAAAAGCAGCGAATCGTGTACCAAAATAAGGTGAATCCAATATTATCTCTGGCTGTCTGCTTAATAGTTTAAGATGTGAACTGCTCGAACAATTATCTGGTTTTATTAACTGGATGAGTTTTGCAAAATGTTTGGCCAACAGTCCTTGTTCACATTGCAAAAAATGCATCCTACAAATTAAAAAATTACAAGATGAAGTTCCCAAACATAACGTCCTAGTAAATTGAAAAGAGTGTGTTGCTAGCACTTCAAAAACGAGTCATCTAAAGACCACAAATTCTATATAACAAAATTAATTTGACTAGTGTTCATCAATGATTTCAATTTCGGTAAGTTATATTGCTCATATTTGACAGTATTGTCAACATCCCATTTGGAAATCGATCTATAATATTTTACAAAGGTTAAATGCCAATTCTCCTACTCCATTTATGATAAACCAACAAACATTGTACTTTTCAATCTCTATGAATGAATGAAAGTTGAGCACATATCATATGACATACCTGTGTATGCTATCCTGCTCACCGGTAAAATCTTTCATTTTTTTCCATCGTGTGCTCTTTCTAGATAGAGGATCAGCCTCCCTAAAGAAGCGAGGTTGTCCAACAACCTGTATTAGACAAAATATTATTCAAGTGTTTGTATGTAGAAAAACTATTCAAGTAGCTAACATATAGAAAAAGTAACTTACAACTAAAGTCAATGTGCTAGGTCCTTCCTCGGGACAATTTGCTTGAAGTGCGGTTATATTTGACCACGGAATTTCTATTTTCCTTTTCAAATTGCCTTCAAGAACTTCCCATACAAGCTTCTCCGTGGCATAGTAACACTTTGCCACTAAGTCACCCTCAAATTTTGATTTATACTGCAATAAAGACAACATCAACATGAGTTAAATTAATTGAAACAATACAAATTTCCCAAAACACAAACTACGTGTAGAATCTTGAATGTACCTCCCATGAACCGATTTTTAAAAGAATAGCCGGGAAATTTGAAGCCTTCATCTTTACCGCAGGAGCCCGGCTCTCTTTTTTTGATCTCGATCGAGAGTTTGAAGTATCGTCTTTTTCATATGCACTAACCGTATTCCTTTGAGGAATCATCATTTGCAGAATTTCTAAAAACGAATTGCTCTTCTTGAGACTTAAACCCAAAGGGCCAGGCTCGTTAAGTATACTACTGTCAGGCGAAAGAGATGAAGCACTCCATTGCTAAGCAATACAAGAAACCATAAACAATGAGAACAAAGAATGTCACAGAGGATCCAAACAAAAGGGAACATTATTAATAATATGTTTGGAACCACGGTTAGATTGACAAAATTATGATAAAGTCTAGAACTCAATTGTAAAAAAATAATAATAATAATTATAAAATTCAAATTCTTGTTTAAGGTCAAGATCAACTCTTACGGACAAAATTAATTCTACTAAAAAAACAACCGTCAAAATCAACTCTACATCTCTAAAATCAATTTTGCATGTGAAATCCAAATTCCAATACTAAACGAATCACATTAACACGGTAATTTTGTTTAAGTCTAAAACTCAAATGTACTCCCTCCATCATAAAATATAAGATCTAGTTGACCATTGCACGTACGATGATGCACAATTTTGATCGCTAATATATTTAATTGTCTATTTTTAAAAATTATAAAAACTTGATATTTTGAAAATATTCATCAAAACAAATCAAACAAGATGTCATATGTTAATATTTACGTCTATATCTTATTAAAATGAGTCATGATCCGTTGACACCAGGTTTCAAACTTTATTTTGACACCAAATATAAACTGTCAATTTCTTTTCATCTAAAGTTATAATATTTGTTCACTTATATTTCTCGGTAGGACTTCAATATAATATCCCGGATTTATTTAATCTCTCTCTCAAAATAAAATATGACGGGTATCCCAGTGCCATGTATTTTTTCTGCAATTGCAATGTCCCAAAATACCTGGGAGTGAAGAAAAAGGTTTATCTTGCAATCCTTAAAAAAATATATAATATTTTATATCAAAGTTTAGAAGATTTTATACGAGTCTCGATATATTGATGGTGTGGTTTAGTAAACAAAATCAATTCAGCAATCAAGTGGAAAAAAAAAATCATGAAGAATTGATGGTATGAAACTATGATTCTTTTTGGTATCCCCAATAAATTAATTTAATTTTCTTAATTCACTTAAATTTTATCAACGGAGATGAGAAACAGATATTGATGAAAATCAAGAGTTGGATGAAACTTATTTTGACGACGGCACAAAAAATACACAAGGTTGAAGATGTCGGTAACACGGATTGAGTAAAAAATAATGAGTATGTTTATTAGTTGGGAGAGATCGGTGAGCAATTTTAGAAAAGAAAAAGAAAAACTCATCTTAATCAAATCATATCTTTTTATTTTAAGAAGTAATTGTGTGTTTTTATGGAAAAAGTTGATTGTTAAGTGAAAAATACAAACGGTTGGATTAAACAGAATAATTTACATTCATAAAACTCATAGTTTACATTCATACAAAACAGAATAGTATTTGATAATGGCAGAAAACAAGATTACACGGAGCAGATTTTGTTGGCTTTGTAGTGGGGGTGGCAATGTGTTGATTAATTAGTTAAGAATTTATTTTAGAAATAAGAATTTTGTAGTGAGGCGGCAAAATTGTTATAGAAATTAATTAAATTTAGAAATAAGAATTCTGTAGTGAGCCGGCAAAATTGTTATAGAAATTAATTAAATATACTCTCTAAAAAACATTAGTCAAAATAAATTCTACACTTCTAGAATAAATTTTGCATTCTCTAAAAGTAAAATCAAACATAACAAAACCATAATACAACAAGTAACAACCAGTCAAAAATAAATAAATGTTTAGAAAGATATGAGGAAATTACTTTAAGACGCTTATGGAGAGGTTGATCAACATGATCATCAATGTTTTCTGAACGGACATTGCGTATCCTAGAAGCCATGAAGTTGTTATGGAAATCAGAAAATTTTGAGTGGCAAGGAGTGTGAGTAAACAAGAATGGGAGAAAAAACAAGTTGTGATGGAAGAACAAGGATTGAAAAATATAAGAAAATCAGACACAGAAAAGGAATTTAGGAGGAAGAGAAAGTCATGTGAGTAATTTAAGTGAGTATTTAAAAAAATTACAAATTTGTCAAAATTTAAGAATCTTTTACAGTGATTATCAAAAAAAAAAAAAAGAATCTTTTATAATGCCAACTATTGATTACGTGGATTAACTCTCTTTCCAAAAGTAAATATTTGTATGTCAAAAAAAAAAGTAAATATTTGGATTAAATAGATCTTGCTACTTTATTTTTTTTTTCCGGTCAATCTTTAATTTATGGATACTCTTAAGAATAAAAATGTAGAATTATGTTTTTTTATTTTATGTAAATGTAGAATCATGGTACTTAATCCAATCCCATATATACAAAAATTTACTCCTAACTATTATAAAGCGTAAGAAAAAACTATTATAAAATAAAAAATTACTCCTAACTCATTAAGGAAATATAAAATTTTATCAAAATAGAATAATTTTCATGATTAGCTTTTTATATTTTGCTGACTCATTAAAAATTGGATTGACTTTTCATTGCTGACTCATCAAATATATATTTTTCAATTATAATTATAAAATAAAATATAATCAGTTTCATGATTAACTTTTTATATTTTTTTGAGTTCCAACTCATTAAATATTGGACTGACTTTTCATATTTTGCTAACTCGTCAAATATATTTTAACCAATTATATTTACAAAATAAAAAAGTATCAGTATCAGTTAATATATATATATAACTTTTCTCGGCAAAACACAGCTTATTTCCATTACCCTCTTCGATTCCCATCAAACTTGAATTGCTATATAATATATTCATATCTCTTGAACACTATTGCGTCAACAATTATTTTTCACGTGTATTATTAATTTTCCCCACGTCACAATAAAGGTTAATGCTGTTACTTTATTAATTAATTAAAATAAAATGTAGTACTAATTTTTTTAATATAACAAAATGTATTATTCTGTGTAATGCTTTTCTTCTTAAAAATATAACGTTATTCATTTCTTGTACCAAAAAAAACGTTATTCATTTCACAGTAACTATATATATATAAATTATATCGGTGTAATATTGAGTAATATTATACCACTTAATAATATTTTAACGAATATAAATTTATAAAATTTATCATTAGATAAAAAATTTAGATCACTTAAATTATTAATGTAAAGTTTTAACATATTTAATATTATTCGGTATGTTATTAAAATCAATCGAGATTAAAATTTTATGCAGTGAAATCCAAAGAGCTTTTATTTGGGGAGATGACTATGGTGGTAGGAAATATCATGCAGTGAGTTGGGAAAATGTTACTCTACCAAAAGCTTAGTTCAAATGAACAAAGCTTGCCTTATGAAGATGGGATGGGCCATATGAAGTGGGGCGGATGCTTTGTGGATTGAGGTTATTAAAGGAAAATATGACAGAGAAAATACAAATTTTGAGCATGTAGTTGCCAAAGCACAAGACTCAAGTTTATGGAAAAGTTTAGTCCAGACATGGCATTATTTTGATCTTTATGGGTTTTGGAATATTGGAAAAGGTGATTTGGTGAGAGCATGGACAGATAAGTGGTTGTTTACAGGGACATCAATTAAAGACATGGGAATTACGGTACCAGACAACATGCAACATTTAATGGTTAAGGACTTGGTGGACGTCAATGGGTGTTGGAATTTTGATTTACTAATGACTTGGTTACCACATAATATCATTAGTAAATTGTATGCACTTCTACCACCTCAAAATGATGGAGAATCTGACAAGAGAGTCTGGAGCGGTACTGATAATGGCCAATTTTCAATTGCTTCAGCTTATAATCTGGTGTGCAATTTCAGCGGTGACAACAGAGAAATGGAGTGGCTACGTATATGGAAACTTAAAGTGCCGGAACGTATTAGAAGCTTCATTTGGCTTGTTCGACATGATCGGCTAATAACAAATTACCGGAAGAATAAAATGCACATTGGAGAACCATGGTGTACACATTGTGTAGATATTATTGAAGATACATTACATGTCTTAAGGGATTGCCCTTTAGCTAAAAGTGTATGGTGCAACTTATTGAATAATGCTGCTCGTGAAAAGTTTTTTACTGCAGAACTCAAGACCTGGATTCACATAAATTTGCAGCAAGATTTGGGAAGAAATATGCATATGGAATGGTCTAGTGTTTGGGCAACAAGTTGTCATTCTCTGTGGACTTGGCGGAATAGAGAAACACATGATGAAACAAGGTTGCGTCCCATTCATCCATTGCGATACATTCTTGACTGTCATTTACAGTATATGGCAGCAAATGTTAATAATATCGCCCTCCCAACTCGACATCAGCAGGAGGTGGACATTGCGTGGCAACAACCAGAGATGGGTTGGGTTGTTCTGAATACAGATGGCGCGAGTAGACGGGATGCGGTAGCTGGTTGTGGCGGGTTACTCCGTAATTCTAACGGGCAATGGTTAGGTGGATTCTCTCGTCATTTAGGAATGTGCAGTGCTTATCTTGCCGAGTTGTGGGGTGTGCTTGATGGTCTTAGGCTTGCGCGGGAATACGACATCACCAAGTTGAAGGTGCAAGTGGATTCTAGAGTTGTGGTCCAGACGCTAAACAGTGCTAATACTGGTAGTATTGCCGGATGGAGGCTTATTCAGGAAATCCGTCAGCTGTTAGCATTGGATTGAGAGATTAGAATTTGTCACACATACCGTGAAGCAAATGCTTGTGCGGATGCTCTTGCCAACATGGGATGCGACCATGGGCCTGGACTACGTATTTATGAACAATGTCCGGCTAGTTTGAGTAGTTTGTTGCTTATGGATGTAATGGGGGTTACTACCCCTAGAGTCATCTCTGTTTAATTTCTTTCCTTGGGCTTAGGCCCCTTTTGTATCCAAAAAAAAAAAAAAAATTTATGCACTTTTATTGAACATTTTTATTCGTTATGAATCTATAATATATAATCTATAATATATATAATATGTAATAAGCCAGACTTATTTCCCTTTCTCTCTCATCTCTTCATTCAACCTCATTCCTCACATTTAATGTTGATATAGATATATCTATAATATGCCTTATATTCTTTTTTTTAAAACAGGAATATTCTAATATGCCTTATTTCAAAAAGGAATAAAATATGTCTTTTATTAAATTACCTACTTAAAAAGGAAATAATGAAATAATTCATAATGAAATAATTCTAATTAATTAAAATATTCGATTATGTTGATATTAGGGCCTTTGAGATCTCGTACGAGAGATTCTTTCTCTCGCCCATTCAGGAAGAAGGGTACAATTGCTCTTGCTACTTACCTCAGAACTTATCACATCGGCGATTATGTTGATATTAGGGTTAACGGCGCCGTTCACAAAGGTATGCCTCACAAGTTCTACCACGGTCGTACCGGTCGTGTCTGGAATGTCACCAAACGTGCCATTGGTGTAGAGGTCAACAAGCAGGTACAAATCGGATCCAAACTTTATTCGGAATTTTCATTTTTTATTTTAGTGATATTTTGTTATTATCTCTGTATCATTTTATTGTTTTGTTCTTTGTTTCAATTTGTTGATTCTGTTTCCATAAGCTCATTGAAGATTTGAATGTTTTAAGTATATTTAGGACAAATATACTGTTTTTTGATTGATTGATTGTTGAGAATACTTTTGATTGTTTGTTGCAAAAGTATTTCACTCTGTATGTGAAAAAGTTTATTTATGGTTTATTTATGGTTGCAAAAGTATTTCACTCTGTAGACATAGAGTACTACATGCCAGTATTGGACTGAAGAGTGATTCGATTCTGGAAATGATGAGAAGAACAGTATTCTCCCTCTTTGGCAGTTCTCGGTCGTTCTCAACAAACTCTAAAGTGAACATCTTCGATCGGCAACTGAAACGCAATCAGCGTGACCGTGCCACATGGTTAATGCCCCAAAATGACCCTTTACTTCACACCGTTGCTGATAATCTATTAGATCGCTTACAGGTAGGTATCCATCCTAACTAACTCTTTTTCTAATTACTACTACTACTTCTACTTCTCAATTTCAATTTCAATTTCAATTTATGATCTATTTAGGATGTTAAGAAGACTTTTCCCTCTGCTTTATGTTTGGGAGGCTCATTACAAGCCATCACTCGCTCTCTTCGCACCCGAGGTACTAACTAAATAACTAACATTCATTTCAGTAGCGTCACATTATAATATCAAAATTGATTGGTTGATTGCAGATGCCATACAAAAGCTTATTGTCATGGATGCATCCTATGATATGGTACAGCGTTGTCAAAATGATTACCATGCATCTAACAACCCCGATAACACCGAGACAATGTTTGTAGTTGGTGACGAAGAATTCTTGCCTATCAAAGAAAAGTGTGGGAGTTAGCTTTCTATTTAATTATATAGTTTGCATTTCATATTTATTGATTTAATATTACTTACATGTATCATTCCCAGCTCTGTGGATTTGGTTATTAGTTGCTTGGGGCTACACTGGACAAATGATCTGCCAGGAGCAATGATACAAGTAAACTTACTTTCTTATACAGACAGATACATCATGTTGCTTATTATAAGGCTTCATTTCTATTTCACTTTCACTGTTTCTTCTTACTATCTCAAAAACACCACTAAATCATGCTACAAATATTTCACTTATTATAATGTCATTTTTTCATCTTTCACAGTCTATGTTGGCATTGAAGCCTGATGGCCTATTTTTAGCAGCTATTCTCGGAGGAGAAACGTTAAAGTGACTGTTCTAATATTTTTAGAGCTTTATTTCGAACACCAATATATGTCTGGACCATTTTTATGACATTTTGCTGCTATCAGGGAACTCAGAATAGCTTGTACTGTAGCACAAATGGAACGTGAAGGAGGGATCAGTCCTCGAATTTCACCTTTAGCACAGGTATGCATTATTGCAAAACTTATTTACTTGTTAGTTAAGGTCATTAGCATGTTGAATGAATATTAATTATGTAATGGTGTTTCATTCATATAGAATAATAAGGTTCTGTTAGACCCCTGATCCATAATAATACTAATCCCCGCACTTGAAGAGTTTACATGAGGAAATCTAGTATAAGTAGAAAAATAAACCGGCTAATGATGTATGAACAGGGGATGTTAACTAGTGAAGGTCGGTTACACAGTTATTTTGTTTATCATTTCCATAGGTTATATAATTCTGTTCTACCATTTTCTTAGCTGATTTTTCTGAGGTTGTTACCTGGTTGAGGGGAATTTTACGGGGATACCATAGTCATCTTTAGGGGGACTTTTTGGGTGTCTAGTAGAAACCGATGCGCTTAATTAGCTCTGGGGATTGATGTGTCAAGTTTCTGTCAAAATATCATTTCTCATAAGTTTGTTTGTCACATATACCTCTTTATGATCTTTTGGTTAATCTGGCTAGATTTAACTTCAAAGCTTTATAAACAAGAGTTTATTTCTTACAAGTAAAAAAATGAAGCTGGAACTGAAAACACCTTTTGCCCCATTAGGTTCGAGATGCTGGGAATCTTTTGACTAGGGCAGGATTCAACCTTCCAGGTGTGGATGTTGACGAGTATACAGTTAAATATGAAAGTGGTAAGGTTTTCCACTTTGTTCTGTAATTGAAATATTCTAAATGCTTGGCATAAATTAATCAAGTTTTGACTTCTCCTTAAACATTGGCTACTGAGATTCTTTCTTAGTTGATGACCAAATACAAAGTTAATAAAGGCAACGATTATTGCTAACTAAAATGGGTGTATAGTAAATAAAGGTGGCTTTATAATAAGTTATAATAACATTCATTCAAGTTGTTACATGTTTTTTATAATGTATGCGACTTCAATAACCTTCTTGCTCTTGTGATTCATTTTTGTAATGGTTGTTCTTATCTCTCTTTAGTACAGCCCTCGAGCTTATAGAACATCTTCGTGCAATGGGTGAAACAAATGCACTTTCCCAAATGAACACGGTAAAGTTTTTTTTGCTTTCTTTTTTCTATTGCAATGGGTGCAATAGATGTTAAATAGAATTTCATTTTATCAAATGGGGAACCTTGGATGTTGTTTCATCTCATCTTGAAAAAAAAGGTGTGCATAAATGAAATAGATGCTGAAGAGGGACACAGCCTTAGCAACAGCAGCTATTTATGATTCAATGTTTGCTTCAGAAGATGGCACTGTACCTGCAACCTTCCAGGTAATCAAAATAGAAGTACAAGGAAATAATTCTTGGTCCATGCTCAAACTTCACATGTTTATGTTCGTCAGTTTCGTGCATATTTTACTTCATAATATGGTTATATAGCTATGTCCTCTTTTACATGTGGTTACAATTTTCTTCTTGAACCCGTTGATATAATAATGTACTACTAATTATGAACAATATGGTCATTATTATGTTTAAATAGGTTATATACATGACGGGGTGGAAGGAACATTCTTCTCAACAGAAACCAAAACGAAGAGGATCTGCTACTGTTTCTTTCAAGGATATTCAGACTCAGTTTGGCAACCAGAGTTAACTTTTTTTTTTCCTTTCATTTTATTCTCACCTGTGGCATTTAAGTTTTAATTTATGTATCAAGGCCATTAACATCAAAAGCATATGACTTTTCACTTTGAGCCATTCAACACTAGGTTTCTGAGGTTCGAAATCATAATGTACTACTAATGATAAACGATACGACCATTATTGACGGGTTGGGAGGAACATTTGTCTCAATTAAAAGCGAAACGAAGAGGACCAGTTACTGTTTCATTCAAGGATATTCAAATGCAATTTGGAAACCAAAGTTGATTTCTTCCTTTCACTTAATTCTCATTAGTGCTATGTTTAATTTATGTATCAAGATCATTAAATCCATGAGTACTCTTCATTAGGATTGGTTAAATAGCTCAAGTAGCTGAGTTGGGACATCTGAACTGAATGAATTTGAGAAGGAGGTCTATGGTTCAAATCTTGTTAGAATATTTAATTTTGTTTTGGTACTCATCTAACTCTTTTTAGGCATAGAACATCTAATTGTAAAATGTTTCTTTTGATACACATAATTACTATTTTCTCTACATAAAATTTGTTTGGGATACACTACCATCCAATTTTTTAGACAAATAACAATTTAACTCATATTATTAATCAATAAGTACTCAATACAAGGAATAAAGTCAATAATAGGATGATTGGTCCAATAAATGACGGTCCTTGCAAGAGTATGGACAATTATATTTGTTTGACGCCTAATAAACTTCACCTCAAAATTACAATGTAAAGACAAATTAAAAATAATGCTAGAAACAATATTGCTAAACTCGGAAGGACCTCTAGAGTTGGAATAAATTGAGTCTACTAGAACTTGTGAATCACTTTCAAAAATCACATTCTCCCATTCCATGTTGTTGGCTAACCGGATTTCTTTAAGTAACGCGATAGGCTCGCCTTCAATAGTTGACGTATTCACTTGCTTCCAACTTGTTTGTACCATAAAAAAATTACCATTATTATTTCTAACACGACGCCCAAAGGAAGTGATACCCTCTTGTGCATGAAACCCGCATCCAAGTTACATTTGAGTCATCCATGATTAGGCTTCTCCTATCCTGAACTAATTTGATGCTAAACCGTTTCATTTCGCCTCTGCTGCACCTGGTTCAGACCGTGCCACTGCTGCCAGGAATTAAATGCTTGCAATCCGGCAATATTTGAGTTAATTCTATTACCATTCCATACTAGATCATTGGTTGCTAGCATGCTAAATCTGCTACACCTACAACACGACCTGCTACCTCTCTACACTCAATTCTGCATATATCCAGAAAAAATTCTGCTACATTATCAAACTTGTTCAGCCTTGGCATAACACACGCACCAGGCCTGCATTGGACCAACACCCGCGGACTGTTTCACAAGCAATAAACGCATGCCAATCATCTTCAACATCCGACTTGCACACATGGAAGCTCGTTGAACAAGTAACATGATGCTGTAACAACTTCACTATCTAAAAACATGCCACAACAGATTTTTCGCTAAACATAATTCCAATCTCCATCAACGTGAAATTTGTCACTAAGTATAATCTAACTCATAATCTCCATCAACGTGCAATGACTCACCATTCAGTTTAAATCATCGCAAAAGGTTATAGTGAGTTAAGAATGTTATTTCTTATTTGAGACTTGCACCATACATACAAATATACAATAACTATGCGCTCTCCTAATTATTTAAGTATGTAATCATTACTAATATTTTAGTACAAATGAGTTTATTAATTGAGTGAATGAAAATTTAAAAAGAGAAAATATTTTTGAATATAAAAAATGGGGACATCATATGGTGTCCTTTGTTTTTTTGGTGTATTGGCGAAATTTGAATAAGTTGTATGAGAAATAGAAATATACGGTGTGACATACAACATACAAATGAGTATATTATATTTTTTTATAATAATTTTATTATATTATTATTA
The DNA here is from genome assembly GCF_020283565.1 of Trifolium pratense. Classification (NCBI taxonomy): domain Eukaryota; kingdom Viridiplantae; phylum Streptophyta; class Magnoliopsida; order Fabales; family Fabaceae; genus Trifolium; species Trifolium pratense. The sequence continues at coordinate 56,884,724 of NC_060063.1, forward strand.
ATAGTTACTAGTAAATTTGGTAATAATATTGTTTAGTTTTTTTTTATAAAAAATATTGTTTATGTTTCTATTTCTATATTCCTAATTTTATGTACATCCATTTTATTTTTTTGTATATTTTTTCCATAATATTTTATTGATTAAATTTTTTATAATATTTTTATTGTTTTGTTCCTATTTTTATGCATGGATTTATATATACCAAAGTTTTGACGTTGACTTTTCATTTTTTAAGTTACAAAAATCTTTTATTGACAAAATAATACAAGACATTTTTTTAACATCAATAATATTTTATTAACTAACTCACTGTAACATAAGACTTTTTTTTACATAAATTTGACATAACTTTATTTTTTCTTTTTAACAATCTATTTATTATTGATTTTTTTTCCATTTTTCACCATTAATTTAATCTGGTCCAGGGGGGTCAGTTTTGTCAAGTGGTTCTAGCCTCCTCCCGATCGCAGTTGCAGGAGATCGAACTGCGGTATTTATTATTGATTATTAATAATGATTAAAATATAAATTAAATTATCACTTGAATGGTTAAGTTAAACTTATGTCTGCGTAAAAAAACAAAGAGTTAAACTTATGTCAAAAAATTTAGCTTTAAAAACGTCAACATAATTTCAATAGGAAGGTAAGAGAAATTACTTTTTTTTAATGGAGGTATGACAAGTGATTTGATGTCTTGGAAAGAGATTAAGAGAAAAAATCAAGTGTGAAAGGTGTATTATAATAGTATGTAACCTAATAAATCCAACCTTTAAAAAACCTGGTCCATGATGAACCATTTGCCAAACACGTCCATGTTAGCACTCGCTCTAGAAAATAAGCTATAAATCAGTAAAATAAGCTATAAGCTTCTGATAGAAAGATAGTTACCAAACAAGTTTTTTAGCTTATAAGCTATAAAACATAAGTTATAAGTCAGCTTTTTGGTCTTGCCAAACAGACACTAATTCTATTTCGGAAATAGATTCCGGAAAAATATGAATTTCGAAAACGTATTCTAAAAACTATTTATGAGGATAAAATTGGAATTTCAGGGGGTCGAAAGAAATATGGGGTGTAAAGAGAAAACTTCAAATACTCGTATATGTTATAATTTCCACAAGAATAAACATTTGGGCCAAATTAAGAAAAACCAGCCCAACGAAAAAACCCTAAGATATTTAATGATCCACATTTCCTTCCGTTGGACCGAGAGAGAGAGAGAGGTTCCTTCGACTGAACAGAGAAACCCTAAGAGGAGGAAAAAATGCCGGCTGGTCATGGTTTGAGATCTCGTACGAGAGATTCTTTCTCTCGCCCATTCAGGAAGAAGGGTACAATTGCTCTTGCTACTTACCTCAGAACTTATCACATCGGCGATTATGTTGATATTAGGGTTAACGGCGCCGTTCACAAAGGTATGCCTCACAAGTTCTACCACGGTCGTACCGGTCGTGTCTGGAATGTCACCAAACGTGCCATTGGTGTAGAGGTCAACAAGCAGGTACAAATCGGATCCAAACTTTATTCGGAATTTTCATTTTTTATTTTAGTGATATTTTGTTATTATCTCTGTATCATTTTATTGTTTTGTTCTTTGTCTCAATTTGTTGATTCTGTTTCCATAAGCACATTGAAGATTTGAATGTTTTAAGTATATTTAGGACAAATATACTGTTTTTTGATTGATTGATTGTTGAGAATACTTTTGATTGTTTGTTGCAAAAGTATTTCACTCTGTATGTGAAAAAGTTTATTTATGGTTTCTGCACTTCAACTGTTGCTGTGTATGTTGTCCAGGTTAGGAACAAGATTTTGAGGAAGAGGATACATGTCCGTGTGGAACATGTTATGCCTTCTAGGTGCACTGAGGAGTTCCGTTTGAGGAAGATTAAGAACGATCAACTGAAGGCTGAGGCTAAGGCCAAGGGTGAGGTCATTAGCACCAAGCGCAAGCCAGAGGGACCCAAACCTGGTTTCATGGTTGAAGGAGCTACATTGGAAACAGTTACTCCAATTCCATATGATGTTGTTAATGATCTCAAGGGAGGATACTAGTCATCTTATTTTGTTAATCTTTGTTAGACTGTCTGATTTTGTTTGGAATTTTATCATCTTTTCTTGTCATTCAAACTTCCTTAATATTGATGCAAAAATCAGACTCAAGTTTTGTGGTGTTTATTTATTTTCAATACATCTAGATTATCAATTATTCTCCCGATTTTATCTCTTTAATAATGTGATTTATGTATATTTCTTTGTGGTAAATTATACATGTGCTTTGCTGCGTTACTGCTAATGTGGTTGAAGGTGTTATAAAAGATATTGAGCAAGTGATTTTCTTCAAACTAATTATTTACTCCTATATGATTTTGAACAATAGTTTAGTACAATCACTCGGGTCAATAGCGATTATTGCAATTAGTTTAGTATAAATAATTTACATGATGTGGGGTTCCAACAGTAGCTGTCCAAGAGTTCTTCCCTTAGTTGCAGCTGGCCTGCGTAATATATTGTCAAGAGGTTCTAGAGACCTTGCCGAAACTGAGTCTGAAGTGGAGTATTACCCCGTGGCTGCTCTTGGTTCATTATAGCATGGTTTCTCATAGTTCCTTGGTACCATTGGTGCATGGTTGTTAACCTACATAATCACTAACTTATCTTGGCGTTCTTGAATTCGTTGGGGTTGATAATGGTATATCAGGTCTTGCCAGATATGTTGTGGCGCTAGTTTGTACTGGTGGGTAATAACCTCGTGATTGTTGAGTCGAATTATTCACATCTGGCATGTGTTCCTTAATACTAGGCTAAAGACTTTTCCTTCTACGTAAGACACATTCACATTCACCTACAACAAAGTATTGCAGTAAGGTGAAACTTGCGGCATATCAATTTTTCTACTGCCTAAAAGACCTAGTCATAAACCGCCATGTATTTAAAAGTATTAGGAGGAGATATGAATGTAGCCATTACCAATGCTGGTGGAGGATTGTTAGGTTTGTGGTGGTCTAACGTCCTGGATACATGATGATGGTTGATCCATACTATTGAAACTCTTTTTTGAACGCAAGTGCATACACTAAATTATTTTGAATTATATGTATATATACATGATGATGGTTGATCCATACTATTGAAACTCTTTCGAACACAAGTGCATACATTTATTTATGAACTCTATAATCCTAATATATTTCATTTTTCACTTTCCAACAAATCACAACTTGTTTCTGACTAAACATATCAATTTATATAGAAAAATCATATGTTCACAAATCCTTAATATCTTTTTATTATGACAATAAAACCGTACACTTACGATTTATCAAGTTTTTGACGCTAGTAATTGAATAATTGTTAAATGTTGGATTAAACAAAATGAGTGGATTGAATTTAGTATTGACACCTGATGCCATTTTTTTTTTTTGACAAACACCTGATTATGCATTCAATTCTACATGGCAATGTCATTTGGGTAGTTTTCTTTTCTACACGAAATTGTGCTTATATGGCTTTCAAACTAGTTATTATCACCACCCTAAAATGCTAGCTTATTTTTGCACTAATTGCCACATGATCAAGTCAAAGCATATATATAAAGTGACTACACTATTGGCATCAACACAATTACATAAACAGAATGTCACTGTGAATCCCCATATTAAAATGTTCACTCTTCACTTTAGTTGTTCCAATGGTTCCATAGTTTTCAAACTGAAGCTGACCCTCTTGCAAGGTCATCATCCTGATATAGTACTTTTTTTCTTCTTACAACTCCAGTGGCATCTCTGAGAGCAGAGGGAGTTGAATAGGGCAAGCCTTGTGGATTGAAGGGCAATCATGGTTGAAGTAGAAGGAGCTTTTGAGAGAACAATTGCATAACCGTCATCCATATAATCCGTTCCATCAGGAAACAGCTGCCACAAAAGGCTTCCAGCACCACTGCCTCCTTTCTTTGTAGAGTTTAGAATTGTCTTGTACACAGTATTTATAAGTGTATCTCTATACGTTGAATTATACCCAGGATCTTTTGCAGATACACCAAACTCACCAAAAACAACCGGCATTCCAAGATACTTTTCAGCATCCTCTATGTGGGCTTCCATCCAAGACTTCACAAATGGTATATGGCTATCACCAACTGATTGTGAAATCCTTCAACCAGGTAATTCATTCATTCATTAATTCTTAGTTAGTAAATAATGTCCTATTAATGTTAATATCAAATTAGCACAACTTCAGTTCTATCATATGATAAATATCTAAGTAAAAGTTATGATGGAAGAAGAAACTTACCAAGAGTCTGGATATATGTGAACAGAAGCGAAGTCGACACCTAGAACCTGGTGGTTTCTGATAAAATCAGTTCCAACCAGTTGAGCATATGAATTTGGGTTGAACTGAAATCTTTGAGGTGTTGAAGGTCCATAAAATCCTTCTAGGCCAATCTCCACTAGGTGTTTTGGATCAACGCTCTTAACATAGAACGCCATCTCTTTAATCCATTCCTAGAGAATATATATTCAATCGAGTGTAAGATTTGATATGAGAGAATGAACTGATTACTTCAATTCAATGCAATGTTTATTAGTGTGTTTGGGTTTCTTGTAAAAAAGAACACGAGAATCAGGCAAGGCGAAAATTGTTATTGATAAAATTGGCACTAGAGACCATTTTACAACCGTCTTTAAGGGGATTTGAACTCCGTCGTCTGAAATTACATTGTCAAACTCTTACAACTAAGCTGACATTCCACGGACAGTGTGTGTTTGGGTTTCAGTTTGAAAGAGTTCAAATTGGTTATGTTTGAGCTCTTCAAACTAAGATCCAAAATACTGAAAACTGTTTTAATATAGTTTCTTCTTAATATCACATATCCTTCTGTTTTTATGGAAAACATGTATACCTGTAACTTGTCACCTGAGGAGTCAGAGGTGCATCGAGGTTCATTCATTAGTTCCCAAGCAAATATTGTTGGATCTTCCTTATAAGTGATATTTGTGAATGTGTTAACTCTATTTAGCACCATCTACACAGTATATAGGAATCAAGTAAACCAGTTTAAAGGAATAGCAAGAAAAACAAGAGGCATTAACTTTTAGGTACTTAAACAATGCTGCAGCACATGAAAAGGAACTTACCTTTACATGGTCCTTGTAATATCCTCTGAGAGTTGGATGTGAAAAAAACTCATCATCAGAGGTCAAATTAAGGCCAGCAGCATTGCCCCACTTGACATACTGTGCTTTGCCACCATATGATTCCCAATTGTTAACCAAAGATAATATGAGCCTGATTCTGTATTTCTTTGCTTCACTCACAACAAAATCAAGGGCCTTGAATACTTGTTCATCATAAAGTGACGGAGCTTTCTGAAGAGCTCTCCACTGGCCATCATTGAAAGCCCATGTTCTACAAACTGTCATACCAACCGAGGATGCACGTTTGAACACATCAGTGACCTTTCCTCTTGTGGACTCATCCGCGGCAAATACCATCAACCAATAAGTGTTGAATCCGTTTACATAGAAAGGTTGCTCATTCACTATAAATTGGTTTCCTTTCTTTTGTACCATCTGCCATTCAGCTTCCTCCTCCATTTCACTCCTTAAACCAAATTTAAACCACATATATTTAATTAAGTTTCACTCTAAAGTCAACAAGAAAATCAGACAGAGAGAGAGAGGGGCCGGGGATTATCGAATACTAATAATATACATACGTACCCATAAGTTAAGATGGAATTTGGTATATGATCAGTATAGCTTTCCCAATCTTTATATTCACTGTCATCAAACTCAGTTGAGCTTAAGGTTTGAGTAATAAGAGTAGTGAGAAAAAGGAGAATGGAAATAAGACATAATCGAAATCCCTTGAGTGGTTCCATAATAAGAGTAGCTAGACCACATTGTCATAATATATATTAGTGATCATTGTTTGTTTGTAATTGACACATGAAAGACAAAAGAGTAGTGTGCAAGTTGAGATGAAGTTTAACTGCAGCTAGCTTTGAAGCTAAGAAAAGGATATAGACTAGAGATATATATGTATGTATTCTGTTGTACGTGTTGCATTAAGAAAACAAGGGTAGGAGTAAAGCAGCAAAAATGTGAGTGAGTCCAATCCTAAGTGGGTTCCACAAACAAGCATAAAGAAGTTTCGGGAATATACAGTACAAGAGGGAGGAAGGGAGAATTGTGATATTAACCTGTTTTATCTGCACACCCTCCCTAATTAGAGAGAGAGAACATATGGCAAACATGCCTAAGTAGAGTCGAGGATTATCTCAAGTGCTCATGATAAACTCAAATAAATTTAATTTTTTTTATGTAGATTAATTTATAAATGATATTTTTTTAAGGGTATGTTTGATTCAACGAAGGGGAGGGGAGCGGATAAATTTTAATAGATGGGGAGGGAAGGGGAGGGAATAAATTTTAATTATATACATGTTTGATGTTTGGTTCAAAAGAGGAGAGGGGGGGAGATGACTGATTTTAATTATATATATATGTTAGGTTCAAAAGGGAATGAAAAGTATTCTTTAATTAATTTACATTTTTATCCTTACAATCTTACAATGATCTCACACTATTCATAAACATTTTTTTTTACAATAAGACTTGCTAAATAGTTTTTTTGTTTTGTTGCTCAACTCTAGCTATAAAAAATGTTCGGTGCTTAAATTTTGTTTTTAATGAAAATATATAACAAAACAAAAACCTGAAAAATAAATAAATAAATAAATAAATAAATAGGAGTGCAAAGTAAAACAAAATACATATATGTCAAAGGAGTTCCAACGAAAATACATATATTGGTCATAGGTATCTCAAGACGTTGAAAAATATTATTGTTTAAAATGTAGGAAGAAAATGCAATATGATAAGATTGACAACATCTATATATGTTGAGTGTATTGCATTGTTGTTAAAGTGATTTATTTTCTCTGATTGATAGGTCTTGGTCCCATCCCGAAAAAGTGGAAGGGAGTTTGTGCATGTGGTGGTAACAATTTAGTTGCAACAACAAGATCATTGGAGCACGATTTTACAATGTTAAAGAAGAGAGTGCAAGAAAGAGACTACCGTGGTTTTATGGTTTTGCTAAAGGCACTGCAAGAGGTGGAGTTCATCTTCAAGGATTGCTGTATACAAAATATGCGACGCAGATGGTAATTGCAGTGGAAAGAATATTTTAGCTGCATTTGATGATGCAATTGCAGATGGAGTTGACATTATCATAATCTCAATTGGGAGCCAACATGCCATTGGTTTTTTGCAAGATCCTATTGTCATTGGTTCTTTTAATGCCATGGAGAAAGGGATACTCATAGTGCAGGCGGCGGGAAATTATATATGGTACTGACCCAAGTAGTATTTCTAGTATAGCACCTTGGTAAATATGAATCACCTGAAAGGTGTGATTACGCAGACAAAAATATGGTGAGTGGTAAGCTTGTGGTAACCTTGGTAAATATGAATCCATGGGGCGAAGAATTTGCTTATGAGAATGGCGCAATTGGTTCAATCATTAATGTTACACGTTCTCAAAATGATGTTTTTGATGTCACTCTAATGCCTTCACTTAACTTAGATACATAAGATTATGTTCAACTTCAATCTTTGAGATATAAATTTATATGGGAGAAAAAAAAAACAATTCCTTCTTTGAGATATAAATTTCCTTAGTCGTACTATGTACCTAAAAGTGTGTGCAAAATCTCCCCATGATTTAAACTTCCGGAGAAAAATCCTTATAGATAAAAAATTATGCAAAATCATATTCTTATCTTACACAAGATAGTGGACACTACCTTTTACATAAACTACGAGACACAAACACGAAAAACAACAATGACATGTCAATACTGATAATAATTTGTTGAATGTAATCACATGTGCTAGTGTTAAGTCGATGTGAGACAATGATACTTGTCAAACACTAAACAAGCCCTCAATCCAAATATTGATGCCACATAGTGCATGTATTTAGGTCTAATTAAGACTATAATATTTCTCTAATCTACATATCCCATACATTAAAAGTACCCACCCCAAATCATACATACGGGGATGCATTATAGACACATAAGGAGTATGAGCCTTTGTAGTGACAAAAAGGAGTATGAGTTGAAGTTCATGAATAAGCAAAATAATAGAAGCAAAAGGAATATGATTAGAATGTTACCTGCCTCTATATATGCACACTACATATTCCTCCTTGATTCCTTTTAATAGAAGCAAAAGTCTTAGCCATATCACTTATGTAAAAGAGAATGCATCTAGATTACTTGGTGAATGTATATGGCCTCCAAGATCTTACTCATCATAAAAACCACAGTATGTCTTCTATATATAAGCTAGATTGTTGTACGTCTTAACTCTTAATTATCATTACTCTAATTAACTTTAACTTTATTGGTGAAGTTACAACAACTACAGTTTCATCTTATTGGCCCTCAACTACATCAACACAAGAAAATTGTTTTCAACCTACCATGTCTCCATATTCTTCTTCAATTAGTTAATTACAATCTTCACTCTTTTTATAATGAAAACCATGAAGAGAATAATTCTAGTTTTTCATTTCTTTCATGAATGTTTAGCTTGATTACTACTAATAATTTGACTAAACCACAACAAGTGTCAAACCCATAATTTTAAATTGCAAGGAGTAAAAAGAAATTAGAGCTTTTACATTGAAACAGATCAAACTAACATTGAAATTTGAGATATTTTTAGGGACCAGACACATATTTAACCATTGGATTTTCTCAATCAACCAAAAGAGAAAAAATTGTTGAGAGTGATTTGGTGGTTGGAGTCTTATATAGCGGAATATGTCCGGAATCTAAAAGTTTCAATGATAAAGGTATTTTTTAGTCACCATCAAAATATCTTAACATTATTATTTCAAATGTAATTTTTATATTTTTTGTTACTATCATATTGAATTTTTTATAATTGTCACATGTAAGAAATATTCACCTAATTAAAATGAAACATTGCTAATTAATTAGAATAATTTGTGATTATATATAACCTCATTTACATATAAGACCCTTCTAAGATTTTTCTTTGTCTTTTTTATAAGACCCCTTTCAAATTTTCAAGGGCATTAAATATTCTTTTACCAACATATACTCCTAACTATAATACATCTTTTTCTACGATCTCTGATAAATACATTGAAAAACATTAACTCATTCTCTCTTTTAAAGGATAAAATTGTAAAAACAATACCAATTATCAACAAATTTAATACCACATATAACTTTCTTAATCTCCATGTTTTTCTCAAAAAAGTCTTATATTTAAGGACGGAGGTAGTATTTATTTATTTAATGATGTTTGGCAAGAGTATTTTAGAACATTGAGCAATATTAATGTTTATATTGTAGAAAAAAAATGCAATACAATACTCCCTCCGTTCCAAAATGTAAGTGGTTTTGACCATATTACACAAATTAAGAAATGTGATTAATGTTGTATGAAAAAAAGAAATTATGAGTTAATTTACAAAATTATGAGAAAAATAAATTGAAGAATTGGAAAAAGAAAATAAATAAATAGTTAAGAGTATAATAGGAAAAAAAGCATTAAATGCTTCAGTGGTAATGTAAAATCTATTATTTATATGTTTAGGAGTTTCTCGCTCTTGATCACTTTCATATGTGGCATCCTCTCATTTATCATAATCTATGTGGCAACTTGTGAGAGCATGTTTTCCTATGTGGCAACCTTTGAGACTTCAATAGAAATTATGTAATGTATGTACTCATATAAGGAATTTTTTTTTTGTGTCATTCTCAATCAAAATTTATTGTTAATTCAAAAATAATCATTCAAAAGGAAACAATTGAATACATTTCAATTTTTTTAATGACAATGTTAATTTTTACTTTTTTTTGGTGTCCTTCTCAATCAAAATTTAATGCTAATTCAAAAATAATCATTCAAAAGGAAACAATTGAATACATTTCAATTTTTTTAATGACAATGTCAATTTTTACTTCTAATTTGATTATTTGATATTTTATTCATTATTATTATTATTATTACATTATTATTATTATATTATATTTTAGAAACAAAGTCATTTTGTCCCATAATTTGTCAATTAGATAATTGCTATTAAATGATATTATAATTTCGATCTTCATTCTATTAATATAAATAGCTGTGATTTGCAACCGATTTCACATACTATTGCAATTCAAAATTATACTTTTTGCAATCTTTTATCTCTATTCTTTTTTTGGGTGATTTCACTCTCATTTCCTTCAACTTTTTCGTTGTTCTATTTTCTTCTTTCCATGTTTTTTTTTTCAAGTTTAATATTATATAGTATATTTTTGTATTTTGATGCTATCCTTTTTTGTGCCTACAAGGAGATAATCTTCTTTTCTTATTTTACAGCAGGTGCCCATCTTTTTTGTGCTTACAAGGAGATAATCTTCAACTTTTTCGTTGTTCTATTTTCTTATTTTCGAAGATGTTATATGCATTTTTTTTTATATATATAAGCTTTGTATTTAAATGATGTTTATGATTAATCATAATTATACTAATTTTGAGCTATAATGTTTTATTAGCAGGTCCATACGGAAGAACATATTGTTCGTTATTCAAATTAGGATTAGGTATTATCAACTGATGTTAGAGTTTTAAGTATTTATTTATATTTTTTTTATATTTTATTGTCATTTTTTTAATCATGTTTACTTATTAAAAAACACTTTTTGTTCATATTATTTTTTATTGGTGTAAATCATGCTTATAAATGTTTGTACTCTTTTTTTTACTCATTATTTTTTTGTTTGTCTAATTTTTCATGTGATATTTAACAAATATACTGATAAAATAATAGAAACTTCTCGAAGGACTATACTATAGAACGAATTGTTTATAAAAAAAAATTATATAGAACGAATTGGCCAAATGTGGAACTGAGAAATTGAAGGCTTAATATGTTTCAAAACAAAATTGAAGGCTTAAGAATCTCTGAACAAAAATACTCACCTTAAAAGGAATATAAAAAAAATAAAAATAGTAATTTAATTGTTCACAAAAAAAGTTATTTTTAAACTTCATACTTATCGAACAGAGAAAATGGTGTGATTGTCTGAAATATAAAAGGAATGAAGTAATTGACTTCATAGATTATTTTTCTATTTTATTTTATTAATTTTATTAATAAAAACAAGTTACATAGTGATTTATACCAAACATAATATTACAATAGGGGGTATTGATAAAAAAATAATCTAAAAAAATAATCTACATGGAATGGAGGTATTAAGCAAAAAATAACTTACACGGGGTGAGACATACATTTGTAGATTTTATTATATAAAAAATACGATAAATATCAATTGAAAGTAAGGAAAGTAACAATGATTTTATATATAAAAAAAGAAAGAATTAAAAGTAATAATATCATGTATTACTTTGTTTTTATTTTCCAAACATCACTGTAAGATAAACAAATAGATAAATTTTTTAAAATTTGCACCATTAACAAATGAGATATGCATAAAAAAAATGATATAAATTTTTTTTGTGTCAAGCAAATGACAAATAATTTTACTGTTCATTACACAAATGTGAAATTTTTTCACACGGGGTCATGGGCTAAAATACTCCAGAAGAAAACAAATGTCTAAAGGAGAGAGATGACGATTAAGAACTAATATATATTAACCGTTAGATTAGTTTTTGCTTAATGACCTTTTTTATGAAAATAAAAGAACAAATATACGAACATGTGGGTTTGGAACGAGGAGTGGAGTATCACTCTCCGTTCTACCATTTCTCCTTAAAATCTCCAAAATTTGGATCATTTATCATATTTAAATAAATTATTACATTAAATATAAAATTAATTTTACAAATAATTAAAAAAACCACAAAATATTGAAAATTTAATAATCCATATTTTTCATGTGTCAAAAAAATATCTATATTTTTCATTGAACATTAACCCGTGCATTTGCACGGGTAAGTTATACTAGTGACTTATAATTTGGTACTGTCACATTTTGGAACCGAGGGAGTATTAGACTGTAGTAAGTATATATGATGTGTTTATTAATTTGTTAAAATTGGTTTACTTTTTATGATGAAATTAGGTCTTGGTCCAGTTCCAAAAAAGTGGAGGGGAGTTTGTGCAGGCGGTGATAACTCCAGTTGCAAGAGACAATAAAATCATTGAGAGTGCAAGAGACAATAATGGTCATGGAACCAACCCACACAGCATCAACGGCAGGTGGAAGAGAAGTTAAGGATGTTAGCTTTTATGGTTTTGCAAAAGGCACCGCAAGTTAAGGTGGAGTGGAGTGGAGTCCCATCTTCAAGGATTGCTGCATACAAAATATATATGTGGCAAATATGTATGGATATTTTTTTGATGTTATTTTAGCTGCATTTTGACGGATCGGAGTTGATGTCATCACTATTTCTATTGGTCTCGGCAAAGCCAGTGATTTTGTAAGTGATCCTATTGCCATTGGTTCTTTTCATTCCATGGAGAAGGGAATACTCACAACACATGTTGTAGACTTGTAGGTAAGGTAATGATGGGTCCTAATCCAAGTAGTGTTGGTAGTGCAGCACCTTGGTTATTTATTTAGTGTTGCTGCAATTAATTAGCATAGATCGTCAATTTATTGACAAGCTCATTCTTGGAAATGGAAAGACTTTAATTGGTAAGTCAATTAATACCATCCCTTCAAATGGCACAAAATTTCCAATTTCAGCTTGCCCGGGAGAATGTGTGCATGTATAGACAAAAAATTTGTGAAGGGTAAACTTGTTTTGTGTGGAGCACCGGCGGTGGGTGTAAGAGATGCTTATGAAAATGGTGCAATTGGTTCAATCATTAATGTTACGCACTCACATAATGATGTGTCTTTCGTCACTTCGATGCCTTCACTTAAATTGGATACGGAGGACTATGTTCTTGTTCAATCTTACACAAACTCCACTAAATACCCTGTAGCTGAAATTTTGAAGAGTGATATATTCCATGACACCACTGCTCCTAGAATTGTCAGTTTCTTTTCTCGTGGCCCAAATCATTTGGTTCCGGAAATTATGAAACCAGATATAAGTGCCCCAGGTGTGGATATCTTGGCCTCATATTCACCTCTAGCTAGGGTCACCCTCAGGAGATATAAATGACAAAAGACGGGTTAAATAGATCCCTTGTGAAAGATATAAACTATCCTGCACTTGTGATTCCTATTGAGCCTAATAAACTTTTGAATGCCACTCCCAACTCAACCTACAGGGCAACTGTCATCCCAATACCAAAAATCAAGATTAGTGTGGAACCAAAAGTTCTCTCATTCAAGTCACTAAATGAGAAACAATCATTTGTTGTCACTGTTGTTGGGGATGAAAAATCATATCAAACTGTGTTTTCCTCCTCACTTGTTTGGTCAGATGGCATGGCACCCACAATGTGAAGAGTCCAATTATTGTGCAAAGACTATCCTAAACCATGTTATTTTTGTATTATAGCAACTAAATATGTAATTTTTCTAGTCTCCAATAAATAATGATATTATGTAGCTCTGTAGTTTATTGTTGTGGCAATTAAATATATAATTATTGAGTCTCCAATAAAAATAGAAATCTATATGGCAGCAAAAAAAAACATCCTCCTTTGAGATATAAATTTCCTCTATATGCCTGAAATTGTGCCCAAAATCTACCCCTAATTTAACCTTCGGGAGCAAATTCCAAATAGATATAAAATGAAACAAAATACTATAGGTGATGGTTATCAATTCATAAGTTAGGCGATCTTGTCGTAGAACAGCTCTATATTCCAAAACGTGCTTATCCTGATGGAAATAATTACTCCGCATTAAACGTGAACAATAATACACAAAAAGTAAATGGTTAACCATCTTGACACATTATCCATAAATATAATCCAATGTCAATTAGAACATATTCTTACACTTGAGGTGCTAGCTCAGTAGTAAGAGCATAGCCTTGTAACCTCAGCGTGCCAAGTTCAAAGCCCCTTGGGGATAGTTGTAAAAATTCTTGTGTTACACTGGACAGTGGACACTATGTTTTGCATCAACTATGAAACACGAATACAACATGTCCGTAATCAACATGCAGTTTTCAACTATAAATCTGAAAAAATAAAAGAATTAGAAAAAGGATAATATACTCACATTATCATGCTGGTCACTTTCTACTTGAGCTTAATTTTGAAAGAACAGCAGCTGCCTGATCACCTCCAAGAAGAAAATAAGGATGTCTCAAAGCTGAAGCAGCAGATAAACGTCCTCTTCTTAAGGGACCTCTCTCAGAGATAAGCTTTGTCGCCAAGTCCCAACCTCTACCAGATTCACTGTCAAGAATTTGGAAGTCGGGCCTGAGTCGAGTAAACTCCCTCCATTTTTTTAAATCATAACCACAGGTTTTTATTTCCAAATTGAAATTCTTCAAAGCAGCTGGAGACCTTAAGGTTGGTATTGCCATTTGTAGGAGTACAATCCCAGCAGAATACATATCAAAAAGATCTGGGCTGTTTAACTGCAACAATAGTTCAACTTTAGCACTTCTTTTAATTAATTGCATAACATGGTTAGGGTACAAGTAATTAAACCTGCCATAGTATTGGAGAAAAGAATGCAGCAATTGGTGCTGGTGGAGGACTCGGTGTTTCTTCTGGGAGTACATATAGTTCTGGGGGGCAATAGTCTGGATCCAAAAGGGTGCGGTCGGGAACATAATTCTTTCCGATCCGAAGGTCTGTTGCTGCACCGAAATCAATGAGTTTAATCTGCCCCTTTTTAGTAACAACTAAGTTGGCTGGCTTTATATCTCTATGAACAATGCCTGTATCATGAATTTTCTTAAGAGAAGTAATTATCTGGCGCATAATTTGCTTGATAATCAATGCATTTCGTCTGGAAGAATCGACACCTTGCAACACACGTCCAAACATGACAGATTCTAAGTTTGAAGGGAAGTTGCGGTCTTTGATGTAATCGTCAAGAGTAAGATCTCCCTGCAATATGGACAACAAGTCTCTAATTAATGTATGTTAAGGAAGGAACAAAGAAGACTAATTAAGATAACAATTAAAACCACCTAAATGAACTAGTTATAAAACTCTAAACAGTTAAGTAATTTACGCTAGGTAATCTAATTCTAAGTGTATTATTGTTACTGCAATAGATAAATGAGCAAGGGCACCTCAAATTTCCAAACAAGCCATTTTCCACCTTTTGTGAACTGTGAGTTTGTTTTATCAGCTACAAAACTTCCAAGGAACTCAGCACATGTTTCAGGTGCTGCTCTAGACAGTCTGTAATTGAACCACTCCTCAAATTCACCAAATTCTTCAGCCCCTTTAATTCCAATCTTAACCTGCATACTCAATTAGTCAGCTGCAAATAGGCTTTCTAATCTTTTTTTCCTTAATCAAGACAAGAGAATTTTATAATTAAGAGAGCAGAACAAATAAGGCTCATGGATGTAATAAGCCATTGGATTTGAAGCATTCACTTTACAAAATAAGAAGCAAGGACACCTCTAGAATTAGGTGTGTCCACGTTCTACGCGCACCTAACAACACACATCCAATGTCCCCAAAAGAATAAATTTTTATTTGCTTCGACACACTTTAGACACTCATTGCACACATCTTAGGCAACCCAATGAATCATAGTTGTATTTTATTGAATCATACAATATAAACTAAACAATATAAAAAACAAATACAATATAAACTAAAGGAGTAAAAGGTCCAGGTTCAAGGCCTGGCGAAGTTGAAAAATACTAACATTAACGATTAATTACTAATTTTGGCTGTTTAAAAAAAAAAAAACTATTGAATCATACAATATAAATTAAATACTGATATAGTAGTGTGACTAGTGTGTTAGGTGTTTGCTTATAGTTAGTTATACTGAAATTAATTTGAATTTAGACAACTAAGTAAGGATTAAGGATTAAAGATACTAACCTTTTTGAGAATGACTTTATCCTTAGATTTGGTATCCAACCTTGTTGTTGTTACCTTGGATCTTCCTCTCTTGGTGACCTCTTCATCTAACATGACACTTTTAGGGACTAAAACACCAGAATAAACAACACCAAAGGAGCCTTCACCGATTTTATTTCCAACAAGAAAATCAGCAGTCTTCAAGTTTCTCCTACCAGATAGATTATCAAAAGCAAGTTGAAGAGGAGCAAGAAGGTAAGCATCAATGGCACCAATAAGAACACCTGGTCTTGCAGTTAAGTAAATCCATATGAGACTGCCAAACACAAGTGACTCCCATCTCTGCATGTCTGACAAGTCTTCAAACTGAAGTAGTAATGATCGGAGGAAAGTAGGAAAGTTGTCCCCACCAACATCCAACAAACTGTTGACCACATTGTTGTTATCAAAGAATGCATTACACTTTGTGTTGAAACGGTTAGTGTTAGTTAAGAAAGAAACATTGTATGGTGGAATGATGGTGGGTTTTAAGGAGGGATAAAAGAAACAGATTGTTGATGTTCGGTGGTGATGGTGCTGTTTAAGTGTAGTGATAGAAGTTGGATGTAGCAAAGAAGCAGCAGCCATTATGCTCAATGCTCATTTCCAACTTCCTTCACTCATTCCAACTACAACTACCATAACAGAACAGAGGCACCACTTTTGCCACGTCTTCCACTTTTTATTTTATCTAACTCTTTTTTCTATTTTTGCTTGGTCCCAAATTAAGGCCTCAAACCTTAGCCAGAAAGATAGATACTACATGGTTCTCATAAGCTTTTTTATTCTTATAACAAATTTAGTTTATATTGTATGAATAACGATTTTCAAAAATTACCTAAAATAAATGGTTAAATTTTTTTATTTTTTTTTATTAATGAAATTGTCAAATTTATTCTTGTAAATGATATAAAAAAAAGTCATGTTTAATCGACAGGTAATCCCTCCGTTTCAAAATATATAAGTCACTTTAAAAAATAAATTTGTACCAAAATATAAGTCCTTTTACAATATCAATATATAATTACTGTTGATCTTCCAAAATTACAATTTTTATTTTCTTTTTTCATATTTTGTTTTAGTTTTCTCATGTTTTATTTTTACGTATATCAATTAGAGAGAAATGTGAAGTTACTATTAACTATTAAGTGTTTTTTTTTTTTTACAAAGCTTTAAATGTTATGTGAAAGGTAAAAAAGGAAAAACATTATAATTTTTTACAACATTCACAAAAGTTAGCAATTTCTTAATATGCAAAAAAATGTCAAAATAAGTTATATTTTGGAACATATGAATATTAAAGCCCTCTTTTGTAAAAAAAAAAAAACAGAAATACTCCCTTCAATCTTATATACTTTTTAAATTCTAAACTAATGCATCAACTACACATTGAATTAAAAAATCGTTTGATATATTATTAAGACCGATCAAGATTAACGCTTTATGTGTTTTTATTGAATACCATTAAGCTTGATCAATGTCAATAACATATCAAATGATTTTAGATTTTTATAGAATTGAACATGAATGATCTATATGATATAAACTTTCAATCCAACGATGAATTTTGTAAAATTTGTATTCGTTGAAGTGTTATTGAGTTGTGTAACATTACTCAAATGTTACACTAGTGTAATTTGAATTTTGTCTATACAAGAAAGAAAGGATAAATTATGTAGTACAACTACAAGAGTTGTTGTTTTGATACATCTTTAACTCTTGTAGATGTGTTTATTGTTTAATACTTATGTGTCTAAGAAGAGTATAAACAAAGAAAAAACAATTTTTTTTTTTTGGGACATTTGTGGACACGTGCCGTACGAGTGTCCTATGGATATCGGACACCGATTCAAAGAGCGTCAAAGAAAAGAAAAAATTTAGTTTTTTTCCTACACCGGTCTGAGCTATCTGACACGTGTCATACGAGTATCATAGTCGAACACCGCGACGCATGTAATTATAGAGGTGATGTGCTTCGTATAACATTATGAAAAATTAGGCTTCAAAATTTTGAGGTCTTCGGGCCATGCATGTATGTGAAGTGATTGCTGCGTCTCTAGTTGGATTAGGTTACTTTATTAATCTTCTCACCTATATTTCTCAAAGAAACAAATTACACTATCATAATTGAAAGAATTCTGAACAACAAATGAGGAGAAGCATACTTACCTAAAAATTTATTGGGAAGGGAAAAGAGCTTACGAAACTCAAAAAGTATTTATTACAATAATTTAATTACATTTATCTCTGGTAATTGGGAATTTGCGCGTGTTTAAGCACTTGACCAAAACTTTGGTCTTTGAATTCAACGGTAAAAATACCTCTCTTTGTTAAAATAAAAACCCCTTCCTTACTCTCATTCTCTCTACACTTCGATCGACCATGATCAACCAACAACAGCGAAGCGGCGATAGTAGACGGCGACAAAACCAGGGGACTGGTGTCGCGCATCGGCCTCACCACGGCTCAGGGTACAGTGATCCCTTGTCGATCCGCGGGATGCCTGTTGCAATGCCGCAGCCCATGCCAGGCAACCATTATCTTCACCCGGGTTGTGAAGCCTTAACCGACATTATCTCTGTCTGCTACTTCACCTTTAGGTCCAACTCTACTACCGGCTATTCCACCACATTGCCTGAATGTGCTTTCGCTTACTATTGTGCAGTGGCTTGTTACTGGAGGCTCTTGTATCTCCAACTTAACAACGGATTAGAGCTCACCGATTCTGAGGTATCTTTCGTTCACCAGCTCAAATCAATGCAGTTACATGTTCCACAACTCTTTGGACATTATCTATCTGGCTTTGGCAATACTACTATTCCATCTGGTCGTGATGTCAAGTTCAGGATGCGCAAGGTTCCTAAATATTACAATGCTGGTAATGCTACCGGTTGGTTTGGCCGTGTTTCAGCTGATACTCAGCCCTTTTACCAAAATTATCCCTGCCTTGCAGTTTATGTCGCCAGGATGTTTGCTAGCCTTGACGGTGCCAAAAGGAAAAACAATTGGTGGAATTTTCCTGCCGAAATCCAACCGCTCATTGCTGGTGGTTTAGGTCCTTCGCCTGCCTGTATAGGCTATGGCCCCCGTGAAAATCTCTCACGCGAGCAGCGCTACTTTCTTGAGGCTAATGGGGTGCTCGTTGGCGAGCAATTTCCTTCTTCTAACAACGATCTTCCAATCAACACCGATCTCCTCCTCGTTATCAACACAGAGCTTCGCGCTCAAAGTGGATTACAGCTACTCCCCCTTCCCGAAACACTCATTGGTACGGTAGGTCAGATTTGCTTTACTTCCATTGAAGGTGAGCATGACGAAAGAACAACTAGGGCCTCTCCTATGACCCTAAGGAGCTCATTCTTAATTCCTGCCGAGGTTTCTTTGTGTGCTTCTGCGTTCGCATATCGTGTGCACCATGCTGTTGATGAGGCAGCCAAGAAAGAACTTCCCCAACAACCATGGGTGGTTTGGAGGTTTGGCGAGGATGCACCAGCTGATTGGGCACAATTGACTGCTGCTGGTAACTCATTCCGAGAAGGTGATCCTAAGGTCTTGTCCTTCACAGAGTTTAGGACGACTCCATACCTAATCCGCTCCCAATTGGAATTACTTAAGACATCCCTTAGTGGGAACATCTATTGAATGTCATTTATCCAATCGATTTGTCAGTATAAAAAACTGGGGTGATGTAGTATGGTTTATGTAGTACTGGGTATGTATGATGTTGACACCGGATCAATATTCCAATGCAGGTCATTAAATATTAATTTGGAACATTACTCAAATAGAGTTGATGCCAATATAAGCACCATTTGAACATGATGTTTTAATTAACTGCCATTTTCTATTTAATGAAAACAAATGTAGTGATTGACCCATTGATTTTGTCGAGTTTAATGTTTATACCTAAAAACTTTGTTTTTATTGTATGTGGAAATTTCCTGTCTTCGTTTTTCAGTATCCTCTTAGAATTTCCTGACGATATTTCTATGCTCTTCAATAATTTTGCTATTACAAACCTTGTGATACTGCTATATATCACGATCCAAGTTATTGGCTACACGAGTACTGGTCATTGTCAAACTTATGATGTTTTGTCAATTTTGATGATGCATATGTATCACAGGGCATTTTTTTGTGATGTTTTGCAGCAGATGTTTGTGGTAAATGTAGGTGGAAGCTCAAATCTGAAATTGATGTTTATTCTGAATTCATAGCATTGTTGCATAAAGAACCAAATACAAATGAAATAATTGCTGCTGGTAAGTTTTTCCTTACATTAGCTGCTTGTAGTATTGTGATCCCTATGCTTATTGGCAGCAACATGTCAAATTGTAGACGAGTGAATCAAATGAACATATAGAATCAAATTGAGAAGGCCAGGTAAACAGTGACTTCCATTTAGAATTGGAGGGAGATCACATGTTGTACTATTATTTGTAATGAATGTTGGACTTTAATAGTTAATGAAATTGAATATATACAACAGATATTCCAATGCAGCCTTTACCTTTTACATTGCAAAGAGTTTTGTAGTATAATTTGGTGTTCTGACTGAGTACTAGCTAGTCCTAAGTAGTACATAAACAAGTTGAATTTTGTCTATTGAAAAAAAAAGATGATAAATTTTGTTTAAGATACGCTGTTCATTGACTTTGTAGTGTGTGAAATGAAATGGCACATATGAGACCATGAGCAATGGTTGTGTTGAACCATTCTCAACATGAAATAAGTAGTGCAATGGTTGTTTAAATTGGTGTTGAAGATGAGTTGGAAGAGAGAGATGTTGAAAACATTCAACTGTGTTGAAGCACTGAGCAAGGGGACACGTGGCCTGCGTTTTGTGGCTGAAATGAGGCGCGTGTAACACACGCGCGCAGGAGGAGAGTGCGCTTGCTTTCATGCGGAGAGAGAAAGTGGTGGTGATAAGATTCTGCCACGTGGCCGGCTGCGATTGGCTGGCCGGATTTTTATCCCTTTAATACTTTGAACTCAATTATTTCGTTTCAAATAAATTTTTTATTTTTTTATTTTTTCACCAAAATTCATGATTTTTTTTTGTCTATAAATAGAGACTTGGTTCATTTGATTTGGACACAGAAAAAAAAAAATTGATTTTTTCACTATATTACTCTTATTATTATCTTTCTATTAGTGTTAATCTTGAAGTATTAGTTTTTTTTTTTTGTGAAATGGATCTCAATAATCATTTCAACAGCCAAAATTCTTCTGATTATCCCAACAATTATCAAAATCTCAACAATTTTCAAAATCTCAACAATTATCAAAATCGCACTAATTACGTTACTTGTGTATTGTATTTTAAATTAAGTTACGATGATTTGTATCGTATAAATTATTTAAATAAATTAAGTTAAGTGTTAATTATTTTAATTTAATTTTAATCGATAATTGTAATTTTATTTAATCATAAAAACAAAAATATAAATTTAAATAAGAATATGAAATAGAAAGTGGTGGGGTAGAGAAAGTGGTGGGGTAGGGTGTTGAATAGAAAAACTATTGGAGAGGGTAAAAGTTGAATGTATGTTGAATGATTAGGTGGAAGAAAGAGAAAATGATGTGGAGTGAAAAAGTGAGTGTTGAATACTTGAATGTATTTTGGTGTTGAAACCATTGTACATTGTCTGATATGCGCATCAATTGTAGGCTCATCTCATCTCATTCTCAGTTGAGCTGAGCTGAGCTTAGGATGTATGACAACTACCCCTTTTTTGTCCTTACTAAATATATATCTCTACAAATATTAATATCATATAAGAGAGAAAATATATTTATGTTTTTCATGGTAAATTAAATAGGATCATTTTTGTAAAAGAATTGCTATAAATATTAATAAATTGTGTAGTACAACTACAAGATACGCGGTTGATTGACTTTAAAATTAACAACACAACACAACACAACACAACAGTGTGTGAAAATGATAATATGGTAGTACAACATCTATTATTTATATGTTTAAGAGTTTTTTCTCAAGGAAACAAATCTACGTGTCACTTTCTTATGAACTTTAATTTTTATTAATCCAATGTGGCATCCTCTCATTCATCATTCTCTTAGGTGGCGTCCTCTCATTTCTTTTACCGGTCAAAATCTCACGTGACAATCTCTCAATTCATTTTGCTGATATGTCATTCTTCTATGTTTTTTCCTTTAGTCATTAGTGCTCAATTATAAATATAGAAATTATTCAATCAGGTTTTATGAACAAATGTCTATATATTAATATTTTGATACAATTGAAATTTTACATATGGAAACTTTTGATTATTGACCAACTCATTTTTGGAATATATATTGATTAAATTAAATCAATGCTGAAATGTATGGAAATTTCAAAAATTAAGGACCAAAAATCTACTATAGTTTCTATATATACGGGTCAACATGTAAGAGTGAGGGTCATTTAGTGTCTCAGCGCCCCTTCTCTATTTTCTCTTCTCACCTTCACTGAACAAAAATACTTACCTTAAAAGGAATATAAAAAAAAATAAAAATAGTAATTTAATTGTTCACAAAAAAAAGTTATTCTTAAACTTCATACTTATCGAACAGAGAAAATGGTGTGATTGTCTGAAATATAAAAGGAATGAAGTAATTGACTTTATAGATTATTTTTCTATTTTATTTTATTATTTTATTAATTTTATTAATAAAAAAAAGTTACATAGTGATTTATACCAAACATAATATTACAATAGGGGGTATTGATAAAAAAATAATCTACTTGGAGGTATTAAGCAAAAAATAACTTACACGGGGTGGGACATACATTTGTAGATTTTATTATATAAAAATTACGATAAATATCAATTGAAAGTAAGGAAAGTAACAATGATTTTATATATAAAAAAAGAAAGAATTAAAAGTAATAATATCATGTATTACTTTGTTTTTATTTTCCAAACATCACTGTAAGATAAACAAATAGATAAATTTTTTAAAATTTGCACCATTAACAAATGAGATATGCATAAAAAAAATGATATAAATTTTTTTTGTGTCAAGCAAATGACAAATAATTTTACTGTTCATTACACAAATGTGAAATTTTTTCACACGGGGTCATGGGCTAAAATACTCCAGAAGAAAACAAATGTCTAAAGGAGAGAGATGACGATTAAGAACTAATATATATTAACCGTTAGATTAGTTTTTACTTAATGACCTTTTTTATGAAAATAAAAGAACAAATATACGAACATGTGGGTTTGGAACGAGGAGTGGAGTATCACTCTCCGTTCTACCATTTCTCCTTAAAATCTCCAAAATTTGGATCATTTATCATATTTAAATAAATTATTACATTAAATATAAAATTAATTTTACAAATAATTAAAAAAATCACAATATTAAAATTTTAATAATCCATATTTTTCATGTGTGAAAAAAAATGATCTATATTTTTCATAGAACATTAACCCGGGCGATAGCACGGGTAAGTTATACTAGTACTATTAACATATGAACGATACTAGATCCGGTATGTAGTTAAGCTTAGTTTAGGATGACAACTACCCATTTTTTGTCATTTCCTAATCTTCTTAATAGTAGTAATACTACTTCCAAGATCCGCATTACACGGGAGGACAACCATTTCACTGCCATTCATGACGTCCATCCTATGACACAACCACCATGACATCACCTTACCTTATCCATGTTCACACACGTGGCACTTTTATTGTCGTTGGATTAATTGGATGCCAACATCTCTCTACTTACTTTGCCAAAATGGTTAGACTTTCTTATTTAAATTGCAACTCGATCGACTCCTATTACTACTTAATTAGTTTTTAAACTTGCAAGTAGCTCCAACCAAAAATAAAAATAAACATACATACAATAAAGAGCTTAATTAGGAAGAAGGAAGGAAAGGGAATAATTAAAATAAATAATAATAATAATAATAATATGATAATACTAGTTGATATCTAGTATATCTATCTATCTAGCTCCCCCGGCTTAAAATGGAAATCAAGCTAGAAAAGGAAGAAGGATATTATATATTAGAGATGGATGAGGCGATGGAGGAGCTAGTGAGAGGGCGTGAGTATGCCAACAAGCTTGGACAAGTATTACTACTAGCAGTCAATCATGATGATGATGAGTTGGCAATGGCAGCAACCCCATTATTATTTGCCCAACATCTTCTAAACAACATTCTTAACTCATTTACCAATACCCTCATCCTTTTGAAAAAAAATCATCAGATGCAACTTAAAAGGGACTTTTCTTTCATCACTCCAACTAAATCTCATGAAGACAACTCTCAAGATACTTCCACCCTTGCTGGTAGAGGATCTTACAAAAGAAGGTAATTAATAATCATCATATTTAATTTATCGTTCAATATCTTTTTGCATTATTATATTTCAAATACTAGTCATTTTGGAAGGCTGGCTCTCTATTTCAATATTATATATTTGAGATTTTAAAAAAATTGAACAATACAATGATTTCAATCACAGTTGATTTATTTTTACAAATATTAATTATATGACTTGCGCACTTTAGGAAACAAATCCCTAATGAACGACCCCAAAAAAGCTAATAATGATTAGATCTCCCGCATCCTTTTTGTTTACTACTTTTACTTGTGATCTTGAGACTTTGTCCTTTAATTTGTTCAAGGGTCAAACATCATTACATATACTAGTACATACTTTTAGCTAGCTAGCTAGCTGCTAGTGAATTTAGGTTAATTTATATAGTATATTAGTTTAATATGAAATACTCATTATTGTGTGGTACTTGGTAAGTATAATAATATTGTTTGCAAGTTTGAACTTCTTTGATAGATCTCCTGACTGAATTGAGAGAGTTTATGCAAATTAATGAATGAAATTTCTTGTTAATTAATTTGCAGAAAAACTACAGAAACATGGGAGAAGATTTCAGAAAGTCCAATAGATGATGGGCATCAGTGGAGAAAGTATGGTCAAAAAACAATCCTCAATTCCAAATATTCAAGGTATGTGTGTGTATCAATCGGTCAATTATTAGATCCTCTACTTATTTATTTATTTATTTATTCCAAATTGACTTTATTCATAAATCTGTTTCCAATAAGTTGAATTGAATTGAATATGCAGGGACTACTATAGGTGCACTCACAAGTTAGATCAAAGATGCGAAGCAACGAAGCAAGTACAGAGAGTTGAAGAGAAGCCTGCCTCCTATAAAACGACCTATTACGGCCACCACACTTGCAAAAACACAGATGAAATTATATTTGAACCTACTACTCCTCCTTCTCACACTAATTCTTCCTCCGTGTTCCTTAGTTTTAACAACGCATACCCAACTCCAAACAAACAAGATTGTCCCTTTTTATCGTCACATCATTTAGTGTTGGATTGTAAGGAGGAGGAAGTAGTAATTCCCTCACCCTCCGAGGATGAATTACTGTCCTCCCCTTTAGATAGTACTAGTACCTTATCATCATCGACTAAACTTGAATCCGATGATGATGATCATAAGGATATGATGATGATGATGTATGGTCTCTTGTATGATTCTGTTGATCAGCTTGACCATCATGATCGTTCCTTTCATCCTTTTCTTGGCCTTTTATAGGATCAATCAATTGCATGCCTATGTTTTATAATTTATTAATTTAATTAGTCTCTCTAAGTTCATTTTTATATATTCTTGTGAAAGGATTATTACCTATCTAGCTAGTACGAAATGTTACCATCTTTTTGTTATAAACTTGGAAGATGTTGATGAGCTTTTGATATGTTGTACAATGACAAGAGAATAATAAAAGGATCGTTTTCTAATGTTGTTCCTTACTACTTAATTGATTTCGCAATATAGTGGTTTGTCTTATTGCACTTGTTTTGTGCGTCTTTATTTTATTTTTTATTTTTTTTACTTTTTTATTGGAGCTGATGATCGAATACTATCCAAATCTTCACTATTAGATTTTGGTTTTTATGCTTCTTTATTTTTTGTTGACTTCTTAGATTTTGGTTTCTTTTTGCTTTGATTCGACTATATATCTCTCTCACTCGTCTTTTATTCTAGGTCTTGTGGACACATGTTAAAAAACTTAAAGTAGAAATATTCTCTTAAATTTGTGGAATTAACTTTTAAAAATTTTAAAAAGTGAATTAGGGTAAATAGTGTTATACCCCCCTGCAAAATAGGCGAGTTTTGCGTTACCCCCCCTGCAAAATATTTTTTTGAGATTACCCCCCTGCAATGTCAAGATTCTTTGCGTTACCCCCCTAGCTTAGCAAGTGGGCATATGACATGGAAGAATCTTGACGTGGCATGACACGTGGAAATTAATTTATTTTTTATTTATTTTTAATTGCCAACTCATTAATTAATGTGGGTTTTTAATTAAAAAAATGAAAAAAAACTTAAAATTGTTATATTTTTATGAACTTACTTAAAAGAAAGTTTTTTTTTTTTTTTTTTGACTAAAAGTTGTTATTATATATATAAAAAAAATTCTTATATATATATATATAATAACTAATAATAGAGTAACCAAAAAAAAAACGAAGATGAAAAAAAACTAATAATAATACTAGTAACCAAAAAACTAATAATAATAATAATAATAATAATAATAATAATAATAACTAATATTATTATTAGTTAAAATATGTGATTGCAGTTTTTTTTTGGTTATATTAGTTAAAATATGTGATTGCAGTTTTTTTTTTTTTTGGTTACTCTATTATTATTATTATTATTATTATTATTATTATTATTATTATTAGTTTTTTGGTTACTATTATTATTATTATTATATATTATTATTATATATTATTATTTTTATTACTATTATTATATATTACTATTATTATTATTATATTATTATATATTACTATTATTATATATATTATTATGATTATATATTATTATATATTATTATTATTATTACTATTATTATATATTATTATTATTATTATTAGTTTTTTGGTTACTATTATTATTATTAGTTTTTTTTCATCTTCGTTTTTTTTTTTGTTACTCTATTATTAGTTATTATATATATATATAAGATTTTTTTTTATATATATAATAACAACTTTTAGTCAAAAAAAAAAACTTTCTTTTAAGTAAATTCATAAAAATATAACAACTTTTAAGCTTTTTTTTTCATTTTTTTAATTAAAAACTCACATTAATTAATGAGTTGGCAATTAAAAATAAATAAAAAATAAATTAATTTTCACGTGTCATGCCACGTCAAGATTCTTCCATGTCATATGCCCACTTGTTAAGCCAGGGGGGTAACGCAAAGAATCTTGACATTGCAGGGGGGTAATCTCAAAAAAATATTTTGCAGGGGGGTAACGCAAAACTCGTCTATTTTGCAGGGGGGTATAACACTATTTACCCAGTGAATTAAATACACACTTATTACTATAAAATAATATTTCTTTATTTGAATTCTTAATACGTGTCTGTCTTATTAGCTTTAAGAGCCGCTTATAGCGCAAAAGTTAAAATGGAGCTGTATTCACATATCCATTATTCTACTTGTTTTGGCTTTTGCTACCTGTTATGTTAATAATGGAGAGTAGAGTATATATATAGTTGAAGCGATGCATCACCAACCCAATATTATTTATTTTCTAGCTGAAAACTTTATTTGGATGGATATCTAATTCTAAAGAATCCATCTTGCAAATTGTATCCTGTATGTTTCCTTGATCAACAGTACCCCTAAGATTAATTAAAGTGAGGTCTTAACTTTAATTTTATCTTGTAACTTATGCTTGCAATATATTAATTAAAGATGTAAAAAGTCATATATTTATTATTAATTTTATCTTTTTATTTTCATTTTTGATATGTTTAATTAATATTTTCATATACTGTTTAGCATGATTCATATTTTAAAAAGGCAAATCTTAATTCCGTAATTAGTATTTAGTTGTTAGATTTTTCTTTAATATCTTGCTAGATAGTGCTCCCGTGACACTCTTTAAGCATTCTATTTAAGGAAATAATTTATCTAAAATGTTAAACATTTCACTTCCCAATGCATTAACTTCACTCATTTTCATAAAATTTTAACAAAAACTTACTATTTAAAATGCTTAAAAAGTGTTCGGGACACTATTTAACATTTTACTTTTTCCTTATTCCGATTTTAAAACAAAAACTCCCAACTCCTTTAACCCCCTTGGCACAAACTACTAAAACAATGATTCAAATTGAGCTAGATCGGGGAGTCTAGGATACAAGTGCTTTAAGTTTTGGCACATTTTTATTTTTGAATTACTATGTTATGTTTTATTTTTTGAAAAAATGTTATGTTTTATTTTTAAGATTACTATGTTATGTGTGACATTTCTACCGTTTGATACGTTTATTATTGGAACATATATTAAATTTTAAATTATTTACTTTCCCTGTCTCGTTTTATAAGAACTACTTTGACTAAATGACAAGATTCATTTATCTTGTTTTGATCATATTTTTAAATAATATATAGATATAAATATTAGCATATAAAATCTTGTTTAATTTGTTTTGATGAGTAATTTCAAAATATCAAGTTTTTATCATTTTTACTAATAGAGAATTAAATATATCAGTGATCAAAATTGTCCTCAGAAATATGTGCATTAGTCAAGCTATCTAAAATGCATGACACTCACCGGTCAATACTCAAAATGGAAACCTATGTGCTTTCACCCAAAAAAGTCATATGTGGATTACTTTACCATAGAAGCTCCCTTAAATTAAAGGGATTAAATTGAGTAAATTGTCAAATACCCCCCAGAAATTTTAAAATTCGTCAAATATCCCCTTGAAATTTGGAAATAGGCAAATATCTCCTGGAATTTTAAAAAGTCAATCAAATTGTCCCCTGACACTACCAGTCAGAGTCCACGCCAGAGGTTATTTTAGTCGTTTCAGAGGGCATGGAAGTGTTTCCAGAGAGTGCGAAAAGGAAATATCTAATAATAATAATAATAATAATGTAAATGGAAGAGATATAGATTTGGTTTTAAAACCACGAGGTTAAGAGTAGTTTGACGGGTGTGAAATGAAAAATAGGGGGGTAACTAGGAAAAATATAAGACGATTATTATTTTTGAAGCAAATAATAATACTGTAATAAGATTTTAACGTTGAAAAAAGAAGAAAGAAAAAAAAATTGAAGAGTAAAGTAAGTGGTGGGTGGGGTGGTTGCTAAGGTGGCACGAAGCTAGAGACTCATGAGAGAGTGAGTCACTTCACTACTACTCTACTCTACTCACTGCGAAGTGCTCAATTGTGAATGAATGAATCAATTGCAATTTCCAACATAAACATTAACTGAAGATGATGATGATGAACTTGACCTCCTCCTCCTCCGCAGTGTTTGTAATTGTGATTGTGATTGTGATTTTGATGATACAATCTGTAGTAAATGCTTCAATCCATCACTACTCCAATCAACCTTTCACTCATCGCTCTAACGCTTTCTTCTTCCATGCTGGCACCGAAGCTCTCTTCTCTTCTTCTTCTTCTTCTCATTCCTTCATCAGGTTAGTACGCACGCTCTCTATATTCATTCATTTCTTCTTTTACTAATTACTAACTAACTAACTAACTAGGGTTTCATTCTATTCTATTATTCAACTCCATTTAGGTTTGACACCGTCACCTTTACCAGACCCAAACAATCCGCCATCACCCACGGCCCAATGCAGCAAAACACCGGTCTAGTCGAAGCAATTATTCTTCAAGTTCAAGACAGAAACAGAATCGGTGGATTCCATTTCACTCCCAAATCCGATTTAATCTGCTGTGATCCTAATCTTGCCAAACAACATAACTGCAACCTCGGTGAAGTTATTATTCATAATAACCCTAACAACCCTCATTTCCCCAAACGGATCAAGACTTTCTTCCAAGGAACAAGTCAAATTGTTCACATGGATCCTCAAACTGTTAATATCAATACCACTGGCATGTACTATCTTTACTTCATGTTCTGTGATCCTAATCTTAAGGGCACTACTGTTACTGGTACAACTGTTTGGAGGAACCCTAATGGTTATCTTCCTGGTAAAATGGCACCTCTTATGACGCTTTACGCTTTCATGTCTTTGGCTTACCTTTTCCTTGGTCTTTTATGGTTTTTGAGGTTTGTGCAATTTTGGAAGGAGAAGAATATTGTTCATGTTCATTTACATTATCACATTACCGCCGTTATTGCTCTTGGAATGTGTGAGATGGCTCTTTGGTATTTTGAGTATGCCAATTTCAATGCTACTGGTACTAGGCCTATGGGAATTACCATATGGGCTGTCACTTTTACATCTGTTAAGAAGACGCTTTCCAGGTTGCTTCTGCTTGTTGTATCTATGGGATATGGTGTTGTTCGTCCTACCCTCGGTTCGCAGGGGGTTGCTTATAGAGTTATGCTTCTTGGGGGGCTATATTTTGTTGCCTGTCAAGTGTTTGAGCTTGTTGAGCATTTGGGGAACATCAATGACTTCTCTGGGAAATCTAAGTTGTTGTTGGTTCTCCCTGTTGTTTGCCTTGACTCCTGGTTCATTCTCTGGATCTTCTCTTCGTTATCTAAAACCTTGGAGAAACTACAGGCAATTATCTAACTTCTATGATTGTTAATAATAAAATAGTCATTGCAGGCATAACATTTCTATTTATTCTTATTTTCTATTTGTTTTTAATATGAATGTAGACAAGGAGAAACTTGGCTAAACTGGAGATCTACCGAAAATTTACAAACACCCTTGCAGTGTCTGTGCTACTGTCCATTGCATGGGTTGGCTTTGAGGTAGTTCTTATAAAAGATATTTGATGCATTAGAATAAACAATTTTAGAGATGCAATTATATGTGCTCCCTGTAGAAGTATCCAAGCATTTTCTGATTTTTCGTTTAATCATTTTTTCTCTCAAAAAAATCAAATAAATTTGAGATAATATTGCTAATGATCAATTGTTACTGTGTGCAACCAGCTGTACTTCAATGCAACTGATCCTTTAAGTGAGCTGTGGCAAATTGCTTGGATTATTCCCACTTTCTGGTCCCTGCTTTCATATACTCTCTTGCTGGTGATATGCATCCTTTGGGCTCCTTCTCGCAACCCTACTAGGTATGTCCTTTCTTGGGTCTTCATGAATGGTTTTATTAAGAGAGTTACATGGTTGTTTTATGCTAATATTATTTTAAACTTTATTTTGAATGTCTAGTTATGTTATTTGTAACATGCAGCAGAAAAAGTTATTTTGGATCTACCTTCTGCTAATTTTTATTTTTATTTCATTTCATTGTGAACTTGCAATTTATACCGCACACTTGGGTGGTTATATGATCTTGTGTGTTTTGATGAACTTTTTGATAAAAATTCTGGTTTCCATTTGATATCTTTATATACCTTTCTTTCCAAGACAATAACTGCTACTTCTCATGCACTGCTACATCATGTCATGATTGTTGAAAAGCAGGGAGTACTAGTAATGCATATCTCTTTTTGACCAAATGCCTTATTTCTAGTTAGATGAATCTGTCATGCCACTTTAGAGTCCAATTGTCAACTAATATCTTTTACAAAACTTCTCTGCCTATACATATCGTTTGTGACTGGACTTTAGGTAACTTGATCGATGAAACTGATGAAAAAGCTTTGACTGTTGTTATACTAGTCTCTAGTCTTATGGTCAATCTTGAGAAGATTTAGAATAGGTATTTGTTGCCAATTGAACTGAAAACTGGCATGGAAAAACTCAAGACGATCCTGAGAAGTTGCATTAGTAACTCCTTTGGAATAATATTTGTTTGTACCCCATCATTTGATTCATTTCACTATCTCTCCAATGTTCCTGATGCACTTGAACTGAATATTATATCTCAGTTTGTTTGTTTTTTGCTGGTGTCTACATGTAAAGACTGATAGCATTAATATATTTTATTTCTAGATATGCATACTTAGAGGGAACAGATGACTTTGATGAGGAGGGTATCTCTCTTACAAGCGGCGTGACAAAGATGAGTGGGGATGTGGCAGCCATGCTGGAGCGGAAGGAGAGGATAGGTTCTAGTGCCACAGATCTTACATTTGGAGATGATATTGAAGAAGATAAACGAGAATAATGTTACCTAGACTTGTATAGTAGTGTTTCATATGACTTCCATCTCTTAGAAGAGGTCTGTAAATTTTCATATATATACAAATGGTTTGGTATGCAAAGGGTTTTAGGTAGTAATGGAGAAACAGAGAGGCAGTGTCACCTACCACTTGGGAACCATTCTCCTAACATACTAACACATATGTTGTGATAAAATCATTACCCAGTTAGTTTTTAGATGATTATCATCCTTATTTATTTTTATACACGGCTTCCAATTTACATGCCCTTTTGTTTGGGGATTTCACTAGTATAATTTCTGGAGGCCTTATCTGCAGTTAGTAATGAGTTTTATTTTAAAATTTGCTAGAAATACTTGCTATTTTATAAGCACAAGAATGGATCATTACCATCCAGGTGGTGGAGACAGATCCCTACCCTGTCTTCAAGTGCTTTGGGAAGAATGGCCCTGCCTCTAGATGAATATCATCACATATATCTAACACATTGAATCATTCTTACTACCATGGCTAGCTAGTCATCCATCTCAAATATGTATTTCAGTTTTTCTTCGATTCTTCTTCCTCCTTAGAAAGAAAAGGTTCTGACTTGTCGCGTATATTATATATTATATTATACTATGAGCATGCTTGCTGAAATATTATTTTGCAATAATAGTTGTGTCTACTTGTCCATTTCGAATGAATCAAGTGTTTCGTTCCTTCAGATATGTAGTTTCATTGCATGCAACGACATGATTTCTTGCCAAGACAAGTATTTCTGCAACATAGTTGGTTCACTATCCAATTAATTCAACAAGTTAGTCCAATCTCTTTTTCCTTAATTCTTGTGTGTATAAAAAAACTATTATTTACTTGTATATATAATTAGAAAATGTTTAATAATAAAAATTATTATGATTATGCGTAAAATTTGAATAAGATGGCTAATTATTCAACAATAAAAATCATATAAATAAATGTAAAAAAAGAATGAGTGACTTTAAATTAAAAAAAAATTACAATAATTTTAGAGAAGAATTAATTAATTATTTTTTTATTTTATAGATAGGCGATATGACATTACATTAGTTATTGGAAACTTTCACCTTGGTCACAACGTTTGAACTAACAATTTTGACATTTTGGTCAATTGAACAAAGATTTGTGGACCATGAAAAAACATATAATTTAACAAATTAAAATATAGGACTATTTGCAACATTTATCTTTGTTTTTTTTTTCGAATCTACCTTTTCATAATTTTGGCATATTTACTCATCAACCAATAAGAACAAGTTATATGCATTAAAATAGAAGTTGGTTACAAGTTTTAGTTGACATATAAGTTGGTTACAAGTTAGAGTATGCCTCACCTTTTTTTTTTTAATTCTCATATCTATTGAAAAAGATAACATTGTTCAGATATAAAATAACATTGTTGAAAGTTGAAATGATAAAGTTAGTTTTCATGTTTTAAAAAAAAAAACAAAAAACAAAAATTGTTTATGACAATAATAAAGAATGATAAATTGGTAGGATTGCATCGAATTTGTTAAGTGTATTGGCAATTGGATGAAGTTTGTATTTTTGGACGGTGATGATTTGAATGTAACTAACTAACACATCCCATTGCCCATTTCTTTCGCCATTTGGTTTTGCTTTTCTTCTACCATCCATCATATGCATCAACCACAAAAAATCCATTCTTTTTCATTTTCCTGATCTGGGTTTTCTTCTTCTTCTTCTTCACCCTGCATTACATCACATTACACTAAGCTTATAATAACACCTTCATTTCATCACACACTGATTCAATCAATATTCAATGAGGACAAAGCTAAGTTTTTTATGGTGTGTTTGGATTTACCTTTGTGGGTCTTGTGTTGGAAGATTTGTGGTAGAAAAAAACAATTTAAAAATAACTTCTCCAAAATCATTGAGAGGTATATATGAATGTGCAATTGGGAATTTTGGGGTCCCAAAATATGGTGGAACCATGATTGGGACAGTTGTGTTTCCAAGGTATAATCAGAATGGATGTACCAAATTTAATGATGGAGATACATCCTTGAGTGCCAAGCCTGGAAGCTTCCCTACCTTTGTTCTTGTTGATCGCGGAGGTTAGCTACACTCTCAAATTCCTCACTCTTTTTAATCATTAAATGCCAACAAATGAAAAAGTTAAAGTTATGTTAAATATTTGGGATTTATTTAGAGGTTGTTTTAATTTGTTTTTAAAACATGGGTTTATTAAGTTGGTAAACTTGTACTGTGTTACTTTGTCAGCAAGGTATCATGGTGTGTGTGATTTGGCATACAGTTTCATGGTGTGTTTTTAGTTATGGATATTTTGAATATTTTCTTTTGTAGAAGTACTAACTAATAACACACTCCCACATTTTATACATTACTTCTATGGGAATATGTCCACTAAATAGGAGACCAGTCCCACATGATTGAGTGAAATTCACACAAATTTCATGTGAGTGTTGAAAAGACAATGTTAGATAATGTTTGATGCTTTTATTGCATTGGAGTTCTTTCTTTTGTTCTATTCACTAAGTAATTGTTACCTACTCATGTAATGGTGATGCTACATGTTTCCTCTCAATGTGATGGAATTATGGAATGTGATGTTATATTCTACCGAGGTCTAGCACAACTAGTTGTGGCGCAGTGTGTGAGTGTTGTAAACTCTAGAGTACGAGTTTGATTTCTACCGATTAAAAAATATATTATTGGTGAAAAAAATAGTATTAATGTAAACAGGATACATGCTTCGTCACCTAGTAGCTGTAAAACAAAATCCTCATCCTAGTACATATATATCCTCAGTTTCCTCACTGAACAAATAAATAAAGAATTATATATATATATATATATATATATATATATATATATATATATATATATATATATATATATATATATATATATATATAGGAGTTCAGTCTCTGGTACCTTTTATTCATCACTTTTTTTTTTGAGTGTGGTGATTGTTAACACAATGATGATATATTATATCATTTACTATATTTGAAACATTCCCATAGAAAAACTCAAGTGTTTAAAGCATCATTTTGCCATTTTGGTAGATTGTTATTTCACATTAAAGGCATGGAATGCTCAGATTGGTGGAGCAGCAGCTATTCTTGTGGCAGATGACAGGGTAGAACCATTGATCACCATGGACACTCCTGAAGAAGGGAATGGTGCTACAAACGATGATTATATTGAAAAGATTACAATTCCTTCGGCTCTTATCAGCAAATCACTCGGAGACAATATCAAGTCGGCTCTCAAAAGTGGAGCAATGGTGAACGTAAATCTTGATTGGAGAGAGGCACTTCCTCACCCTGATGAGAGAGTCGAGTATGAGTTATGGACAAGTAGCAATGATGAGTGTGGTCCAAAGTGTGAGAGTGAAATTAATTTTTTGAAGGGTTTTAAAGGTGCAGCTCAATTACTTGAGCAAAAAGGGTTCACTCGGTTTACCCCTCACTATATAACTTGGTATTGTCCAGAAGCATTCATCTTAAGCCAACAGTGTAAATCTCAGTGCATTAATAATGGGAGATACTGTGCACCTGATCCGGAGCAAGATTTCAGTGTAGGGTATGATGGGAAAGATGTTGTTATTCAAAATTTACGCCAAGCATGCTTCTTTAAAGTTGCAAATGAAAGTGGGAAGCCTTGGAAATGGTGGGACTATGTTACCGACTTTGCAATCCGCTGTCCAATGAGAGCGAAAAAATACACTGAAGAATGTTCAGATCAAGTTGCTAAATCTCTTGGTAGGTTGGATGTTTTCATGTTTCATTGCACATATTTGGCCTCTTTTTTTGGTGGTGTTTGATTATTTATGAGTGTCTTAACAAAACTTAACATAGCTATTCAATCTTTCATGATTTACATGACATAGGTGTTGATATGAATAAGATTAAAGACTGTATAGGGGATCTCCGTGCAGATGTTGAAAATCCTATTCTTAAGGCAGAACAGGATGCACAGGTTGGTCTTCCACAACGATTTTTTTAGGTTTGTTCTTTTATTAAACTTTTCTTTAGTTTTGTGATGGTTATTGTGTTTTGCTTCTACTTTGGTTTCAGATTGGCCAAGGGTCTCGTGGTGATGTTACTATACTTCCTACTCTTGTTATAAACAACAGACAGTATAGAGGTTTGTGACAACCTTCCAAGGTTTTCAATTGAAATTCCACATAAATGCTATTAATGTGCCATCAATTGCAGTTACATGATTGCGAAAATAAAAAACATTCATGTTGCATCTGCAGTTGCAATTAGAAAAGGATGGCTTTTTAGTTTTGTTTATATTGTAGCATAATTTATTTAGTTTTAACTGATTTTAGGCAAGCTCTCAAAAGCAGCGGTACTGAAGGCACTCTGTGCAAGTTTCCAAGAGACCACTGAGCCATCAATTTGTTTAACTCCAGGTCCCTTATATTCAATTCCTTTTTTTATTATTCTTTTTTCCATAACCTTATATTATCAAACATTCTAGAGGATGAAATCTTTTATGTCTTTATATTGGATAAAATAATTGATATCTTGTACGCGTACATTTGATTATTACTATATGCAGACATGGAAACAAATGAGTGTCTGGCAAACAATGGTGGTTGTTGGAAGGACAAAGCTGCCAACATTACTGCATGCAGGGTATTTGGTTAACTCAATCATGTCTGTGTGACACGTTTTGTTAAATATGTTCATATTTGCGTTTTAATTCATGCCGAGGTTGATGATAATATTCCTAATAATAGGACACTTTCCGAGGAAGAGTATGTGAATGCCCTATTGTACAAAATGTGAAGTTTGTTGGTGATGGATACACTCACTGTGAAGGTAAATTGCTTCATCTCCAAGCTACTGATTTCAAAATATGAAGTGTAACTAAAAATAACCTTTTGCATACAATTTGAAGCAGCTAGTGGACCTTTGAGGTGTGCAGTCAACAATGGCGGTTGTTGGCAGGGATCCCAAGGTGGAAGAGCTTATTCTGCTTGTATCGTAAGTATTCCTCTACTCTTTTGCATCCTTGAATTTGAATACAGTATAATATAAACACATGCTTTTGATTAGATGCTCTCTTTCTGAAAAAATAAACTAGAAATAAACAAAACAAAAAATGTTAAAAGATTAATTGTCTTTGTTTCTTAAATGATATTGCAGGATGACCATACAAAAGGATGCAAGTGTCCACCTGGATTTAAGGGTGATGGATTCCACTCCTGTGAAGGTACTTTGCCGCCCTAAATTTGTTTGAACCACTCTATTGTCTATAGTGCATGAAAAATATGCAATGCAAGTGATATTTACTTGTTGTTTTGATCATGTTCAAGATGTGGATGAGTGCAAAGACAAAGTGGCATGCCAGTGCCCAGAGTGCAGCTGCAAAAACACCTGGGGAAGTTATGAATGTAAATGTAGTAACGGTTTGTTCTACGTCCGAGAAAGTGACATGTGTATTGGTGAGTCAGGTTTTCTTTAATTTATTTCTAACTAAATTTTGTTTTTGCCTCTAATTATATATGTTCATCCTCCTTGCTTCTAATCATTTGCAGTATAATTATAACTTTGTGATATATGTGTTACAAAATGCAGGCAAGTACAGTGCTTCGGTGTCTAGCGGGGGATTTGTTTGGATGCTTATACTGATATTAGGTATTGGTGGAGCTGGGGGATATGCATTCTACAAGTACAGAATCCAGGTATCAGTTTTTCTTAGCTTAATGTTTTGTTCTTGATCAAACGAGCTTATATATATATATATATATATATATATATATATATATATATATATATATATATATATATATATATATATATATATATATATATATATATATATATATATTTCAAAATGAGAATTATGCACAGGTACATTTCCTACCTAATATTGTCGAAATTAAAAACAAAAATGATTTTGTGCAGAGATATATGGATTATGAGATAAGGGCAATAATGGCTCAATACATGCCATTGGATAATCAACCGGAGAACTCAAATCAAGTTCAGCATTCTGTCTAGAAAGTAGAAGAAGATGCAGGAGATTATTATAGTCATATTTCTAAGCTACACTATCTGTCTGTTATATAGCTAGCTGTTTAGTTATTCATATATTAATTAATACAGAGACAAGCTATTTTATCAACAAGGCTCAGTTAGTATCATCCTTAAATCAATTTAGTGTGGCAGAGACTAGTTTGTGAATTTTGTCGATGACATATCACAATAAATATTTTTGTTTAGGTACCATAACGAGAACCAAAGAAAGCAACATATTCAGCAAGATTAGCTTCAGAGAAAGATATGCTACTTTTCTAACATACTTTATGTGTCTACACTCTGTATAATGACATACAGAATTCTTGCAACATAAGTACATAACCAGATATAAAACAGAACTCAGTGCTAATGAATTTCACTTGCATTTGCTTAACGATAAAAGTCAGGGTTTATTAGTTGCATTGACGTGTGTTTCATGGATTAATCTCTATTTGCAAATGGATGAGACAGCACTCGGTGTCTATGGATGACATAACAAAATCATACAGTTCTGTGTTAGGTGGAAAGTGAAAATGAATCCTCTACCTTAAGATAACTTTAGGCCTACTCATAATAGCTTTTCGGACTTAAAATGATCCTAATGGTATCTTGTGTGTGTTTTATAGTTTTCAATACTCGGTAGAGTCGATTAGTCAGCTATAAACTATAAGCTAACTACTATTTTTGCCAAAACCTTAATAGTTGATTAGGGTTGGTTGACCTGGCAGGTGGGTATCTTGCTGGTCGTGTTTGTTATTGGCTTTCTCTTTCCCATCTATTCTTTCGTTTTAATATATGGTTTTAGAATACTCCTTCTACTCTTGATTGATTCTGATATTTATTTATCTTTGTCATTAAATTACAAAAAAAAAAAAAAAAAAACTACTTTAGGTCGAGAATAGGTGTGGTATACTTTAATGCTTGAGATTTATTTAATATATAGTTGATATTCTTGAAATTGTTAGTCTTTTTCGTGATAAATCTTTTTTTTTTTGAAGAAACTAAAATGAGATATATTAACAAACAACCTTCTCAGCACAAGGTGCGCTAAGATAGACTACAAAAGTTTACAACAAGTCACAGAAAGAAAAAGCCAATCAAATCATACAAGGCCCAAACATAGTAAAGAACTAGACCACCATTTATGGTAGTTTGAGACTAAAGTTAAACTCTTCGTCTTCAACCACCTATAGGAAAAAAACTTGATCTTGTCCAATGTCTGATGCAAGGTACTAGATGAGCCTCTAAACACTCTATGGTTTCTTTCTGTCCACACTATCCAAATACTAACCAACCAAATAAGCTGCAAAAAAGACCGGCGTGCTCTAGATCCACCACCTGAAGAAGTAAACTGAACAAAGTGATCCCGAATAGAAGTGGAAATTGTCGGTGAAATGTCAATCCAAGTGCAAACTAGAGTCCAAAGAGAGCCAAATGTACTGCAGGAATTGAATAAGTGTTGTGTCGATTCGGCCTCCCCACATCCAGATACACAAAAGTGAGCTGCAGGAGATAAGATGCCTCGAGTAACCAGATTTGTCTTCGTGGGCAACCTATCACGCAAAAGACGCCAAGCCAAGACGGAGACCTTTAAAGGAACCTGGTGATGCTAAATGTGGTGCTCCGCATCATCCATAGAAACCAAATATTAGTCAAAAACTGATATGCTCCCCGGACAGTGTAACCTGTATCGGGGTCTAACCGCCACTGCCACCTATCTGAAGACTGTGCCTGAGGGAGCTTTGAAGAAGGATAGAGCATAGACATGTAGAGAGGTCAAGACAGATTTCAGAAGAACCAGACGACCACCAAAAGAAAGAAAACGACTCTTCCACCTAGATAATCGATTCTTTAAACGAGCCAACACCGGTTCCCATAAAACTAGACGCCTCGAATCGCCCCCAATAGAAAGACCTAGATAAAGGAAATGAATCTTTCCCACCCTACAACATAGAGCCGATGCAACTTTGCCTAACCAAGAATCAGAAATATTTACCCCAACAAGCATACTTTTGTGAAAATTAACCTTTAGGCCATACAAAGACTCAAACAACACCAATACAGCCCTAAAAGCCCTAACATTAGCCCAACTCTTTTCCCCCAGTAGAAGAGTATCATCAGCAAACTGAAGATGCGACACCGAAAGAGAATCTGTCACCTCAACTCTAAACCCCGTAAACAAATTGTGCCTTATCATTGCCTCCATCAACACATTCAGACCTTCGGTAGCCAACAGAAAAAGAAAAGGAGATAACAGATCACCTTGTCTAAGACCCCGTTCCAAAGGGAATTCATCAGTTGGACTGCCATTGACAAGGACAGATGTTGTAGTTGTACCCACACACTCCTTAATCCACTTCCGCCACAGGGTTGGAAACGACATTTTCTCCATAACCTTGTCCAGATACCCCCAATCCACCGAATCATAAACTTTCTCAAAATCCACCTTAAAAAGCATAAGTTTTTTTTTAGACTTTCGAGCCTCATCCACGACCTCATTAGCAATATGAATTCCATCTAAAATTTGCCTATCTTTAACAAACGCCGTTTGAGACTCCGAAATCACACTACCAATAACAATACGCAGCCTATTCGCTAAAACTTTCGCCAGAATTTTATAAAGAATCCCAACAAGCGAAATTGGCCGAAAATCATTCAGCCGTTGGGGACTATCTATCTTGGGAATTAGAGAGATGAAAGTAGAATTAATACCTTTCGCCAACTTACCATTTTGATGGAAATCGGAGATAAAACGCATGATATCACCGCGAAGCTCAGCCCAAAAATCTTTTATGGAGCCAAAATTGATTTCTCGCGATAAATCTAACTATAGGTCACTCTTTTTAGTGATGATGAAGAGGGAAATAATTGATTTTTTTTGAGCTAATTGCTTTTTAATTTCATATTTTGATGTTTCGAACAATTTAAATTATTTTAAAGTGTGGTGTGATAGTTTTTATGTTTAATTATTTGTTTTAAGTTTAACAATATAATTCTATTATTTGATATATATATATATAATTATATTAAAAAACAATTATAGGGATGTACCCGTATATTAGTTTTTCTAAAAATGACGTACCCCGTACCGGATACCGGTACCGTACCCGCACCCGGGCAACATAGGATCAGATCAAATCTTTATCAAACGCACTCCTATGTGGATTTGCATATATAGCATATGCTAGTATTAAATGCGCGAGATTCTTAGCAATCATCCTGTCGTACCTTCATGTTGAAACATTTGGTCCAGCATCTTCCTTGTATATTTGTTTTAGCAAAATGAGACCAATTCACAAATATCCAACAGTATTAACATTAATAATATAAATACAAGATTTTATAAAAATAAATAAATAGAAATAAAAGCTTTTGATTTTTGTTGCATATATTAACTATCTTGATGTAACATTCAAAAAAAAAAAAAAAAAAAAAACTATCTTGATGTACTTGTGTTGTGTCCCGGTGAAATATTTAGTTATAATGTAAGAGATAGTGGTAGTTTTACAATATTCGGTCCAACATGTTCAATATTCGGTCCTCCAAAAAATCAGATTCTTCTTCTTCTTCTTCTTCTTCTTCTTCTCTTTCTCCTTCTCCATCATCATCTTTTCCTTCTTGTTATTTAGCAAGAACCTTGAACACAAAGCGTGGCAAGAATCTCCATCCAGCAACATGGAGTATGAGTTCTGTTTTGACCACTTTGCCAGAATCTCCTCTTCCTCCTCCTCCCTCACATGCAACTGCCTATATTGTAGACAATGCCACTGACTTCTCCACTCCAAGAAACCAGGTACTACTAGTTCATATTCGACACTCTTTTTTGCTGACAATTAGTTTTTCAAGAAGTTACTAGTACTTTCTTTTCTTGGTTCTTGAAAATGTATGAAGAATGTTTGTGATATCACTAAGGTTTATGATTCTTGCAATTAGTATTACAAATATTGCATTAATACTAATAAAATTTCCCACTAATTGATTGTTTGGTTTGTGATATCATTAAATTTAACATTAACATGATA
Organism: Trifolium pratense; assembly: GCF_020283565.1. Lineage (NCBI taxonomy): Eukaryota > Viridiplantae > Streptophyta > Magnoliopsida > Fabales > Fabaceae > Trifolium > Trifolium pratense. The sequence goes on from NC_060063.1 coordinate 56,926,914, forward strand.
AATGAATGTTGAAATATCAGAGATTTAGCATAGCCTATAATGAAAACAACAACTGCTCCAATTGCTTCTCTGAAATTGATGAATGGTTGGAACATGCCAATAAGTTCTGCAAATCCTTCAATCATCACACTGACGATCGTTTTACAGGTTAGTTAGTTAGTTTGTTTACATGACTTAATATATAACATGATCCATGTCAATGTGCATATTGTATGGTGGTAACCGATGATTTTGTGTTTGATCAGAAACAAGGGGTAATGGAAGTCCAGATCATGAACAAGACACGAGAATGTCAGCAGTATCCAAAAACTACCTAGCAGCTCAAGAGCATCAACTTTACAACATAATATTACCCTCTGTCAGAGAACAAAGTCCTGTTCCGCAAAATATTACTTCCTGCATAAACAGATATGGAGGAGGAGAAGGAAGCGGCTACCAACAGACAAAACTCATAGGCAGGCCAAAACCTTATGATGAATTCTTAAATGAAACCAGAAAGAAAAAACTGGAAGCTGATAAAGATGCCCGTAACAAGGCCAAGCATCTTCAACTTACGCAAAGGTCACACTCAAACCATCAAATAAAAGCGTTGATATATATGTTTCTATGTCCTTGACTATGATTGAGACATTAACAAGACAGATTTTGATGATAAAAATCTTTTGATAGGTTGAGAAAGAAAGAAGAAGCTATAAATGATTGGGAATTGCAGCAAACGATGAAAGCCATGGATCACATGGATAAAATACAGGCATGTAACTTTATCATTTACATGCATGCGTCACAACGTAGCTTTCCAAAAATAGGTTATTCATGTAATGATCACAAACATGAAGATGATTTTAACCATCTTTCTTTATCATAAACCATTCTGTTATTGTAGAATGAGCTTGAAAGAAAACAAGTAATGGCTTCCGTGAAGACTCAAAAGAAAATATTCTCAGTGAGGGATAAGGCAGAGAAGCAAAAGCTGAAGTTGAGGCAATCAACAATGAAAAAGTTTCAACAACTTCAAATTCATGAGACTCACTCCCCTCCAGATTCTTCATGGGACTCTCGATTACATTTTTGTTAGATACATTAGTCAATAGAAGAATATTCCATTTTTAAAATAGACTAAGAAAAATATTTGTTCATTGTATTGTAGCATGGAAAATGGTCTATTAGAGTTTAATGTATTGTAGCGTATTGTAGCACTGAATCTCTCCATGCTACAATGAAATATGATAACTCCATGATGTGTTGATGTAAGAAAAATTACAACCTTAACCCTTAGTTCAAGTATTAATAAGAGGGCATTTATGGTCTGGAGAAGCTTGCAAATAGTTACAAGTTCATAAAATAGAGAACTTCGCAGAAAATATATCATTTACAATGTGTAATATATAGTGTATATTGGATCTTTGACAAAGTTCGTAAAAATCCCCGTCTAAAATGGTTAGTTATGAGATAGCTAGCCTAAACAAAAATAACAAGACTGAAAGACTTTGAGGACAATCAAACCCAACCCGAGACCATACTCTCATCAACTGGTTTTGGACCTCCACAAGATCTTGAGACTGATTCAAAAAGTTTTTCAATCTCTGGTGCGCATCTTATGAAAGACCGGTTCCAGAAATTATACCTTAGATTCTGGCGATGACAAAGAAAACAAAAGTGAGATTCTGTTAATTGCAAGCAACTAATAAGAGAAATTATTTAAATAAGCTACTAATAAGAGAAGTTATTAAATACCTTGATCAACTCGATGAAAGTAATGAGAAGGCCCCAGGGATGTGGTCGGTTTACAATAAGGCGTTCTAGCAAGACTCGTGTAATTTGTTCTTGGATAATTTCCTGTCATGTCAAGACACAAGGTGTTAATACATTTCCCATAACTTCTAAACAAATAAATCTCTTCAATTGGTTCATGCCAGATGATATATTCAATATAAATGGAAATAGAATTTCATTGCAAAATTCAAAGTTTATGTGAACCTGGTTTAATTCCGCAAACAAATAAAGGATGACGAAGGAAAAGTAATGTGTGTGAGTATTGGGATAACGTAGTTGGTTAGCAACAGCATTTAGGAAAAGGTAGCGTCCTTCAGTGTCCAAGTCAACGATTAGTGCCTTGAAAATCTCCAAAGAAGCATTTGTAGAAGAATTTGTAGCAGAATATAGATTGAGTGCATTTGTTACTGATTGTGCATGTTGATTTCGTACCTCGATATCCAGAATTGCCTGAAAATTAATAACCCAATCAATGTACATTTTAAAATAAAAACTCCATGTCACGGAATGTTCACATCATTGTGACTAAAGATTATGTAAATAAACAAGTATAAGAGAATAAAATTATCAATATGCACATGACAAGACAGTGAATGACATATGCATTTTGTATTTTGTGTTTCATAATCAACATGCTTTGAACAAAAAGTTAATATTGAAACTCCGATCTAAAAGTTCAATCTCAGCGGAGAACACATGTGATCATTGACTGGTTTGAAATATATATAAGTTTCATATTTACTGCACCTGCATTCCAACATACAGTACAAGGGAGTTGATCAATGGCACATTGTAATGAGTGCCGGCAGAGGCAACTTCATTGGGTGAGAGGAGTAGCTTTTCTTTTAATTCAGACAAAAATGGAGTACCCTGTTCCGTCTGCAGAAAGTTTGATTGAATAATTATAATAAATAAAAATAAAAGAATATAGGAATAAATTTTAAACTACAAAAATTATGTGCATTTGTGCAGCCTACTCAAAGAAAAAAATAGATATGAGATATCAGTAAAGGAATAAAGAAATAAATGTTCGCAAACAGTCGAATATTACAGAAATTTAATTTGTAATTTTGTAAATCAATCACAAATTCACAGGCCAATTTAAAGGGACCTTAAGGTATTCGTCTATGTCAGCCTTCATCTGCTTTGCTTTCAGTGCTGCATCAACCTCAGAAAGAATGCGAGGGGATTGAGTTATTTCTTGAAGCAAATCAATCTGCATACAAAAACACAAGTTGATGAAGCAATGCCAATTTATTGTTCCTTAACCTCGCAAATTCCAATAGATATGGGATTCCAAGACCTTTAAATTTGGAGTTGAAGGATCTGGCAGTCTCATACTACGTGGAAATGCACTTAGGATGATATTTCGCATCTGAATGCAACTTGGAGGGATGACATCACAGAAGGTAAAGTGATAGTCACATAGGAACTCTGGGAAATCATGAAGTAGCACCAAAAGCACCCTAAGTGTGCCTTTATAGAGAACACGGACCTAATTATAACAAAAACAAATGTGTGTAAGTAAGAACAATGGGGCATGAGACCGAATTGAGAGCAAAGAATTGATTAAGAGACAAACCGGGTCTCCTAGTTCGGCATGCCTCAAAAAAGGCTCCATAAATTGGAACAGATCTACAAGCAACTTTTGGATATGCTGCCAACCTTTTTGACCATTACCAGTCAGCATTTTAGGCATAAAGCTCCTATGACTAACCAACTCCAGCCATGCAAAACTGAGGAAAAATTAAACGAGTATAAAAAACAAAAATACATGTGAGCAAATGATTTTATTCTTAATAAATTCAGCCATATCAACATTTCCAAACCAAAAACACAAATAGTTTAAAAGCATAGATACAAATATCGTTCAATGCTAAACTTATCATCATTAAACTACAAATCAGCCAATTATCAGCCATAACTACACAAATCTAAATCTAACCTGAATCCAGGAACTTTGAGTGGCTGTAGAGCATGAAATGTATTGGCAAAAGCAGTCAAAATCTGCAATAAATGTAGTAATTAGTATTAGTCACATACATACGACTGTTGTAGAATGAGATTTGATTCCCTTGTTTGAAAACCCCTGTTTCACTCAACAGTATTGTCTAATAGCATTTCATCATGATCAAAAAGACTCAAACTTTCTCTTCCTTCAAACCCTAGCCTAGTCTTATAAAATCCTTCAAATTTATCAGAATATGAAAATAATTTCATATTACAATTCCATAAACTGCAAAATTTGGATAGAAAATCAAAACAAAGGCTTTTAGATAGCAAAGAACATGGCAGGACTTGATTGGAACGATTAAAAAAGTTAGAGGACAATTTGAGCAAAAAATAATGGAAGTTGAAGGACCAAACAAGCAATCGCATGTATATAATGACATTTTTAAAATCACAATTCCAGATTCAAAGCAGAATTGGTTTAACATTACTATGAGTTGTGAAATTAACAAGGGATTCACCACTATTATTATCCTTTAAATATCTTCAAAAATTCATCTCAACATATTTTTGTACCGGAAATCTGAACTTCGAATTTGGATTATAAAACTTGCTGGGTTGAAAATTTAATACAAATTTAATATATGCAAGATTGTAATCAATGTTATTAGTTACTTCATGACATGAGACCTATGTTCACATAGCTTTTTCAATAAATTTCAGTTTTATAACAAAAGGCAAATGCCAAAGTCAACAGCAAGAACAAAATTATGACATTCTAAAATAGAAACTAATGGAGAAATGGTTTTAGCCTAATCTTTGGATCCAGAATGAAAAAAGGCTCAAGTTATATGTAATGAAGGATAAATGAAAGTAACAAACACCTGGAGATTTGCCCCATCAGTAACAGGTTCAAGTGAGCCAAGATCCAAAAGCCAATTGATGAACAATCTAAAAAATGGTCTTGGATTAAAAGAGACCTTCTTCTCCTCTGCATCCTTTACAATGAACCTGACAGCAACTGCCAGAATCTGCCAGAAAGCAATATACAAATTTAGACCACCATAACAGTATTAAAAGAGCCTGAGAGGGATATAGACAGCATTTGATGCTTTAGATCATTACATACCTTGGGGAGAAGAACTTTGCTTGATCCCTGTCCCAAAAACCCACCAAACTGTTAGTAAGATAACTACTCAAAAGAAGAGAAAGGAAAAGAAGTGTACAGTTGACAACCTTCAAGATTGAAAAGACAAGTTTTGCATAAGTATCAATTGCAAGAAATGACATTGTCGGCATCTGTTGAGGGGATTGCAGTGCCCCTGAATTTATCCCCTCAGTGGATAAGCAATGCGAAACCGCAATTTCCTGGAAAGAAGATAAAAAAGGTATTAGTCGAATTGAAAATCCTGGCCAAAAGTATGAAAAAGTAATTTGCATGAAGAAAGAAATGCCACCATCAACAGACTAAAAAAGCGATCTGTCATATCATCCCCCTTAAGCAGCCCACTCTGGTGCAACTGTACGATGAAGTGGGTAGTAGCTGTATCATTGGCACCGGGAAGATCACATATCCTATACCATTCACCAAACAACATGGCAACCTGCAACACATACATAACAAGTAATGATTAAAACTTTCAATTAAGCTGGTACTTTTGCTTCATATAAATCTCCAGTATTGGTATCTATGTAATATCAATTTGAATATATATATATATATATATATATATATATATATATATATAGGGGGTTGCTAATTTACTCCCACCTAAAAACATGTGGGAGTAAGTTAGCAAGCCTACTCCCACTATGTTTTTACAAAAAGCCCACTATTCCCTCTTTAAATAATTAAATATTGTTGGATGGTTAAGTAATTTGGCTTTTAATAATATAAAAAAAAGGAAAAACAAAACTAACTGCTAAACTAACAAACATAAACATAAAAAACTATCAATAAAAGAAGTTACGTTGTGTTTTCAAATTGCACGTTTTTTTTCTTCATTGTATTAGAATGCACTTGGGTGCCTAAATGATGAAACCTACTTCTCTATAACAAATAAAATAAGCATAAGCATTGACATGAGATAAAACCAGTTGTTAGAGCAAGAACAAGATTGAAATTTTCACAAGAACAAGACTTGTTTACTAAACTAGCCAAATTGGGGCAAAATTAGAACTAGTGGTAAATTGTTGACGCAAATGGAGGGAGTGTCGCGACATCCAGTGACATGGGAAGTCAGAACTCCATTTAGAATTAGCAATAAACAAGTCCCATGTTGTTCGGTTTAAAAAATAACTTAAAACTAATTAATTTCCTAAAATTAAGGAAACAAGTTTTTAATATTTTTTATTTCAAAAATAGAAAAATGAAATTTACAAATGTATCCTTTTGTTTATAATTGGTTTGAATAGATGTAATTGATATTTTGGTCAATATATAGTGGGAGTAGGCTTGCTAACTTACTCCCACATGTTTTTAGGTGGGAGTAAATTAGCAACCCCCATATATATATATATATATATATATATATATATATATATATACACACACACAATGGAATGGGACATAAGCACTGAGCTGAATGACATTTATATATACAAAGAAAATGCAGAAGACAATTTACACAGACTAATTTACTAATACTATATTTTATATTTTATTTCCAACAGCTTGTGTTTCCGCTTAAACATAACTTGAGATTGCATTTACGCTAATACAGGGGGAAAAATAGCAAACAATGGGAAAAAACAAATCAAGTAAATATTATATAAAATAAAATCATTCGTAGTATATCGCAAGTATGATCGCATGCAAATATTCCCCATTCTGGGACAGGTTTTTTAAAAATAAATCCTATTTTTAAAATCCCTTGCTGGTTCGGACCAGGTTTAAATGAAACCCAGTTTTAAAAAATTTAAATAAAAACTCAAAAGAAACTCTAGCGTTTCTTCTTAGTCGGCACACTATGTTTACGGAAAAACACAGGCAACATCTTCTACATCCCCTAGGATTGCAATTTTACATTCCGTCAAACTTCTTCCTATGGCGACTGCAACGGGCCAGAGCATTAGAAGGCTTACACTAGAAAGAAAAGGACAGTTGACAAGTAGGGATGAGGGTTGTCATTTACAGAATGGACGAGAGGAAGTTGGGAAAAGAGTAGACGATGATAGATCTAGAAAGAGGGAGACCGAAGAGAAAAAGAAGGGATAGAACTTATGGTGTACGGCCAATAATATGGTGTGGGGTCTTAGTTTTGGGAATTAAGAGATATTCTCCCTAATTTACTTTATGTAATATTCTTGTTGTCATGTCCTTGTTGCAGTCACAGTTTCAGTAGAGATTCTGATATTTAATAAATCAAAGGGGTATTTCATTTTGTGAGTGTTAATTTCTATCAGACAAAATAAAGATTTATCAAATAATTTCCAAGTCAAGATACCTGGTCACGGAATCCAGCAGGATCAGGTTCAGCAGACTCTACCCTGTTTACAACTAGCAGACCAGGAGCCTGTTTTTGAGTAAAACAGGTAAAATATCATGTTTCACGAAAACAAAAAACATAAGTAAAAAAAAAAACCCATGAAACAACAGTGCAGTTGAAATGTTAATCTCATATGACCTTATTATCTCTTAACTGTTTCGCCTTATCCTCCTTTCCAGCATTACTAGCAGATAGAGCAGCAGGATTCTTGATCATCTCAATAAGTTGTTGTAACGATTCAGGGTATCCAGGCTTTATAGCAAGCTGAAAATTAAAATATGGTAAAATATTGAGGTGATGGCAACAAATGAAGCCACTCAATTTTGTAATTACTAACCTTTGCCAAAGCATCAATAAGATTGTGAAGTTCTGAAATAACTTTTGGTTCCTCGATGACCAGGGTTTGAAGAAGAGAGATTGAAAACTCTGTAGCAGCCTCTGTACATTTTAGCCAGTGAAATTGTTAGTTTTAAACGTATAAAAGGGGAAAAACAATAAAAGGTGTTTTCTTTGACATACTATTTCTTCCCCCGTCAATAAGTTTTGCCATATGAACATTGTACTCAGTTAGATTTAGCAGTTCACTGCGGATAAGACCAACAGTAATATCTTTATTATATTTCCTTTCTTCGTCCGAGTAAATTACCTGCAAGGAATATACAATGTGTAAAGAAATTATATAAAAAAAACACTGTTGGAATATATGCCTTATTTTAACTGTATTTTATTTTATTTCTGTAAATTAACTAATTGTTAGCTCCTTGATTAACAACTATGCCTAACATCAGTGTCTCAAAATTTGAGCTTCAATAGCATTAACAGCCAAAAGAAAATATTGTAACTACAATTTCTGAGATTTGGATCGTCTAAAGTGAGTGAAGTATAAAGTGAGAAAATATACCTTTGATTTATTAATTAATGGTTGATATTACTCACTTTACACTCTAAAGTGAATTGCTCACTTTACAAGAGCCGGGTCACAATTTCTGTTATTCATTTTTAAAATTTTACTTGTTGTCTTTAACTGTTAGCATTAGAAGAAACCTAAACCATCAAAACTAGAGAATGAAATTCAATAAATTGTCAGAATATGGAATTTTCATTACAAAAACTACCTATAACTAAGAGGTAAATATATACAGTGATGCCAAAAAATACACTTTAACATATAAAATTTCATGTTTGTCAAAAAAAAAAACATAGAATTTCCGAAATTCTAGTCAATTCATGGCGACTTTTAGTTAACAAAACATACCCAACTAGTAAGCTCCTTGACAGCAAGCTTGCAAACATCACGGATGGCAGTCAGGATTGCAAGATAAGCACCGACATGAACGTTGTTTGAAGCATTGTCATATAAACCCTTGAAAACCTATTTAGATATTAGAGAATTAATAAATGATAAATGGTAATTTTCAAATAGAAAATACTTTAATATACATTCTGTGGTCCTTCAACTGAAAGTGGGATATCAGACATAAGGCACACAATTAAAATACGCACTACGGAAGAACCAAATACTGATTAATGGATAATATATCTCGTATTGCACATTCAGTATAATTCATGAATCACAGAACTTGGTAGAAGAAAGCACACCTTTTGAGCCACAGCTAAAGCTGCCTCATCTCGACTAACACATTTGAGTATGATCTCAGGTACCTCAGAAATGACTCCCTAAACATAAGTAGAACAAAAACAGATATTAAAACCAGGGGAAAAGACCTATCTATATGGAAAAAGAAACTACCCATGCAGAAAAAAGAAAATTTATAGCAGTGACATATATACATAATCACATATTAGCTTAAAAAGAATGAATAATTAAGGAAGTACCAAAAGTGAAGCAAAACATACCTGTATTTCTGCTTCTCTTGAATCATTGTTAACCAAAGCTTCCAACTGACAATGGGACACAGGCTGTTAATAAACATCTATAACAAACTCGATATGAAAATAGGCAGGCAAAAGAAATAATCAACAAGTCATGGCATAACAAGTGGTCCTGTTTCAAATATTATTTTATAACAATTTTGCATTAAAAAATGTATGATTTGCTTCAAGGTCCTACTAGAAGATGTCCTGTAAGCCTCCACATGGATACATAACAACTTTATCCCCATTGTCAAAAACGGACCACAAAAAAATACAGAACAAAAATCGAAAAACAAATCTCAATCAACCTAAGCTGCACATTCTTTTAAATTTGAAAACTTAATCAAATTATAAAAGAAATCAAACGTCCAAAAATGGCAAATGCAGCTAGGAGTCGTGAACAAAGGATTATGTTCTATATTTCTAGAACCACAACTGTCAATTCCCCAATAATTTTAAAAGCCTAGCCTGCTAGCACAGCTCTTCCCTCACACAGCAACAAACATTATGTTATGAAGATTTTCAAATTGGTATTCAGGGCAATGTACTATGATAAAGTATACATGGCATCTACAAGAAACTTAACAGACCCAAACTACCAAAAGCACAGTCGGAAAAAATGAACCATGCCACAAAATGGAGTACAACTCTGAACAATTATTCGAATCCATGTGTACAGTTATATGGAGATAAAATATATTAGCTATAGTAAACTCCTAAAATAGGACATAAAGAAACAAATATCGCAAATAGCTATAAAGATCAGCAACAACCTTCTGTGCAACAATTTGGTATTTATCCAGAGCATCCCTTGTAGTGAGAGATGGTTCCAAGAAACTACTTCCAATGCGATCCACGGCACCTGATGAAACCAGTGGCTGTGAAGAAGCTCCAGGTTCCTTACAATAATATAGAAGCAGATTTAGACAACAATTTGGATACATTATATATGCAGTTATGATGTTTATATAAAATTCTCACTTTCACAGCATCTGAAGAATCCACCGTGTGCAACTCAGGGGTGGAAGCTGTTGAAGGAAATGAGGCAACAGAGTCGTTCTCCCTACTATGCTGAGAAGCATTTCCAGCTGATCTAATGTGAATTGACGAAGCACTGGAATATTAAATGCAGATTGTAAGTAAAATTAGACTAGTAGAATCTAAATACATCACCAAGCTGAACAAAAACTGGGCACCTATAATGTGGAGTAAAATTTGATTCTGGCATATCATCTATCGGTCGAGAGACCCCCTCATATCCTGTGTTTAGAGAGTAACTAGGGTTTATCTGTCCCGATGCAGGAGCACTGGTGCCCGTGAGACCACTATTAGCAGATTGAACAGCAGTTGAATGTGAGCTCTGGCTAGACTGGTTTTGCCAAGGAAGCCGAACAAAGTCCTAATATAAATAATGAAAAGCAGTTGAAATATGTAGTGTTCTTCAAGGCTCTAAATCTCATCAAACATTTCAACAAATAAGCAGAATTGAATACCTCATAGACACGCTGCTGTGACAGTGACAGCTGACCAGGTTTGGGGCGAAGGGGCTCTGGAACACCACCCATCGAACCTTGTGGATACAAGTTTGTATCAAAAAATGTAGAACCCATATGCTTCTTTCTCAATGAAAGTTGTTGACTAATCTCTGTATCGATGGTGTTTATTGCCTACAAAAAAAAAGTGTGCAGTGTCGAAGTCAACAAGCAGGTAAACACACAAAGACGTGTGAAATTCCTAGAAAGGATTGCAATTAACCTATGTTTCAATGTTGTCAAACTCTGGATCCTACCAAGATCAAAGGGTACAGAAAGAGCGTAAATCGTAAGATCCCACCAAATAGACAAAATTCTAGAAATGGCTAAAAAAAAAATAACCTTATAATTATCCCAAAAAAAAAAACATAATTTTTATTTGATTAAATCATAAAGTTGAGAGTTTGACCTAAACATAAATTATAGTAATTTTTTATTTTTTATTATTCGCTCACACCACTGAATAATTATTGCAAAGATGAAAAGTTCCCAAGTTGGGAAGTAATTTCCAAATTCTATTCCAGAAAAAAAAAAATCGCAATTAAAACCCACGATCAGTTTGGGAAGTAATGATTTTCTTTTGAAAGCACAAGGTTTGAAAACCCATTTAATTTCAATTTCCTAAGATGGAAAGCACCCGAGTCCCAAAAAATGTGTAGTCTTTGCAATAAAAAAACGGGTCCCAGATTCATTTATGAGTTGAAGTGCAATTAAGAACGTGCAGCCTTTGCAATGACAATGGGTCAGCCAGGTCGGGTCCTTGGCAGACCAGACCACAACGTTGCGAGTAGAGGTGGGAATAGGCTAGGCCGAGCTAGGCTTTGCCAAGCCTGAGCCTGGCCTGTCAAAAAATCGAAGGTCTGAGCCTGGCCTGTGGCCTATCATAGGCTTAAATTCTAGGCCTGAGCCTGGCCTTTTGAAAGTCTGATGTGGCCTGTTAGCCTGTTTAAAAGCCTATTTCATATGAACATATTTAAATAAATAATTATATTTATTTTGAAATATACTTATGAACTAATAAAATAATGTTCCATTTGATATTTTAGAGAATTTGACTATATATGTCATCATATTTCAATTCTAGTTTATAATAATACATTTATATATGTTAAAAACTAATGTAGATTAATAAACTTAAATTACTTAAAAAGTTAATAGATTTATAATTTAATCAAAGTATAAATTTTAATATATAAATAATAATCGTAATAAAAATATTATTCATGTTAACTTAAATAGGCCGGTCTAGTAGGCCTCAAAGGCTTTTTTAATGGCCTGCGGCCTGACCTTTTTAGCTAAATAGGCTTATAAAAAAGCATTGGCCTGCTCTATTTAAAGAAATAGGCTGGCCTGGCCTGAGCCTATGTAGGCTAGGCCTTAAGGCCATGTAGGCCGGCCTAGCCTGTTCCCACCTCTAGTTGCGAGGAAGAGCACTGCAACCACGCTTTCAAGATCTTCCTCAGCGATCCCACCGCTCCCACGTATCTTCCGATCTTTGAACTGGACTGGGTATAACGCGCGCTTAACAACCATGCTATCTTTACCATAGACACTAGTATTAACCAATTATTAATGGACACATCACCTTAATCATGGTCCAAATATCTCTAAATTAAATGTTATATTAGAGGCAATATGCCAATATAAGCTCAATTTTCCTTACTAGCATCACTGCACAAATAATTATAACTACAGGAAAAGCCATCAAGAAGAGCTAACCTTTTCAGTAGCTGCATGTTCAATGACTGCACAACCAAGATCTAGATTATCGTTGGTCACAAGCTGCACAGCGTGATCCAAAATGTCATTTGCAATACTTAAACTCTGAAGTGAAGCCTTCAGTTGACTTGATATTGATGCGCGTAAAGGTTCCTGGAAGAAATAGATTAAACATTTAGAAGATAATTAAAGCCAATAAAATAGATCATTGGTCATATTTCAGTGTATTACTTTGCATGTCACATGAGCCAAACTCCCAGCCAGACTAGCAACCATCAAGTGTGCCGCATTTTTAATACGTTTCTCCTCTGATTCCATAGCATAATCCTGCAAATGTATACGTAAATAAAAACAACAAAGATCAAATTGAGTACAAGCTATTTCTGATTGGGACTACCACTTAGAACTTGAAACAAGACTACAACAGCTGTTTCTATATGCCATGTAATCGACGGCAATGATGCATTAAGTAATTGTTTAACTTGCCACTAATTCCACCTCACTCACCAAATGTCTATAAAAAGAAAGCTATTACCATAATTAGAAAAGATATAATTTACAAATTACAAAGCAGTGAAGAGTGACGATCCAGCTCCTCTAAAGCAAGTAGTTCACTATTTTTGAGTTTAAAGTAATAACAACCTTTGATCAATGAATCAATACTCCCTCCGTTCCTTTTTAAGTGTCGCAGTTTGACCAAGTGCACAATTCACATAATCTACTTTGACCATAATTTTTATTAATATATAAAAACCAATGTTAGCATATAAGATATTGTTCAATTTGTCTCGACAAATATTTTCAAAATATAAACGTTTCATATTTTTCTATTATAGATAATTAAATATATTGATTATCAAAGTTGTGCATTGCCATGTATGCAGTGGCCACAAGTGACACTTGAAAAGGAACGGTGGGAGTAGTTATTATTTGAGGCACTTCATAGAAATTCATGAGTTTGTTGAAATAATAACCCTTGATTTTCCCACTTTACAATCTGCTCCCTTTACAGAGCCAAATCTGAGAAGGTTTCACAGAAATGCCAACCTTTAAAACAAGTTCCTTTGTTGTCTGGGTTGCTATGGAAACGCTACGCTTCACAATACTGTTCACTATATCTTTGATGGCTCTGTCCATTGCAATGGGTACCGCTCTGTAATAGAAATATAACATTAGCCCGCCACATACATGCAGAAAAACCAGAAGAATATAGCAAGCACACCATACCGTTGAAAATGAAGCTGTAACCCCAAATGATTGAGCTTTGGATTTATAACAACATGAGTTCCAATACTTTGAATCTGCGTTGGGAGCTATAAACATAAAGAATCATCAATTATGCTTTTAACAATTTGAGTATACATGGTCGTCAATATTAAGCTTTTACGTAAAAAAACAAAAAACAGGTTTCAATATTAACCTGGAATGGTGCTGGGGTAGTATTTGCTTGCAACAGTCCTTGAGCAGAAGGTAGTTGATCAGACAAACCCAGGGGTGGTATATTGTCATCATCCATCAATGTTCCCGTGGAAATATGATGTGAGCCAGCATACTATCCACCCAAGAAACATTCAGAAAAACAATTTATAAATTAACAAAAACAGTCGTCAAAACTCCAGGTGAAATAAGGAAAACAAACCTGAGACATCAAATGTGGATGAGCCCCAGTATTGGATGGATTGGTGACTTCAAGCGGTAGCTCAACTTGATTCACTGGAGGAACAAGGGGGGGCGGCTTCTCAATCATTTGTGATTGAGATGCCCCAACATCTTTATTAGAGAAATCAGGATTTCCTTCAATTTCTCTTTTACGATCCTTAAGGAGAGAAGTCGGTGTGACATCCTTCATATCTACACCAAGATTTTTGTATAAAACCTGTATAACACAAGGATTTGAACAAATAGGTAAAGGAGGAATGTGACTATGACAACAGCACATTAAGAACGAAATAATAGATAGTGACCTCTATGTCAAACTTGAGGTTCATTTTCAAGTTTGGCATTGAATAAATCTCAGCAAGCAATCCTAAAATGCCCATGGTCCAAGGATTAGGGGGTTGATATGCAAGACTGTTTTGGCATGGTTCAAGGACCTACAGCATGAAATTGAACCATAAATTTAGGACAAAATTAAATATAATAAACCCAATAGATTATTATCACATTAAAGAATTCTACCTTTGAAGTAAATGGAATAACAGCAATCATCAGCCCCTTCTCATATGCCTACAACATGGAATACACCTTGATAAGTATACTATATAAATTGAAATGCTGTTGCATCCTTACATATATTCAATTTGGGGTATTACCTCTATAATCAAAGATTTTGGATCTATTTCACGGGCCCTCAAAACCTGATTCCGTCCAATTGTCAACTTTCCGAGCCAGCTCCCAAGATTTTTAAGCAAAGAGCGCTCTTCTGAACTTGACTTTATAAGTTCTGATCCTAAAAGCACCTGAAGAGTAGATACACCATGTATTATTTCAAACTTTTTGCACATATTCACTTCAATCGCGGGTAACAGTAACAAGGTTCAATACCTTGCAATTTTCATATGTTGCCTGGACAATCTCTTTGTTCAAAGCCTTTGAATTAACTTTATCGAGGAATTTCAGGTACATGTCATGGAAATTTGGCTCAATGCTAGCTCTACGAAAAAGAATCAATTTGTATAAGAGACAGTAAATAAAACATAAATCAGCAAATACGATAAAAAGAAAAAGAAAAGGACATTGTATGCATGCACAAAAGCCATGTAAAATACTCCTAATTCCATGTGTCGGCTGAATCAGCAGATCAGTTATTGATCATCAGTTCGGTTAATTTGGTAGGTAAAATTGACTAAATCCTAAATATTTACAAATTCAACATAATTCATAGAACAAACATACAAGTGAGTTTTTTATTCCCAGATCAGACACTGATACTCCAGTACAGTGTCACATAATAAAACTTGTGCAGAACCAAATTACGGAATTTCTAAAATATTTGTTAAATCATTAGTCAATCATTAGCTTTCTTGAAGAACTTCATCCCTATGAAACCCCCCAACTATACTTATTACCAGCAAATTACAACCCCATGTACAAGTTTACATGAAAAAACCTTTTCTTGAAGAACTTAATCTCTATGAAACCCCAACTATACTTATTACCAGCATATTACACCCCCATGTACAAGTTTACATGAATAAAACTTTTTTTTGAGAACTTTATCTCTATGAAATCCCAACTATACTTATTACCAGCACATTACACCCCCATGTATAAGTTTACATGAATAAAACTTTTTCAAGCAATTACATGATCCAATTACAAAGTATGCATACCTTTTCATAACCATATACTGTGCAAACCATGGATAGTACTGCTCTTTCAGAATTTCAGTGAGCTCTTTTGCTTTGGCTTCAAAATTACTAGACGAGATATTATTAATTATGAATGATATTTTGTCCTGGACCTCTGACCCTGGAGCCTATTAATTGCAAAGAAAAAGGATAGCATGAATGCAAATAGAATATAAGCTAGTTACATTTATACAACCAATTAAACTGACATAAGCAGAGGATGAAACCCACAATGATACTACTACACTCTTCACAAGAACAAAATAAAAATGGTTCATGATCTTAAAGTACTGAACATAATTATAAATAAAACTCAAAAAAACGGCCAATCTGATCAATTTCTTGTAAATAGCTAGAGCACCTCTATAGGAGTTTCTCTTTTCTCTGCAGCAGCGACCAAAGTCTCAATATTCAAGGCAGATCCAAACCCTACATCAATTGACAGATCAAAGAAATACAGCATAAAGTTAGAAAATAAAGCAGAAAGAAACACTAATGCTTAGGCCCTTAAGTAATCAACGGGAATTGTTCACAGGTAACAGAAATATACTGGTAGAAGTAGTTCCACGAGGCGGACGGACAAAACCAGGAGAAGAAGATAACATTGACGAGGCACTGACTGTGCCTGGTATCTGCAACAGTAGCACAAAAATAAAGTCCATTAAAATAATAATACCAAAAAGACAGATAAATAGAGAAAGGGGACACAACACCATTCACATCATGCTCTAGAAATATGATGTAAGTATGGTACCCTATTGGGACTAGAAGTATCAGCTGGTGTAATCACTGGAGATTGCCCTAGAGAAGCTAATGGTGGTCTCGTATCAGTAGATGAACCAACAGGGGGCTTGTGACGATCATCCAAAGGATTTTCACGTCTCTGTTGAAGCTGCGGTGACAAATGCTGCTGTCCGGGTTGTATCATGCTAGAGCCACTGAGCTGTTATAGGGACAGTGCATATAACAAAATCATTATATCAAAACAGAAACATGATTGAAACGACAAGAATAAAACATGGTGTGCATTTCTGATTTTTCTCAAATTGCTTGTTTATATAAATTTGATGTTTTGTAGGAGATACTATATTCCCCCCTATTTGTACTTTTCCTTTTTATTTCTACTATAATTTCTACTCTTTCAAAAAAAATATCCACGCTGCTAATTGTCAAATGTCAACTAAATCCACATAACCCTCGTACAACCAGAAGTAAAATCATACTATGACATAGGAAAGTTCAGAATAAAACAATTAGGTTTAGAACAACCAACTTTATGCAATTGTATGGATGTATGGGTACATGTTAATACAACTATAAATAGATGGTCATCGAGAAAAGACTAGAAATAAAACTATAATTGCCTGGTCCATGATTAACTGCGCTGACCTACCTCAAATAAAAACCAAATTCCTAAATCTGAGACATAGCTATAACAAAATGACAGGAGCTACAAACAAAAGGCAGGAGAAGGGTTTTAATTTTACCTCTGCATGAGCTAATGCAGTCTGTGCAGAACTATGGTTACTGATAACAGAAGTGTGGCTTGTCCCATCTACATCTGTATGACCAGAGGATATTCTAGCAAGAGCCTGTTCGATGAAAGCAACTATTTCGGAATGTGTACTGCGCAAATGGGAAATTTGCAAAATGTGATTGCAATACTGGGGCCACTCAATAAGACGATCCACAAATTGCTCTAGTGCCAAACTTCCAAACATAAACATCTGTAAGATATGAAGGCAAAGTCAAGCAGACATAAAATGGAATTTAAAAGGAATCCACTCTACAAAACAACACAAACTTTAGAATCTGCAGGCTTGCGCAATGCATCAAGAACATATCGAAGCGCTATTCCGAGAGAGAGATGTGTCACAAGATGATACTTGATCGCAGAACCTGATACATAAAAAAAATCACTGTAACTGTAATAAAAATAATACATAACCATATAGTTCCAAATTTGTGCAAAGTGAAATGTCAACAAAAGTAACCAGTGTGCACACTCAAAAACACCATATTAAAGTTTAATAAATGTACACCAGAATGAAATCAAGAAATCTTAATGTATATGCCCAGAATACAAGAATTTTTAAATATAAGCATTACAAGTTTACAATTAGTTCAGATCTCAACAATTTTAAACAAGAAAATCCATTATCACTAACAAAAGAATTTTCTTAGAGAAACTATTTAATGGGCACCATCTCATGCTCACTTTTGTCAGCAAACACAATTTACCAGAACACATTAATTTCAAACCAAGCTAAAAGAGAACCCATCTCAAATTCAAATTCAGTAATTCTTTCCCGGCCTCAACACCAACTATTAATATGTTGTGGCTCAACAATATTTTCCATATAATATGCAACTCACTACCCCAGATCTAATGTTGTCTGGTAGAAACCCAGTATAGTCGATAAATAATATTGAGTTATAAATTTCATCATTTACAGTACCAAAAGAAAAACTTACCGAAGACAACTCCAGCAATTTTGAGTTGCATTTCTGGATACCTTGGATAAAACTTATACTCATCGAACAAGTTTGCAATCATGCATTCAAAAATCAAGTTCTCCCTGTTAAATCAGACAAACATTGCCAGGATATTAATATTTAGCTAAAGATTGAATATAGTTTTTCAGATCATACACTGAACAACATAGACACGAGATAATCATTACTCGCACATTTACACGGGTATAATTTCTTGCAAACTTTCCTTTGAACATAACTAGACATACATAAAAAAAAGAACTCGTGTATAGTAATAAATAACTTTATTATTCTTGTTATGAACAACAGACAGGTTCATAACTCAGAACAATGTAGTAGGTTGAAATCTTGCAGTTTTGCTTCTTGAATTTATGATCTCCAAGAGGTTTAGAACTGCGTTGTTTTTATGAATGATTTCTGGTAATTTATAAAAGTAGAAAGTTCTACACAGTATCTAAAGTTGTAGACATGAGATGACAGGATAGAGGCTGCCATTGAGAGAATTTTTCAAACGAGGGACATGATAATTTACATCTGAATCTGACCTTGAAAATTGAAACCTTGTCATTTCTTTTACTAATGGCAATTGAAGGTTTAAGATTATTATTACAGATAGAGTGAGCTAAGATAACCTTGATAAAACATGTTTAATCCCCAAAAAGTTTTTTTACAAAATAAAAGTAAGGTTTCTATACCAAAAAAAAAAAATCGCAAAACACCTGGATTAGTCAGCTAACATAAATGCAACACTAGGATATTGCTTACAGTACCACATAGGTCAACTGCAAAAAATTTAAAAGACATCACCTCTTCACAGAAGATTCCTTGAATCGGATTAGCCTTTGCACCACATTAGGGACAGGTATCTTATCATGAAACATATCTTGGAAGATATTGTTTGCATCAGTTTCAACATCTTTCGGAAATCCATTAGAAGCAGATGAATCAGTAGTCCCGCTATTTTGAAGACTTGGATTGGAATCTATAATAGATATATGCAACTTCTCCAGCTCCTCAGAAACTTGTCCAGAGGTAACCAGGTCAGTATGAGATTTGAGAACCTGTAATTTGACAAAGTCAGATCCCAAATAAAAGGGAAAATTAGATGAGACCAGCAAAGGAATAAAAACTGATTCTTTCAAGTAGAACCTTCAAGAACGTAGCAGTTGTCTCAGTAAAGAGGTTCAGAACGCCACCAGACTGATGAAACGATTGGCCAGATAGATTTTGTGATCCGCCAGCTTGGACTTCCTTCAAGAACTTCAGGCACTCCTGCAACGTAATCCTATATACATTATCCACAACTCTGCTGCAATATATTCTGAAGAGTACTACTCGGGACTTAGTTATAAGCCAAAAAATTATTGAATTTGTTTGACTCAAATAAAAGGAAATGTCAACTAAGCTTTATCTATATTCACATTTAATGTCATTATTTCAAGACTATCCTTAAATCAATTCTTAGAGCATCCACAATGGCGAGTGCTTCACCTATTTATCACCAAGCTAAATAGGCAGTCGCAATGTGAAGGGAGGCTATGAAAGCACCCTCTCTCTCTTTACTTTTTGTGCGCTCCACTTAATGAACTGTATTAAAATAAATGCAATTTATAGAAATATAATGATATAAAATTATTTGGCGACCCATTTTGTAAAAAAAAATTAGGTGCAGGGTTGGAGTTGGAGAGATTGTCTGCTTATTAAGTGGTGACATTAAAAAAAAAATATAAAATGACTGTTAGGTACATGCTGGTTCCATTTAAGCACCAAAAATGGGGGGCTCTATTGAGAATACTATAAATGTTGTGAGGAGACGACCATTATAATTAGGGGTAGGTTAGTAAATCCATTTCCTTTTTAACATAAAATCAAGAAAATTAAATGCACTTAGCTATGACCCTTCAGAGCATCTCCAATAAGAGTTTTCAAGAGAGTTTCATAGACTAATGGTACGGTACCTTATTTTTTTTATCATTGGAGTTCCATGACGTGGCACATAGGGTATCAAAATTGATGATACCGGTACCTTAAATAAGGTACCGTATCATCAATTTAATGTTATTATTAACTTCCATATATATCAAAATATTACCGTTGACGTTCAATGACCAAATTTTCTTTTTCTTTTTTTACTATTGGAAGGTTTTATTTCTTTGTTGCCTCATTTCATAAGTTTTCATTCAATTTCGTTTCTTCAAAGGAGAGCACATATTCGTGAAAAAACAAATGATCGACAACCCCAAGCAGATATCGTGGAACACATTTGGGAGCGTTTCAGACAAAAAAATAATCAAAATTAATTATTATATTTTTTATTATATAATTCCCGTCATATTTATGCATTTTCACCATTTTTATTTATTGTCATGTATTTCTCATTATATTTTTTTTACTAATTCTCATTATATTTAATTATTAATTTATTCATCTACGTATTTATTAAATTAAATAATTTTTATTTTATTTAGACAAAATAAAAAATAAATATAGAAGGGACCACTTGTTATCAATGTATGATACTCAAAAAGTGGTATCACCATTGAAGCATAATATGTATGAGTTGCATAAATATTACATTGCATTGTAGGGACCACTTGTTAGTAATGTATGATACCCAAAGTTGTATCACCATTGAAAATGCTCTAATATGTGTAAAAGTGTTTTTTTTTTTGTTTTTACTACAGAGGGAGTATAACTTAGATGCACAATATGAAAAGACTGCCTTAATTTGTACTGCTGGTGTCTTGATAAATCAGAAATCTATGGGGGTAGCAAAATTACCTCAAAGAAGGCCTCTTTGTACGTAGTTAAGTTGTTACTCAACCACTTCTCAAGGTCAAGAATTTCTTTTCTTGAAGCAACAGCTGCTAGCCTTATACTATAATAAGAGGGAATAATTTCCACCACTTGTGATAGAATCTGTAAAATGAACAGTTAAAAAATAAAACAACAATAACAAAGTCAATAAATCAGCATCCAAGAAGACAAGTTTACAGCAAAGGTAACTAACTGGCTGAGAGTAAGAATTATTCATTTTAACATAATTTAGGTGTCAAGAAGAAAAATCATGACAGCCAACTCTTTTTTTTTTTGGTTTTCATCATGACAGCCAACTCCATCAAATACGAAAATGAACCAGATGAAAAGTTCACACTTTATATGAGAACCACCTTAAGCTCTTGGCAAATGTCCACAATTCTCATAATGCTGTCTACATCATGGTTTTGAGAATCCATAAAGCCTCGCAGGACCAGATTGGGATTTATGTGCCAAAGGTGTAGAATCATTCCACTGCCGACATCACTTTTTACTATCATGGGAAAAACAATCAGAGATACTTCTCGCTGGAAGAGGTTGTAAGTAGTCTGCAAGAACAAATGCAAACTTCATAACAAGAAAAGACATGAAAAAAGGGACACTATGCAAGAGAAAGAATACAAATCTATAAATTTGTACATTAACATGCGCAATCCCAAGAAGCAATATTTCTGGACAATGTTTAAGGGCATAATCAAGAATTGACCAAACAACATTGGCATGACCCATCTCAGCTAGCTGGCAGAGGACATCCAAAAGGTCAATACACAGCCATGCATGATTTGCATGTCCATTTTGAAGCTTGTGTCCATTAATCGCATCAACATATGCCTGCATAGGAATTTATAGTCAAAATTTGGAGTTGTGTGCAAGAAACAACAGATGTGCAGAATATACTCATACCAGTTTCCTCGCAGAGTGTGCAAATGTAAACACTTCTGGTGGTGCAGACACAGCATATTTAAGGAAAGAGAGCTGACCCTCGGTGTTCTTCCAGACAGACCCACATACGGCGTGGAGCGGAAATGGTTCCTGCAAGGTGCAATTTCAAACATTCGGCATTTCATGTCAAAGAGGTAGAATGTTAAGCAGTTAAGCACCAGGAAAACCATATCTAGAATTTTCTAATATATTACCTTACAGGCATGTTTATAAACAGACATGAGAAAAGAAAATGCTTCTTCGCTGGGAAGGTAAAATCCTTCATGATCAAGATTTTCAATAACCCGAACCCAATTGGTTTGTGGTGCCTGTATGAGATATTACAAAGCATGGGAAAAAGAAAGTGTTCACTTCATTTATTCCAATTCCAATAACTGAAATAAAACTTTGCAACAAATGGCCACGTTTAAAATTTAAGACAACTCACAATATTCTTGACCGTATCTATCAAAACATCAATATTCCAAGAGTTCAGCAGTGGCAACTCGGACAGGTTGTTGTATCCAAGGGCCGCACCGAAAGTTAAAAATGTGCTCTGGTTATCCTCCAGCCCAGCATGGGTGTGTGCAATAGCACCAAGTAGTTTAGAGAGCATATTATCAGTTAAAGGTAAGAAGAGTGACAATACTTCTTTGCACTGTGAGACATCAACTGTGCATCCATAGCCTAGTTCCTTCACAATATCTCCCATGTTCATTTCCTTTTGAATGTCAGCCAAAATAGCATCAAAATCATTTTCTTCACACTCATTGAACTCCATGTTCCTGTAAAAAAAGGGAAAGCTATTGAGCAGACATGCCATTAATATATCAAACGGCAACAGCAGATGCAGCAACTAAGTAATCTAATCTAATGCTTCAATTAATATGAAAACATACAATAATATTCAAAAGTGGTTAGGATACTAGGTTTAATTCACCTGCAATTTAAATTTAATTAACAATTCAGAGGCTTCACCTTAACCAATTATTTCATTTGTTAGCATAGGGTTACGAAATAGTTGACTGAATGACTAGTGGAGTGGTAGACTTAAAAATCATGCATGGATTAACCCGGTCTTTGACCCCAATTGTCTTCTACACAGGCACACAACAAGGATAACTAAATAACTTACCACCGTAAAAAATCAGCTCCATGCATCTCATCAGGTAGCAATGGGGTCAAAACAAAAGGCGGTGTGTCCTTGAACTGCACCAGCGATAATATCTGCATGAAGGAATCTACGTGCTCAGAAAGACCCTCAGACTGCTTGAGGAACATGATAACACTGTGAATTCGCTCATGGCAACTCAAAGAACCAGGATTCGCACACAATTCTTCAATCTGAGCCATGCAAAAATTCTTGCCTACAAAGCAGTGATAATTTAGGTCAAATATATAATAGTAGCACTGTCGGAAAAATTGACAAATTTAAGAATATGAAAATGGACATAGAACTAAAATTGCAAGATATCAACATTTTTTTGTCAAGAAAACAGATGTAGGAATAACATTTAGCAAAAATTGATGCAGAAATTGACTTCATACTTACCACATAGCCTGGCATCGGGATTTTCAGAATCAGATAAAGCAAGACTGATGGCAATTTTTTCCAATAAAGACAACTGTAATCCATTACAAAAGTTTTCTAAAAAACTTTCATTAATTTCTACATTCTTCATTGACTCAGAAAACACTGTGCTGAAGTTTGGTTTGTCCAAGAGGTACTTAACGACTGCCACAATAATTGGCTCATGTTGCATATCATTTCTATCTCTTCTGACATAATTAAAGTGATCCAAGCAAGTTTGAAGCAGCAAAATGCATCCAGCCGTTCCAAACTCAGCGAACTGTCAATGTCAATAACCAACCCAGTCAGATCAAGGGTAATTTACAGGGATGCAAACGACACAAATATATAAACAAAATGAAAGATAAACACTATGGCTATGGTATAATATAATATAGCATAGCATGTAGAACATGCAGAAAAAACAATAACTAACAAATAACTTCATATAAAATGGGAAAATATACACTATGGTAAAACGAATCACATTAACAAGTAACAACCACAAAGAAGGAACTTTAATTGCTAAAAAAAACCCACCTGGAACATCATATATTTTCAGAGTATATTTAACTGTAACACACCCAAAAATCAGAGACAATATTTAACAATATCTCTAACGAAAAAACAGCATAACCTTTGCAGCATCATGTCCCAAACGACAAAAAATTATTGATTTTCTTTGTAACTCAATATCACAAAATTAAAGCATAAAACAAACGAATACACTATATCTCGCACAAGCATTGTGAACTTAAAAATAATATATATATATTTGACAACGACCCAGTAATGAATTAACCTAAAAATCGCATTTTTATGAAAGGCCACGTTAAAAAGGAAAAAATTTAGCGATCAACAATAGAAAAAAGAAATCGAGAAGAAATAGGGTATAGTGTTTGAGGATGAAAAGACCTGAGAGAGTTGGTGGAAAACGGAGTCAAAGTTGAGTTGGTTGAAAGAGTTGAGAAGGAAACGTATCTGATTGGAAGCTGAGGAGGAAAAGATGGCCATAGTTCGCGAAGAACCGAGAGTCATCAGAAGAAGCGCGATCGTAAAGGGGAAATCGGTAGTGAGAGAGAAAGCATAAATCGAATGAGATTGAGACCAGAGAGAAAGACAGATTTTATATTATATTATATTATATTGTGCAATGTTATGTTATGCTACCTTTCTGTTGGTTAAGCCTTTTTATTTTATTTTTTGGGTATGCAGGCTTGGGCCTTTTTCAGTTGGGTATTGGGTATGTATTAGGGTTTTTTTATTTACTTTTACCACCCTATCGATTACTCGCGTGTCCTATGAATTTCCCATTTTACCCTTCCGCTCCTTAAGTAGCCTGCGTGTAAAAAATGACATCTGTTGCTTAAGTAGCGGACGTTATAAAAATCTTGGTAGGGTGTTTTCAACTCAACAAAATCTCATTTTTTTACACGTCCGCTACTTAAGTAGCGAACTTAATCCTGAATAGTAATGAAAGTCTCACATTTGAAGTACAACTTTCATATATAAAGCAAAAAGTCTCAATTGGTTCAAAAACTAAGGAATTTTTACCCGTCCGTCACTTAAATTCGGACAGTATTCCGTGCTAAGTAGTGAACAGGGGTAGTATGGTAATTTCGTAGAGCGCGCCCTAGAATCAGTAGGGTGGCAAAAGTAATTTCCTTTTTTTCGCACTTTCACTATTTGACACGCGCCCAATGATCAAAATATCTTTTTTTATTATTATTTTGGCGATGAACTCAGTTTTGCAGGTTGCATGGCGAGTGATCGTTTTTCAAACCCAAAACTTCAATGTTTGCAAATGTCATGCAGATGAAATAAAACTCTGGTTTGAACCTTCAGCTAATCCGCATTTTAAAATAGTGAACTTCTTCCCTATATGACACGATCTTCCCCTTTATATCAACAATTTCCAAAAAAATAAA
Organism: Trifolium pratense; assembly: GCF_020283565.1. Classification (NCBI taxonomy): domain Eukaryota; kingdom Viridiplantae; phylum Streptophyta; class Magnoliopsida; order Fabales; family Fabaceae; genus Trifolium; species Trifolium pratense. Next base: position 56,952,333 of record NC_060063.1, read on the forward strand.
ATCAAACTTTTCTAAACCACCACCCCCTCCAACCACCTAACTCAAAATCCTCGTCAAATCCATCGTTTTATTCATATTTGTGGTTGGTGGATGTTTATGTCTGTTGGTTATTAGAGGGTAATCAACTGGTTTATTTATTCACAAGTGTGTCTTTTATAGGCAAGAGTACAATGGATTGCAACACAAGTAAACCAGTCAACTTAGCAAGCTGCAAGGCAAGGCAACTTGCAGCGCGCGCTTCCTGCAAACAAGCAGGTCGGGCTTGGTCACAACAAAGCTGTTAATACAAGACAGTAGCAACACCGTTCAGATGACAGCAGACCAGCCGAGCTGCAATGGCAACAACACCGTTCTGGATGGCAAAAATGTAATGCCGATGCGAGCTTCAATGATGTATCTGGTCGTACGGGTTGGGGGTGGTGCCTTCGTAATTCCTACGGTGCTTTTATAGCTGTAAGTACGAATGTAAGTATGCACCAACTCTCTACTTTGGAATGTGAAGCCGTGACCTTTTTATTGGAGGCAATCTGTGAAGCTTCTATTAGAGGGTGATCCAACATTATGTTTGAAAGCGACTCCAAACTTGTGGTGCATAGTGTATCAGAATTGAGCTCTATTATTATGTCAATTAAGTCTTTGTTACATTGTAATTCAAATTTTGAGATTAAGTTCACTAAGCGACAAACAAACATGGCAGCTCACACTTTAGCTAGAGCGGTCATTTCTTGATCTAGTCGCACATTCTTTTATTATATATCTCGTTGTTTTGAACCTTTTATTATTAATGAAATGAGTTGATTATATTGGCTTCAACAACAACAAAAAAAGTGTGAAGGAAAATAAATATTAGTAATTAATTTGAACTTGTTTTGTGGATAATATAAGAATGACATCAAGGGAAAAATGGTTATATCATATTGTCATTATTTATTTTGGTAGTAGAATGTCATAAGACGTTTTTTATCGACCTTATGTTTTAAAATATTATGATATTGTGTATTTGGTGTAGAGCTGTCAAAGGGGTCGGCCCGGTCCAGCCCGACCCGGCCCGAGGGGGCCCGTTCATATAAAGGGGCTGGCCCGGCCTGTCCCGTTAACTTTGTGGCCCAGCCCGCCTAGCCCGGCCCAATAAGTAAAAGCCTATATGGCCCGATGGACCGGCCCACTAATTTTCAGTTTTTTTTTTTGAAAAAAAAAAACAGATTCTAGTACTAAATTTATTTTATATCTAAATATCCCTATATTTTCTCACATAATCTCCCAAACAATAATATCATCCTCTTTATCCTCATCAAACAAACAAACAAATCTCTAACAAATAATCTCATCATAATCCAAAAAGTTTTTTGTCATATTATTATTATTATTATTATTAGCGGCCAGTGTCAGTTTGTGTGATCCACATTTTCTATTTTGCCTTATGTTTTGGTGAGTTTGTTAATAAAAGATTTTTACAGCTAAAAAAAAGACGCGTCTTATGTTATGGTGAGTTTGTTAATAAAAGTTTTTTGCTGCCCAAAAAAAAAATTAAGGGTATTATTATTATGAAAAGTTCACACCAAATTTTTTTGTATCCTCTTTATACATAGGTATAGATTTCCACCTCGTATCTCAGTATTTTATATCTACTTCTAATATAATCAAATTAATTACTACCAAAGTTACTAATTTATCCTTAGTAGTTTTAACTATATTCCAAGTTTTATATCCTTCATTGTAATTTCACAACAAAAAAATATAGAAAGAATATAAGATAAATACAATAAAAACATGATATGCTTAGAAATATGAATAAAACAGATTATAGATAGGAACAAAACACAAATAATAACAATAAAACGATAATTTGTTTTAAAAAAAATAATAAAACGACAAAACTAATAAAAAAAGATTATATATAATTTATGCGTAAAAATAGGATCAAAATATAACAATAAAAAAATTATAGAATTTTTTAAAATATTTTTTAAATATTTTAAGGGGCCGGCCCAGAAGCCCGTGGGCCGGCCCATGACGGCCCATGAAAAAGCCTGACCCGATAAGGCCCGGCCCGCTAAAGTCTGGCCCGATAAAGTCTGGCCCGATAGGCCTAATAGGCCAGCCCAATAGCCCGACCCATTTTGACAGCTCTAATTTGGTGTACGTTTGATTATAATTCTACTATTTTTCTATTACAAGGAAGGCATAAAGTCCGAGAAAAAGAAGACTACAATATAATGCAATTACATGAGGAAAAGTGATTCTCAAATGACTTATCTGATCAGGGCATGACTCAAAAATGTACATATATGTATTCATATATCACATCCAATGTTAGCGCACATTGATTACTCTTGCAATACAATATGTATGATATAGTATCACTTTCAAATCAAGCTCAACTGGTCGGCGGATCCTTCCGACCATAGCTCCTCCACCCACCAAGCTTCCTCTATTCTTTCCTTGCACAACCTCCACAACGACATCCACGTTGAACTCTATAGCTTGAAATCCCTCATCCTTCGAACAAAACGCAACCCTTCATACACAATCCAGAGTTCTGCTAAATAACCACTCTCAATAGTACCAATATTCTTAGCATATCCACCTCACCATTCACCTTTGATTTCACTTTTTTCGTACATTTAAAATTGTGTAAATCCAATATATTTTACTTTTTTTTTTATGTCACTTTTTTATTTCTATTGTTTCTTCTCTATGAATATGATCAATTGGAAAAAAATTTATTCTCATTCCTTGACACTCCAAAACACACCATAGATCAAAAACTCTCACATTACTTTCATTTATATTTATTTGAAGGGAAAAAACAAGATTGTTCTAAAACTGAAAGTAAAATTCTCATACTAACTAAAATGATTCATTTATGTAATAAGCTAGAAAAACTCTCACATTACTAATAAGCTAGAAATGTGTTTGTATTTTTGCTCAAGTTAGGGGAACATTTATGTTTTGCATTTTATCACAATCTCGTCAAAGAAGACGTCGCAATGGAGGACCGGACCGAATGGGCCAAATACGTTGTGCAATGCTTACGGAGTGAGGTATAAATCGAGTCGACTCGGGCCAGAATATAGATCTGCAGTGAGTCCAACGTTTGTGGTGAGTGAGCATTCAAACTCTCGCCGGAAAGTGTCGGAGCTCCGTCGCCAGAAGAACCAGCTGCATGATGATTTTAGAGTGTGGTGACATGTTTTTCTTGGTATACTCACGTGAATGTGAAAATTAACCATTTGACAAAATTGAGATTTATTTAATGGTTGATCTCTCTAAAATATATATATGATATTTCATATGCTTTGCTAAAGATAAGATTCTAGTTCATAAGGTCAAGCAAGAGAATTAAATATTTACTATTTTTGTCGCACTATGTTAATTTGTTTTACATGAGTTGATTACTTAAACTTGTGATCAAAATATAGTATTCGTAAAAATGATAAGAATCTTGCAAAGAAATATGTTCTGAGAAATGCTAATTAAATAATTAAGAAATACTATTTTCCTTTGAGTTACTATGATGTATGTATAAAGTTTTTATCATAGTTTAACAATGATTAATTTCTATCGAAAAATCTATGAGACTTACAAGGTAGAAATAGTAATTAAGGAAGACAAATTGGTATTCCTAACTTTATGTATGGATAAAATGGACTAACCCCAAAAATACACCAAACTCCATGAGAAACTGGGCACAAGTACAATCAGTAAGGCATTAAAATCAAATAAAACTCATACTCCCAACTAAAGAATAATTGGTTAACTTTTGATTTGTTTTTCCTTTTTTTGATAAAAGAAGGAAAACCCTTTGATTTGCTACTATGAGAACAATATGCATCCATCAATAAACTTTGATTATTGTAAGTTGCAAAAATAGCATGGCTAACTTTAACTTAGGCGTATCACAACCACCATGCTGAATTAATCCCTAAGCTATTTTTGAATCAGATTGGACCACAATTCTTATATAACTCCCACCACAAGCAATTTTACAACAATGAAAAATTGGGCATAGCTCAACCATCAAAACTTATAGAACCCATGAAATAAATGCCTACGCCAAGCAACTGTGTGGAATTTGTTGCCTTGACCGGAGTCCCCTAAATGAAGTTTATGCATCTTTTATGAATGTCTTCGCATACAATTTTCAGAAGCATCTAATGTGAAGCCATCTTTAAACACTTAATATGTGTTTTTTGCAGTTACTTATTTCATTCAAACAACTTATCATGTATCTAGTATGAAACAGTGTTTAAAAATTCATAGATAGAGAAACAAAAAGCAAGGTAGTAGTGCAGATAACGCTTGATTCCAACTCATTTGAGCAGTGGTTTCTGCATGTTTTAAAAGCACAAGTTACTATTCTGCATAGCATGGCTGACACCAATTTATCATCCAAGACAGGTGTTATCACTTGCTGTTTCTCCGCTGCATTTCTCGGAGAGAAAAACTAACCAGCAGATTTTCTCTCTTCAGTTTTTTCTGACAATTCCATCAGACATGTATAGCTCAGTTCTTCTGCTTCACTTCCTATGGACGTTTCTTGTTTAGTACTTAGGATTCTTCCTAAAGAACTAAAGCAGCTGATATAAAGCTTGAATTTATAGATATGGTTTAATTTTGTTGTTTATAAAATTAATGAAGATACCTTAATTCATGACCATGAAAGCACTGACTAAACTAAATTTGAATTTCTGATTAATAATTTAATTTGCTGCAAGATAAGGGCAAGGAGGAGTACTCCATTTGACCTTCATTTGGTAGTCAAGCAAATGAAATGGCAATCATACATTAATTTCTTCATTATCGCAGGTGTAAAGGCAGATGAACAAACTTCTACTTAAAAATCTTAAAAGTGTCAACGTCAATTGTTATAAATTTTGTGTATTTTCAAGCACTGGTCTATTATAGACCACATGAGATATCTCCCTAAAAGGCACAAAACTCTTTTCAATGTCGTCTTTTCATTTTAGCAGTTTCTCCTCTCTATAGACTGTCGTGTGTTCATCACAGTCAATACGAGGGAGGTAACTGAAGGAATCACTTGTGGTCTTCTGTGTTCATCCCAGAAAGAAAAGAAAATGGCATGATATTCAGTGTTTAGTAGGATTAGTGTTATTGTTCGTGGACGACATACCATCACCGAAAACCAAAAACCCGTCATTTTAAGCAGAGCCATATGCGCCATAAAACACTATGGTGCTACCATCCTTCACAAACTGGCCTATGTTTGTCAACACTCGGAGTGGCGGAGAAGCAATTAGCAAGCCAGCAGCCACTTGGTCATATTTGATGGTCTGAAAGACCTATGTTTGTCAGGTTTGGTTGATCTATATGATAACTTAAAAATCATTAACTAAGATCTTCTAAAGTTAATCACCTAACTAGGGGTCTGTAATCTGTATACTTAAAACAAGTAAGATAAAAGCTTTGTATGAACGAATAGCCAATTATCTGACAATGAAATATTCCTATATATGTTTATCTTTAGAAATAGCATTGTGGAATTAAATTTCAGTTCAAAAATACACATTAGTTCACTCAACTTGAGAATGAAGCTTCTACATTGAGGTGACAATGTCTAGTTGAATAATTAAGACACCAATACATTAAAGGGAATACATAAGATGAAAGATTCAAAATGAGGATGTCCAAAGTAAAATCAATCTATTTGAGCATATGGTTTATGAAGTAGTAAGTAAATAAATAGAATTGAGGCTAAACTCATTATACTAATACACAAACTTCACACACAACTGATCCCTAAATCAACATCATTGTTTGTTTTCTCTTCCAATGACATGTACATGTTATTGGAGTTGTGAAAACCTCATGAACAAAAAAAAAAAATCTAATTTTCCTCTGAGATTTTACAAGGAAATAGACAAGAATTGATAGAAAGAAAAGCTAGGGTCCAGGATGGTTGCAAGATAGGGTAACCTGTGAAACAGCTTGACAATTCCTTGAATCAATGCTAAGATATGATACCATTCTAGAACTGGCCACTGTACTATGTAGAGGCAAAAGTGATTGCACACTTCCTAGCTGGTATACATTGGTTCTGTTAATTAAATATATCAATTTCTCATATCATTAGAAAATCCCCAAAATATAAATAGAGAAATGCTGAATAATTGAACACAATATGCAATACACTAAAATATAACATACGCATATAATAGTAATAATAATAATAAAGGAGAAATTTTTGATAGAATTAGGTTTGTGGGTATGAATGAAAATGAAAAAAGTAAGTAACTTTGGTGTGTAAATTAGAGATTAGTTACCTGATGAAAAGGGGTGAGAATTGACGGTGAGGAGAATGGTTTGTGGTGGTGGTGGGTCTGACTCTGAAAGCTGATTTAAAGGAAGAGATCGAGAAAAGACGTCGACTGCAATGAAAAGACGCCATGGATGAATCAATCAATGAATGAATCAAGATAACAGAAACATAAAAACGAACGAAACTTAAATGTGTTTCACACTGGTTCCTCTAACATTGGAATTTTTTTGGTTTTTTTGTTTTTTTTATTTTATTTTTAAATAATTCTATTTTCATTATAACCCTAAACTAGTTTGGGCTCTATGTTTTTTTTTTTGTTTGGAAACATTTTTGGCTCTTTGATTCAACTCACTTAACTTTTTTATTTATTTATTATTTTCTCTTTTCTCTTCGTATTGTTCGATTGTATTGTTCGCGGTCTTCCAAATTATCAAAAATGTTCTTAGTAGGATGTATTGGAAGATAACTTCTATTGGAAGGTTATTTAGTTGTTGTTTGAAACTTGTGAAATATGATTATTGTAAGGATATTGTAAGGTTATTTAGTTAGATTTTGTTGAAATTTGAATGTAGTTTTAATGCTCCAAATATTTGACAAAATGCTTGACTATTTGTGTGTGTAAAAAATGATGATATATAGGTTTTTAAAAATGTAGTTTTTGTGTGAAAAAATGATATAGTATTTTTGACATTTTTGTAGTGAAGATAGTTTTAGTTGTTTTATTTTTGTGCTTCATCCAAAAATTCAAATCATGTTAAATCTTGACTTCCCCCACCTTATCTATTTTTCGAATTTTTTTTCTCTTTTTCATTAGTTTGTTTTATAACATGCTAGCATCTATTGGTACTAGTGGAGTAGGATTAACCTAACCCCATAGGTATAGGTATAACCTTTCGCTTAATACTAAAAACCTAAATGGAAGCATATGAGGCTGCATTAATCGGGAATACACGACAGAAGGGATTAATTACTTTATTTCCAGATCGAATTTTATGATACTTGAAAGCTGCACACGAGATAGGTAAAATACAAATGTAGGCTAGCTTTTTCCAGATCAAATTTTTACACAAAGCAATTAACAACGTACATCTTTCAACCCCATCTAATTTTGTTTAGCTTAGGAGAAAGGTAATTATTACAAATGTGGACTAGCTTTTTTCTTAACCTACCAAAACTTAAAGCAATTGTTATTTTCATATAAAATTAGAGATTCAAAGAATGCCTAATTTTCGGAATCCAGCTACTCAAAATCATAGTATTCAAAATAAATAATACTACATTTTAAAAATTAAAAAACGCATTCTTTGATCACAATCAGTAATGTCGTCCTGAATTACTTTTGCTTTCAGGTTGGTTCCAGTTCCTAATTGTTTTAAATTGTTGGTTTAGAAATGTCCAATCCCAATAGCAAAGAGGAGAAAAGATAATACAAAGAAAAGAGGAAAATGAAAGATCCAACCCATGCTAAAGCAAATTAAAAGCAAGAAATGAAACAAATAGGCAGAATGATAGAAGTTTATATCTCCTTCTCTCTCATGCACAGCCACAAACACAAAAAAGAAAACACAAGCACAAAGAGCCAGTATCCTAACTTCCTCTCCTCATATCTCAATCATCTTTCTTATATGATTGAAAAAGTATTTATGATTTCATATCTATATGCGCGTCGCATACAAAGACAATACAAATACAATGGTACAAGAAAAGCGTATGACACTGAAATGAATATTGATAAATTAAAAATAACTGCTTACAGGGGCTCGCTGGAACAAAATATTACAGAAAAAACTGGGAAAATTATACTTGTAATCAAGTACATACAAAAATTGTATTAGCGGCTTTGGAATGCACTGTATTGAGTAAGGACTGTAACCTTTGAAATTAACTTCTACATCCTTGCCAGCATTGACACAAACCTCCTGCACCAGATATGTGCATTTAACTGTTATGGTTGCTAAAAGGATAGGAAACTAAAATACATGTGACAATCACTTAAAATAAATAAATTATGAAGCCATGAAGCAACGAGTAACAAATGGATTCTTGAATATCAATAGTAAGGAAACACTTTATACCTAAAGTTTCGCTTAGAATAGAGATGACAATAAAAGAAGTATCACATTGGAAGCACTACATACTGTAGCAGTGTTTATACAGTGGAATGTGTACACTTGGAAGTACCAAATTTTGTAAACGGGAAAGACCACACTCACTCTTGAGCTATATTCATCCAACTTCTTAAGGAAATACACAAAAAATAGAAACTGCCAATTAGTCAATTAAGCTCTAACACAATGTCAGACATTTCACTAAAAAGCTTAAGGCAGCAAAGCAAGAAAGACCTAGACAATATGTTTGCTCGTCTTAGATTCAACCAGACTTTTGTAATCATTAAGAAAGACCGGACATACTCTGTTAAACCCAGCTGATCCAGCAATGCAAATGTTCTAGACAGGTATTCCAAATGAACTCTAAACGAAGCTTCAACAGCACTTCCAGCGGCCCATTAACATTCTTTATAGAGAGATAAAAAGCATATTAAAGAGAAAACAGGGGAATAGGAAGGGTATCATATCATCTATTGTAACTACAGGGTATATAACAATATATGAAATAGTTGCATCTAGTATTAAATCAAACATTATAAGACGATAGAGTTTGTAGACTTCCCGAGTTAAACCCAAAAAAGCAGACCGTATTAAGTTGATAACATAATCTAATTGTATGTAACTATGGCCACTACGAGCCTTCTGAATTATTGCAAAGTTAAACCAACAGCGAAGTTGTCGAAAAATCTCAGGATATAACAATTGTTCTTAAATTTTGTATTTCAAAAGAAGACCAAAATTAAAAAGACAAGCTATTATTCCAATATATTGAATGTTGAGGTAAGTCGCAAATTTGAGGATATAATAATAATAATGTGTTTCAATGGTGCCCAAAGCACTAAGGTGGCAACTATACAACAAAACCTCAGCAGACAAAAACGACAAAACCCTTGAGCAAAATAGAAACTATGCCTACCGATTAAACTTGAAGGCCTTCTTCTTTTGCTTTCTTGAACCATTTAAGCGTGCTCTCCAATGTTGAGTAAGCAGCAACGTCTGTCAAACTCTTGCTTTCAACTGCATAATCAAACACTTCATAAGCATCTGCAATTCTACCAACGCTACATAGAGCCCTGACAAATGTAGCATAAGAAGCCATATCAAGCTTCAAATCACCGGATTTCATCACACCATACAATTCCATGGCCTTATCAAAGATCCTAGACTTACACAACCCATGTAACAGCGTATTATACGTGCACGAATTTGGAGTGCAGCCCTTCCTTTCCATCTCTTCCAACAATGCTAAAGCAACCAAGGTCTCACCTTTCCTGCACATCCCATTCATCAAAGTCGTATAAGTTATCTCATCAGGGAAATGACCCCTTTCCACCATAACACGCAATAACTTCTTAGCTTCCGAGACCCGTCCAGATTTTGATAAGCCATAAATCAAAGTGTTATAAGTTACAAGATCAGGCTCCACCCCTTTCTCCTTCATTTTATTATAAATTTCAACTGCCTCAGTCCCTCTACCCAACATACAAAAACCTTTCATAATTGTATTGTAAAGAAAACGATCCGGCTTAAAACCTTCCTTATCGAGAATCTCCACTAACCTCATTGCCTCACGCAAATTCTTAGTGTTACATACATTATCAATCAAAATAGTATAAGTAACAAGATCAGGCTTGACATCGAATGTAGTACGCATTTCATCAATGAAATTATAGACAGTACTCAAAGTGCGAGACTTACAGAGATTCTTAACAAGGAAATTGAAAGTGTAAATGTCAGGGCAACAATGCTTGGAAGACAATTCTAAGATCAATTGAACAGCATCGTCAACACGATCAGCGGAACAAAGTGCCCTAACAGATAAATCAACAGTAACTTGATCAGGAGTGAGGCCATGAGAAACCATCAAATTTAGGATTTGATGAATTGGGGAAAGTGTGGAATCAGAGGATTTGCATGATTGAGTAAGCAAGATATGGTAAGTGGATTTGTCAGGGGAGAATGAAGGATGAGTCTTTGTCATATGAAGAAGAAAAGCGATTGAATCGTTAATGGTGGAAATAGAAGCGTAGGATTGAAGAAGGGAATTGTGGAAGCGGGAATCATTGGCGGCTTTTGAGGTTTTAAGGATGGAATTGAAGATATTTTTGGCGTCTTGGAGATTTGGGGATTTGAATAGAGAGATGGATTTTGGTTTTGGAGGAAGAATAGGTTTACGGGATTTTGGGGGAGGGTTTTTCTTGGGAAAATATTGGGGTTTGGGAGAAGAATTGGATGGAACCAATTGAGATCGGTTAAACAAGTTTGGATTGGATAATGCTGAACGAAATGAAGGAGGAACTTTTCCCATTCTTCTCTTCTTCCTTCGTTCAAACAATCGCAGGGTTTAGGGTTTTATTTTATGTGTTTTTTGTTGTCAAGGAGTCAGTATTTGCTTCTTCTTCTTTCTTTTTTCATTTTTTGTAAAAAAAAAAAGGAGTATTTTCTTTCTTTTTGTACAAGGAGTACTATGCGTTTTTTGTACAGATTTTTTTTTTTAAACAGAATTTTACACTTTTTTTTTTAATTTAAAAAATTAAATAGGATTTTATCCGACCTTTTTCATAGGAATTATTGCATTTTTAAGGTTAAATATGTTCAAAATCCTCAATTGATCATGACCATATCGTCACCAATAACTCTTACATGTCAAGAGCACCTCAACACTCTTCGAGTTTTGTCTCCCTCCATCTCTTCTACCTAATTTCTCACGTTATCTCCTTCAACACACTGAATCTGAAAGAGAAACCCTAATTTAAAGTGAAAGCAATATGAGATGGCTTTATTAAGATACAACCAAATTTATATTTTTCGATTGTTGATTATTAATCATTATTGTCTCCACCATGTTAAATTCTTGGATTGGTCAAGGAATAAAAGCAAATGATATTGAAATTTTAGAATCTTTTTCCCTTTGAATTGAAGTTTAACTACTCTGGGCGGATCTACGGTTCCGGCACTTGCCCATGCTATGGTAATTTTGTTTGCTATTTTAGTTGTTAGTTTATGGAAAAACTGAGATATTTTTATTCAAAACTGAGATTTTTGTTTACAATTGAAATTTTATTCGGACTTTATAAATTTTCTCACTCCGCCACTGCTTCTAAAGTAATATACAAAAAAGAAAGAAAAAAAAAATAAAATATATATGTGAAAATTAAGCATTAATCTTAAACTAACAAACTTGTCTAAAATAACATTGTTTCATTTTCACCAATATATGTAAGCCGTAAATATTCGACTTCGAGTCTCTTATAAATTTATAATCATTTGAGTCACAGATTTAATTCTTGACCCGTGAATATATAAAACCTCACATTTAAAGAAGACTATCAAGATATGCAAATGAAAAATATATCTTATTAATTTTTTTTAGAAAAATCATTTTTGTGTCAAGTTGTTTTGCATATATACCAAGCATACCTTTCAAGAATATTGTCATTATTCTAACAATCATTTTTTATTCTGTCCTAAAGCTTGTTGCATCTTCCATGATTTGCTGGAATAAATAAAAGAGAACACAATTTTTTCCCACCTTTATTTGGTTTATCAGACCGTCTAACCTGGTTCGCAGAGTTAGTTCCGAGTTTCAGTTCTCTTTCGATTTCAGTTGTGTGAATAAATGGCATATTCAAGGTCAAAATCTCGACTTTTACATGTATAATATAATGTCGTTATCAATTAAATTAAGTTCATGAAGACTAATGTTAGTTTATTTTCAAAGCACAAAAATTTAAACGAACATTTTTTCATTATATATATATATATATATATATATATATATATATATATATATATATATATATATATATATATATATATATATATATATATACTCCCTCCGTCCCAAAATATAAGCAAAAATTGGTCAATGAAAGTTGATGTATTTGGTTTAAAATTTAGTCCAGATACATTCACTTTTGTTGACCTCCTTTTGCTTATATTTTGGGACGGAGTAGTATATCCAATAAATTAATAGTAAGCAACTATGATGAGAATATGTAGAAGAATTTTTTTTTTGGAAAAAATATGTAGAAGAATGTTCTCAAAAGAGAAATGTGTTAGTTACCTAAATTTGTGTTCTCTTGGGAAGTTCTCTCATCCATCAGTATGATGGGAGTGGGAGAATCTTTGTGAGGTTGGGAAGATATGTGATTGCATTATACATGAAAAAGTGATACTGATGGCATTGGATCTTCTCCTCTCCATTTTTTACATCTCTCCTTCCTTTCTATTTCTTCTTAATTTTACTCATGAGAGATTGAAATTAAGGGAAAGATATATATAGAGATGAAGGGGAGAGATAGAGAGAAAAGGGATAAAGAGGGTGCAATTTAGAATATTAGCAGTGAGGTGACTCATTGTTTATACTGATTTTTGGTAAACAACCGCTAGTTTAAATTAATTACTTGAGAGATCAACTAGTAAATCTCGGAACATATTTGTGTGTTATTTTCTAGAAAAATATGAATGTTCATCATTTTTACTTGAACATTTATTGTTTGATTTGCATTAAATGCATTAAAAACAGACTGATTCGACGAAGTCGAATGATCAAATTAAAATACAAAAAGGATTAAAGTAAATTTGCATAAACTTGTTAAATGATTTGCAAATAAAAGTTAAAGAACCTGAAGATAAATTGCAACGGAATGATAAAGTGCAGAAACTTTAAAGGACTTGAAAGATTAAATTGCATTTGAATGTAAATAGTGGTTGGAATCCATCTATATCTGTCCCTTGAACCCGTTTGCCACCGCGGCGTGGGTGTTGTAAGACTTTCATAAAATAGGATTCAACCCTTTGTTCTTATTACAAACAGATATATATAGACCTTGCAGGAAAAACTACCACTAGATCCTACGGTCTAAGTTAAAACAGGAAATAACTTCTAATAGTAGCCTTACACTTGGCATAATTACAAGACAAATAAAGATAACTCCCACTTGCATGCTTCTGCCTTTGCTTCACGTTGATAACTTCTATATTTTTCAACTTAAACCAATATATATATAAGTCTGTATTAAATTGAGAAAGAGTAAGATAGAATTCGACCTCATGGCATTAACATGCTGCCACGTTCCTCCCAACTTAATAACTTCTATTTTATATATATTAACCTTTTTCGACCAAATATATATATATATATATATATATATATATATATATATATTTTGTGGTATTAACAATGGATTAAAGTGAAACACAATATACCAATTCGACCACTTTTTTGAATAACATATATGTACTTGGATTAATACTTGATAGCATGCATGTATCAATTAACATTTTGGCAATTGGAACCTCAAACCAATAATTCGACAAGTACACATATATAAATTAATCTTAGTCGAAATACACATGCCGATCGAAATTAGTTTTTTCCTTCTTTTAAATTCAAACACCAAGACTTTCTCAATACCATAAATCTTATAATTTTGGTGTTAACAGAGGCCCCCAAAAATGTTGTTTCTCGAATGAAGTGAGAGGAATAACATTTTTAATCATGTCACCAATTTAGAGAAAACACTTACTGACCTCTTTTAAAAGAAACAAGACCAAATTTTAGAGAAGATGATTCCGACATCATCACCACATTTTTTTTTTATTTTTTGTCGAAAGAAACATGGTAATACTTTACCATTGTTTTGGTCAACAATAGAGTCTACATCTTAATAAAATGTTTGGTCGAGAACATTATTCTTAGAATGAGATAAAATATAAAAATTCAATCAGTTTTACGGCATCCCTCGAACCGTGTTTGACCAATATTTCACTCATCTTTTCATACTTGATATGATCAACAAAATTTTGACCACTTTACCAATTTTAAAAACAACTTCCATGTTAGCATCATGCATGGCAAAGTGTTTCTTCAAAATTTAATTTGAATCTTCTAAATATTGACTTAACCGTACCCAACCAAATTTGATTCATGAAATGAAGTATATACACATTAATTAGGCAAAATTACACTACAGGTCCTTTATCTTATTTTTTTGTAACAATTTGGTCCTTTATCTTTTTTTTGTAACAATTTGGTCCTTTATCTTCTTTTTTTGTAACACTTTGGTCCTTATCTTATTTATTTATAAAAAATAAAGGACCAACGTGTTACAAAAAAAAAAGATAAAGGACCAAACTGTTACAAAAAAGGGGACTAAAGTGTTACAAATAAAAAAAAAATAAAGGACTAAAGTGTTACAAATAAAAGATAAAGGATCAAAGTGTTACAAAAAAATGATAAAGGACCAAAGTGTTACAAAAAAATAAGATAAAGGACTTGTAGTGTAATTTTGCCCATTAATTATTAGAAAACAATTTCGATCATTGTTTTCTTGAATTTAGTTTTATTAAAACTTCTCCATACCACTTGGAGTTAAAAGCAATTCAACCTTTACATGATGAACGTAAACAATTCAAATTGCTAAGATAATATGGCCTCTCAAAAATTATGGTTTCGAAAACCGCTTTTTATAGCCACAATTTGATTCGCAATTTGCCCAAAAATTATCAATATTTTCAAAATAATTGTTAACCATAGAGATTAAATCACCATGAACAATCATTAGAGGCCACTCAAAGACTAAAACTTTTCGGTTTTCAATCTTTTTAAAACATTTCAAAAAGAAAATAACACACAAAACAGTCCCACTGGGCGTGCCAATTTGTTTACACTGATTTTTGGTAAACAACCGCTAGTTTAAATTAATTACTTAAGAGATCAACTAGTAAATCTCGGAACATATTTGTGTGTTATTTTCTAGAAAAATATGAATGTTCATCATTTTTACTTGAACATTTATTGTCTGATTTGCATTAAATGCATTAAAAACAGACTGATTCGACGAAGTCGAATGATCAAATTAAAATACAAAAAGGATTAAAGTAAATTTGCATAAACTTGTTAAATGATTTGCAAATAAAAGTTAAAGAACCTGAAGATAAATTGCAACGGAATGATAAAGTGCAGAAACTTTAAAGGACTTGAAAGATTAAATTGCATTTGAATGTAAATAGTGGTTGGAATCCATCTATATCTGTCCCTTGAACCCGTTTGCCACCGCGGCGTGGGTGTTGTAAGACTTTCATAAAATAGGATTCAACCCTTTGTTCTTATTACAAACAGATATATATAGACCTTGCAGGAAAAACTACCACTAGATCCTACGGTCTAAGTTAAAACAGGAAATAACTTCTAATAGTAGCCTTACACTTGGCATAATTACAAGACAAATAAAGATAACTCCCACTTGCATGCTTCTGCCTTTGCTTCACGTTGATAACTTCTATATTTTTCAACTTAAACCAATATATATATAAGTCTGTATTAAATTGAGAAAGAGTAAGATAGAATTCGACCTCATGGCATTAACATGCTGCCACGTTCCTCCCAACTTAATAACTTCTATTTTATATATATTAACCTTTTTCGACCAAATATATATATATATATATATATATATATATATATATATATATTTGTGGTATTAACAATGGATTAAAGTGAAACACAATATACCAATTCGACCACTTTTTTGAATAACATATATGTACTTGGATTAATACTTGATAGCATGCATGTATCAATTAACATTTTGGCAATTGGAACCTCAAACCAATAATTCGACAAGTACACATATATAAATTAATCTTAGTCGAAATACACATGCCGATCGAAATTAGTTTTTTCCTTCTTTTAAATTCAAACACCAAGACTTTCTCAATACCATAAATCTTATAATTTTGGTGTTAACAGAGGCCCCCAAAAATGTTGTTTCTCGAATGAAGTGAGAGGAATAACATTTTTAATCATGTCACCAATTTAGAGAAAACACTTACTGACCTCTTTTAAAAGAAACAAGACCAAATTTTAGAGAAGATGATTCCGACATCATCACCACATTTTTTTTTTATTTTTTGTCGAAAGAAACATGGTAATACTTTACCATTGTTTTGGTCAACAATAGAGTCTACATCTTAATAAAATGTTTGGTCGAGAACATTATTCTTAGAATGAGATAAAATATAAAAATTCAATCAGTTTTACGGCATCCCTCGAACCGTGTTTGACCAATATTTCACTCATCTTTTCATACTTGATATGATCAACAAAATTTTGACCACTTTACCAATTTTAAAAACAACTTCCATGTTAGCATCATGCATGGCAAAGTGTTTCTTCAAAATTTAATTTGAATCTTCTAAATATTGGCTTAACCGTACCCAACCAAATTTGATTCATGAAATGAAGTATATACACATTAATTAGGCAAAATTACACTACAGGTCCTTTATCTTATTTTTTTGTAACAATTTGGTCCTTTATCTTTTTTTTGTAACAATTTGGTCCTTTATCTTCTTTTTTTGTAACACTTTGGTCCTTATCTTATTTATTTATAAAAAATAAAGGACCAACGTGTTACAAAAAAAAAAGATAAAGGACCAAACTGTTACAAAAAAGGGGACTAAAGTGTTACAAATAAAAAAAAAATAAAGGACTAAAGTGTTACAAATAAAAGATAAAGGATCAAAGTGTTACAAAAAAAAGATAAAGGACCAAAGTGTTACAAAAAAATAAGATAAAGGACTTGTAGTGTAATTTTGCCCATTAATTATTAGAAAACAATTTCGATCATTGTTTTCTTGAATTTAGTTTTATTAAAACTTCTCCATACCACTTGGAGTTAAAAGCAATTCAACCTTTACATGATGAACGTAAACAATTCAAATTGCTAAGATAATATGGCCTCTCAAAAATTATGGTTTCGAAAACCGCTTTTTATAGCCACAATTTGATTCGCAATTTGCCCAAAAATTATCAATATTTTCAAAATAATTGTTAACCATAGAGATTAAATCACCATGAACAATCATTAGAGGCCACTCAAAGACTAAAACTTTTCGGTTTTCAATCTTTTTAAAACATTTCAAAAAGAAAATAACACACAAAACAGTCCCACTGGGCGTGCCAATTTGTTTACACTGATTTTTGGTAAACAACCGCTAGTTTAAATTAATTACTTAAGAGATCAACTAGTAAATCTCTGAACATATTTGTGTGTTATTTTCTAGAAAAATATGAATGTTCATCATTTTTACTTGAACATTTATTGTCTGATTTGCATTAAATGCATTAAAAACAGACTGATTCGACGAAGTCGAATGATCAAATTAAAATACAAAAAGGATTAAAGTAAATTTGCATAAACTTGTTAAATGATTTGCAAATAAAAGTTAAAGAACCTGAAGATAAATTGCAACGGAATGATAAAGTGCAGAAACTTTAAAGGACTTGAAAGATTAAATTGCATTTGAATGTAAATAGTGGTTGGAATCCATCTATGTCTGTCCCTTGAACCCGTTTGCCACCGCGGCGTGGGTGTTGTAAGACTTTCATAAAATAGGATTCAACCCTTTGTTCTTATTACAAACAGATATATATAGACCTTGCAGGAAAAACTACCACTAAATCCTACGGTCTAAGTTAAAACAGGAAATAACTTATAATAGTAGCCTTACACTTGGCATAATTACAAGACAAATAAAGATAACTCCCACTTGCATGCTTCTGCCTTTGCTTCACGTTGATAACTTCTATATTTTTCAACTTAAACCAATATATATATATAAGTCTGTATTAAATTGAGAAAGAGTAAGATAGAATTCGACCTCATGGCATTAACATGCTGCCACGTTCCTCCCAACTTAATAACTTCTATTTTATATATATTAACCTTTTTCGACCAAATATATATATATATATATATTTGTGGTATTAACAATGGATTAAAGTGAAACACAATATACCAATTCGACCACTTTTTTGAATAACATATATGTACTTGGATTAATACTTGATAGCATGCATGTATCAATTAACATTTTGGCAATTGGAACCTCAAACCAATAATTCGACAAGTACACATATATAAATTAATCTTAGTCGAAATACACATGCCGATCGAAATTAGTTTTTTCCTTCTTTTAAATTCAAACACCAAGACTTTCTCAATACCATAAATCTTATAATTTTGGTGTTAACACTCATAAACAGACGTCTTAAGATAATTGGGTAAAATATGGTTACTCTAAGCTTATAGATGATTGCCCGATCCAACAACCACCACGACCCACCAGCTCTAAGACAAGAAGGAACTAGAAGAGAGGAAAACTACTGAGTAGAACAAACCAACAAGGGAACTCAGGAATCCAGACATAACACATCTACACCATTCTATTGAGCCCCATACAAGACAGGTTGCACCCATTCATAGAAGGAGCGATATCCCGTTGAGTGCAACGACAACGACGGTGCAAGTGTATGGATGAACAAAAGAAGCTTCTGCTTGAGGTTGAGGGGGATAATATTGTGACAATGTGAGGTGAGTTAATTTGTCTCAAATTGCTTAAAAAATGTGGAGGTTAAACACTTTACTAGTGAAATGAACATAATGTCTTAAAGTTTTTAGTAAAAGTGTGGTGTACGTCTAACTCACTTTTATGGTTGTTTTGAGCCAAATATAGATGATTTCCCGGCTTCCCCTCATGACCCAACACAAAGAAGGAAATGGTGTGTTTCTATTTTTGAATTACATATTTTGAATTATTTTTTATGATTTTTAAGGAAATTATAAAAAAGCGACATGTAGCAGAATTTGGAGTGGGAGATTCATCTGACGGGTGTGGTTAGGCCAAAGGCAACTTGTCTTTCCCACCCAAAAGTGATCCATATTTTTTTGAAACCGTATCGTGATCCATATTGGTTATTTAGACTCATCAAAATTAATGGTATTCAATAACATATAAAATGATTTTTAGAAGATGGAACATTATTATACTCTTAAGATGACAAGTTCATAGCCATAGATGAAACTCGTACATAAATGTATTTGAAAGATTATGTGTCGTCCTCTAAGCTTTCAATGAAGCATATCTTCGTTTCCTTTTACCCTAATAATAATAATAATATTCAAAGCACTAACTAGTTGCAAAACATCAACATCCTCAATTTCATTGAAGTGAGAATCTAAAGAAGACGATGGATGGATATATAAAAATCCATATTGGGCCAGCCGTTGCAGTAGAATCGTTGTTTGGTCGGTTTAGATTGTAACACACGATATTATACTAATACACTTGCACTAATTTTTGTGCCATATGGTACATACACAAAAGACAGAAAAAAGAATTATAAATATAATTTGGTGCTTGGAAGGAGCGTACGTACATGATGATGAGTAGTACCGCCTTTGATGGTAAAACTTACCAAAACCAACAAAGTGGACAAAAACTGTTGAAAAGGAAACAATACAATATATATAGTATAGGTGTTGAAAAGCAAGGTCATCTATGTAGGGGCAAACATGTCTTTTGATATCTTATTTCTTTTTTAAGGTTCTTTTTATTTTTCCATCTCTGCTGCCTGCCTGCCTTAACTGAAAAGGACTGCAAGCAACCTGTGGTCTACTTATCTGCTTTTCTAATTTTTTTTTTAACACAAACTACTATCAATTTAATTTTTAAAGAAAACGTTTTATAAGATTCAAATAAACAGAAAATTCTTATTAATAATGTTACATGCTCAAATAAAAAATTGAACTTAAAAGTTAAAATAAACCTGATTCATATCATCTAAATGCTCTTAGATTTAAAGAAATTTTTTTGTGTTTAACCCAAAATAAAAGTTTTTTTTTCCAAGTAATCTAGTTCCACCCTTAATAGAACAGTGGGATGATCGGAGTTTGAACCTGGACCCCTACGTATATAATCTAATTTTCTGCCAATTGAGATAAACGAGTTTATTCCATAGTATTTAATTATTATTAATTAATACTCCATCCGTCCCTTAATATAAGTCCCCATCAGAATTTTTCACGCATATTAAAAAAAGTTGGTAGTGTAATAAATGTGTACTTTTTGTATATTACTCCAAAACGTAATTATAATACTCAAAAAATACACATTTATTACACTACAAACTTTTCGGATTTTAATGTAAAGTAGAATTATGTTTGAAAAAATAATAATAAATATGTCTAGAAAATTGAAAAAGAGCTTATATTTAAAGATAAATTTTATCTTTTAAAAGAGTGCCTGTAACAAACCGACTCAAATAAAGTTGTCCTTTTTCTTTCTCTCTGGCTTTCTATATAAATACATAATTTTAGTTGTTTGAGAGTTATAGTTTTTCTCTATTATCCATCCATTGATCCATCAATACTATATCTTGTTAGTTTGCGATCGAGTCTCTCTAAATTAATTAAGGTCGGTGGGTTGATATGGTGGATCTTGAAATCGTATGCTGCATGTGCGGTGACGTTGGTTTCACAGACAAACTTTTCCGTTGTAACAAATGTCGCCACCGCTTCCAACACTCTTATTGTAGTAACTTCTATGGAGATCAATTATCGGAGATACAAGAGTGTGATTGGTGCCAAACCGAAGCTGCCAAAAGCACTACTACTACTACTACTACTACTGTTTCCTCCTCCAATTCCAAGAAACCACCAGCGGTGACCGTAACGATCAATAGTAGTAATTCTGGATGTTCCTCCTCCTCCGGCGACAAAATAATGAAGAGGAAGAGTCCAGTACCTTCACCAAGACATGCCACACGCAGGTACAAGCTTCTCAAGGATGTAATGTGTTGAATCCATCGTATGATCCAATACTATTATATTATTATAGTATACTATATATATTAGTATTATATATAGAATTAGCTAGCTAGTTGTGTATGTGTGTACGTGACTTTTTGTACATATATGTTTAATTATATATGAGTGTGTTTTCCTTCTATTTCTCTTGTTTTCTTCATCTAATTAATATATAGATCGAGAGTACGTATGTAACTTCTTCAATGTATATTGGTATTTGATTAGGTGCATTTTAGTATATATCTTAACTTAAAATAAATTTCATGTAATAAAAAACTTTGAGAAAATAATCAGAAATAGATAAGTTAAAAGTCATATATACGATCGAAAAACATGTTTTCCTTGTGTGTTGTGTACTTGATGTTGCTTTCAAACTGTAATTGTAAACTATGTATGTCATCATTATAGTTAAGTTGTACTAAAATACAAATAAAATAATTTGTTTTGTAAGCCAAAGTGACTAAATTATTGAAAACAAATTCGCAGATTTTTCATGCCACACACTTTTTCAAATAAATATATATCTTCGCGTGTAATGCATGGTACTAGTACTATATATGGTAGATGAATAGGGTTGGAACAGGCATTGACAGGCCTAAGCCTGGCCTATGATTTTTTTTTAGGCCTGAGCCTGGTCTGCGGCCTATCAAATGTTATTTTTTTTGGCCTGGCCTGAGCCTTTTAAAAGCCTGACCTGACCTTGTAGTCTGTGTTACATTAAAGCTTCTCTATATAGTTTTTTTAAATAGGCTAAACAGACCTTAAAAAGTTTACATTTAAATTTTTATAATTTCTACAACATTAAGAAAAAGCTAATAATATGATTAACACAATAATTAAAAACTAATAAAATAACAAATATGATTACGAAAAATAATAATTATTATAAATAATATTTTTTTATAAGATATAATAATATTATATAAATAATTGTTATTATAAATAGGCCGGCCTATCAGGCTTCGTAGGCCTTTTTAGAAGCCTAAGCCTGACCTATTTATGTAAACAGGCCGTTTTCAAAGCCTAAGCCTGACATTTTTAATAACCAGGCCAGACCAGGCTTATACAGGCCAGGCCGAAGGCCCCTGTAGGCCGCCTGACCTATTCCCAACCCTATAGATGAAGGACCCAAATTCCTTGGACCCAATTCCTTATTATAGTAATTATTTAAGGCAGTTTTTCACGGTAATCAATCTGAGCCATTTATTTATGATTGGATAATACATATCTATATATATAAATCCTAGATAGTTCTCCTACTACTCATGTAAACCCTAATCCACATCAGCCACTTACATCCAATTAAACCACTCAAGAATGCCACATCACTTCTTAATCCACTTCAACCAATGAAATTTTTTAATTCAACCACATCATTTTCATCTAATCTAAATGATATGCATATATGAAAAGACCCTTAATTAATGGAAAATCTGTTAACCGTTTCTATAAGAATAATAACATGCAACTTCTCGGATTTCCGAGTTAATTAGATTATTATAATGCAGAGAAAATCGAAGGAAAACTATTTCCATAGTTGTCGTGTGAAGAGGTAAGTATAATTAACCATTATATCATATGATTAACTCTCTAAATTAATTTCATTTCTTTTCAATGATCCCACTCATGCTTAATTCATAGAGCTGCTCTTCTTCCCACTGATCGGTTATAATGTTATGTTATAGCTCTTCTTTGTTCTTCCCACTATATGAATCTATATATAGCGCATTAGTCCTTTGTGTATATATAATTTGCTACTATAAATTTAGTTTTTATCTAGAAAAAAAAAAAAATCACTATTTGAAAACATGACTTCTATATGCAGTCCTATATGTGTCCTATAGTAGTTGGAAGAGCAAATGAAATGATCCAAAGTACAGAATTGCATGTTCATTACTATCGTTACCAAGATGTTATGCACATTCCAGTAAACCGTTATGATTTTGTGGCAATTCAAGATATTTTGGATTCAAATGATAAAGAAAAAATAGTTGGTTATTAGCATTCTTTTTAAATCTTACTCCTATATTGGTTGAAATTTTTAACTCCAAATAACCTGTTTGTATTTTAATCAATGTTATGCACATTCCGGTGAAGCGTGCTTCAAAAATAAAAAAATATCCCGGTGAACCGTCATAATAATTGTGGTATTTCAAGATTTTTGGATTCAATGATGAAGCAAAAATAGTTGGTAATGATTATTAATTTTCTTTTTAAATCTTATTATATGATTGAAATTTTAACTCTAAATCACCTGTTTGTATTTTAATTTTTCTAGATGTCATTAGGCATGTAATTTAAAAAGGTATTGTGAATTTTCTTAACCCCCACCAAAATATTTCTTTCCTTACCTTTTTATTTGCAAATCAAATAATGGAATGTCCCTTCTTAGTCCTTTATCTCCATGATACGTTATTAAATACATATTTTTTTAATATTATAAACATTTTAATAAGAGTTAAAATATATATAGCTTCATTCGTCGTATAAGAAAATAATTGGCATTTAACTTCCAAAATGTTTAATCTTGATCCCCCATAACTACTCAACACCTAATTACAACCGTATCCTTTTATTTAACCTCTCAATACAATTATATATGCTCTCAACACTACTATTTATCTATGTATGCAGATGAATGTTGGAGAAGTCAAACTAACTCAAGGTGCGAGTCAGGTTATCAATCCCATTGTTGTTCCGTCAGTATAAAACATCGCATACGACCCGTGCATCGCACGGGTAAATGTCTAGTATATACATAGTTTTATTCACTAAAATAATATGAACCACCGATTTGAGATCAGGTCCAAATCTATTACAGCAAGATGCTGCAACAACATCAAATCCTATCCCTAGATGAGGTGCATGAGATTTGTTAATTAAGCATGTTAGACGAGGTACATGAGATTTGTTAACTAAACAAGTGATAGAAAGATAGTTTTTTTTTTTACTAATAGTTTTAGTAGTCCATAATTAAATCTTACTTCAACCAACCGAGCCGAAAATAAAATATTGATGTCCATATACACTTTATTTAATATATTCAAAAAAATTTAATTTGGCAATATTATTTTAAATTAAATTTCAAATTTTATTGATGTGGAGTTATTGATGGGACCAATTTTAGAACTTTTTAAGAAATGCTCCATTGGAGAGGTTGAGTACCTATTAGGTACTATTATTAAAAAAATAATAAATTGATGATGTGTCTATGTGGGACCATTTAAGTACTCAAAAATGGAGTGATCCATTGTGGATGCTCTGAGATGCAAAGGATACATAGTTAATTAATTAAACACACATCTCAAAATGAAACAGGTTCTTAAGCAAAAATACTACCGCACCCTGCGTCCCAATTTAATTGATACAGTTGACTATTTCACGCATGCTGATGCATAACTTTGATGATTAATATTTTTAATTATATAATAGTAAAAATTATAAAAATTTGATATTTTGAAAATACTCATCGAGACGAATCAAACAACATCTTATATGCTAATATTTATTTTTGTTTATTAGTAGAAAAATAAGGTCAAAACAACGTGTATGAATAGTACACAACAGTAAACTGTGTCAATCAAATTGAGACGGATGAAGTAGTAGTATTTGATTAAGACCATCTCCAATGGTGGTACTTATATTTTTAAGTACTAGTACCTAATAGGTACTCCCATTGGAGCAAAAACAAAATTGTACCTAATAGGTACTAGTTCTAAAATAAGACATAGTACCTAAATAATTTTTGTGGGACCCATTTAAAATTATGTTGAGTTATTGGATAGATGTGCTATTAGTGGGACCAATTTAGAACTTTTGAAGAGATTTTGGGTTGGAGGGAATGAGTACTTATTATGTACTATTATTAAAAAAATTATAAATGAATGATGTGTACATGTAGAGCCACTTAAATACTCAAAAATGAGTAGCTCCATTGTGGATGCTCTAAGAACCTAACGTAACTCATACTGAGGTTAATTTGGTTTAATTCTTTGATTAGAATCACATAAAGTAATTTTAGTTTTTCTCATTTGGTGCAAAGGTTTGACTATGATAGCATAGCAGGGTCTAACTCTTAAGTTAAAATTGAATAATGCATTTGCTTTAGTATGTGTTTGGTTCTGTGGTGGACATAATTGATTTTGATAGAATTGAGTTTGACAGAATTGATTTTGATAGAATTGAGTTTGATAGAATTGATTTATGTTTGGATATATTCATACAAAAGTGAGTTGAACAAATAATTTAAGTGTAAAAATCAATTCTAGAATAAGAAGCTACAATTTATAGCTTCAAGTAGAATCCATTCTGGAGGCAGAATCAATTCTAGTTTTGAGGAACCAAACAAGTCAGAATTCATTCTACATGTCCAGAATCAATTCTGGCCGCTCCAGAATTGAAACCAAACATACACTTAAGGTTTGTTTTCCTTTTGGGAGAAGAATTCAAAGTACGTACCTGAAGCCTGTTTACTAACTTTTGCAGATTCATTCATTGAACTCCTTTAATTTTTCTAGACCCTATCTATAGTTGTCCAAGTCAAAAGAAAATTCAAAATACGAATTCAATTGATGGGTCTGTCTTGAATCAATATTTTGCTCACAATGTGAATAATCAATTTGCACCACACAATCTCTTATTCCGTACTTAGTTGTTTTTTGTAAATTTTGTCACCTTATAATGTAATGCAGTATCATTTTTTTATTTTGACCGATTGATATATATACTACTACATATATGCAGTGCTACTCTGCAAACTCAGCTAGATATTAATATAGCTAACTGTTTGTGTATGTTTTTATGGATAAGAATGATCGATCAACACGCAAGAATTTAATTAAAAGAGAAAACCGTGTCGTATGTGAAGTGTATATATAGTGATTATAAGCTCCGAAAAATACCAATTGTGTGATTATTTATTTATTGGCCATACATTTTTGGCTATATAGAGATGAATATATATTTTGTCACAAGTTTTTGTAAAGTTACTATTGACTCATCGTAGTAGCTACCTAATAGCCTGTGGCTGTGACAAAAAATACACAAGTTTTGATAAGGCATTTGCTTCAACTGTGACTGTTTTGACCATTTATTGGAAACCAACAAATTCCTTTCCACTTTCAACTTTATGGTAAAGTCATCAATTCAATTCTCTATTTTTCTCTTCTTATCTTCTCCTCGGTCCTCACTTTCACTTTCACCTAATTAATAATATATTCAAATATTATGCATCCCTATCCATATAAAATATCTCTCTCCTGTAAGCAAAAGTCACATTATAATTTTTTGAATATTTATAAAATAATTTAAAAAGTAAATAAAAAATTAAAATTTTATAAGTGTGACTAAAAAACTAATATTCGATTACGTGAACGTGATCCTATCCTATAAAAATAATTCCTCTCTCCTTCCTCAACCCTCAATTTTTATTAAGAGTAATGTTTTTTTTATATATGTCAATTTCTTTACATGATTACACATTGAAACGAGAGGAGATCCTCTAATGTCCAAATTCTCTCATGTTGGATCTCAGCCTTCCATTTCTTTTTTGTTGTTTACTGTTCACTTAAATAAATAAAAAGATGGTGGAGGATTAAACTGTACCCCTTGCAATTGAATTTATACATGAAAGAATATGCTCTCCATTGAAACTACATAGCTATACGGTTGGAGATTCTGTTTGTTGGTTCCGTCGTGGGATTATGATTTTTTACATTTAAATTTTCTACATTTTTTATATTTATATTTATACTATTATTATTTATTTGTTTATTCTTTTTCTTCATTTTCATAGATATATATTTTTCTTTTGCTCAATGGACTTTCACATATAATTAAGATCAATTAGGAGACTTAGAGATTAAAGAATGACAATGAATTCATGCATCCTTTATGAGGTAATTGGTTTCATTTTTTATTACAAGTCAAGTTATATATAGATAGTTGAGAAGCTTCGAATTAGTTTCTGGATTAAAGGTAAATTTTTTCAAAAGTAAGCTTTATGGTATTAATTTGGATGATAGTTTTTTGCGCGCATCTTCGTCTTTTTTGCATTGTGGTGTGAATTCTATCCCTTTTCGCTTTCTTGGCATACCGGTAGGTGCTAATCCGAGAAGAAAGGCTACTTGGCTACCTATTATTGATTCCATGAAAAAGAGACTTGGTGTTTGGAATAGTCGTCTTTTATCTATTGGAGGGAGAGTCACTCTCATAAATTCAGTTCTTTCTAGTTTACCTCTCTATTTCTTCTCTTTTTTTAAAGCACCGGTTTGTGTGTTGAAGGAAATCGTGAGCATTCAAAGGAATTTTTTATGGGGTGGAGGAATGGATAGATCAAAAATATGTTGGGTTAGTTGGGATAATATTTGCCAACCAAAGGATAAAGGAGGGTTAGGCATAAAAAATTTGGAGTCATTTAATGATTCACTCTTATGTAAATGGAAGTGGCGGTGTCTGAATGATTTGTCTGCTTCTTGGTTCAATCTTTTGCATTTTCGTTATGGTTCTTTTGCCGCTAATTTCTTATATGGGGAAGGGAGGGAGAGTCTCAAACATGCTTCAATTTGGTGGCGGGATATGTGGAAAACAGGAGGTGATCTTAACGAAAATGTACAAACGTGTAGGTACTACTCTTGATACAAATACAGTGGCAGCATTGAAAAGATTATGGAAGAACAATGTTCCATCAAAAGTTAGCGTTTTCGGTTGGCGGTTGTTACTTGAAAAATTACCAACCCGGGAGGCTTTATTTTGCAAAGGTATTATCACGAATAATCATGAGAGAAGTTGCGTATTTTGCTTCAAAGAGGTAGAGGACATACAACACATCTTTTTCACTTGCTGCATTACTTCACAAATTTGGCAGAAAATATTTGTTTGGTTGGGCACTAATGTGATCTCTTTTGAGGACGTCACAAGCCATTTCACTTTGTTTGGTGAATTAGCAAAAGGCAACCATAGCAAGCGAATTCGTCATATAATTT
Source organism: Trifolium pratense (assembly GCF_020283565.1). Taxonomy (NCBI): domain Eukaryota; kingdom Viridiplantae; phylum Streptophyta; class Magnoliopsida; order Fabales; family Fabaceae; genus Trifolium; species Trifolium pratense. Next base: position 56,980,360 of record NC_060063.1, read on the forward strand.
GGCTGGCGACGACATGGAGTATTTGGCGCACGCGTAATAACATTATTTTTAGAGGAGACTGTGTCAACATATCATCTTTAGTGGAGCAAATTGTTTATTTTTCTTGGTTTTGGTTTATAGGTCGAACAGGGAACAATGTTAATTTAGTTTTTTCTGAATGGCGTAATAATCCTTTAGATTGTTTTCAACGCATCTAAAGTGATCTATTCTGAATTGTAAGGGTTGAGTACCCCTTGTACTCCTTATAATTCATTTTTTTGCTTATCAAAAAAAAAATATAGATAGCCTTAACATAGAAGAAATATCAAGAAAAAGGACATAAAATTGAATATTTTTTTTGCTTGTCTTATGGTCAAAACTCAAAAATCTCAGGTCCATGAGAAACAAAAATTGTAAAAATGAATGTGCTAACTTATATCAAACATTTAACTTGATTTTTCTAATGATAAATTTCATGTCATTACCCGCATCAAGTATATGATTCAAATAATCAAAAGTTTTTCAACAATTCAAAGATGAAATTGAAGTTTTTATTTAAAGCAGAAACGTGCTAACTTATCAAACATGTAACTTGATTTGTCGGGTTGTAGGTTCTCGATTCAAAATTGGGTGAAGGTTTCTAACTTAACAATTTTCTTTATCAATTGAATTAAAAATTACACACCTTAATTGACACAAAACCTATCTAATAAAGGAAAATTTTCAATGAGGTTATTACAAGAATAGAAAAAAGAAGAGATATATGTCTCAACCCATTGCAAAAGGATGACAAACACACTAAATTTTATTTCATTAATAATAATATATATGAGGTACATTTACGCACTTCCAAATTAGCCTGCATATTTTACCAAAGAAAAGAAAAGCACACAATAGAACCAACCACTATGAAAGATTGCTTGTTTTTTTGTTACATAATAATAATAATAATAATAATAATAATAATAATAATAATAATAATAATAATTTGTTCATGAGATGCATGCAATGCATCACACAAAACGATCAACATGGGATATATATATGGTGGCTTCAGGGGAGGTGATCTTGCTAATGCCATTGTCAGTGACACACTGACTATAATAGAGTATAGGCGGTATTCCACTACTTCAGCTGCAACAATCGGAGCACGATTTTACGGTGGTGGAGATGAAGCTGCTGGTAGCTCAATTGGTAGTGGCCTAGTGGGAATGAATTGAACATGTACTTAAACCCCATGATATATGGTTTGATTCCCACGGAAGGCAATATCTATATTAGTGAGGGGTAGAAAAGATCGTGAGGTGCCAGTGCCGGGACCGCCTAAGATGTGGTCCTGGGCTGTTACATGAGTGGTTAAGTCTCACATCGATTATGAAAGGGAAGGATGTTGGATTTATAAGAGAGGTGACTCATTAACATAATGCCTTAACGTTTTGAGTGGAGATGTGGTGTCTCCCTCTCCTGTGGTTCTGGAGCATTGGTCCCATTGTTTCTCTCGGGCTCCCTCGAACTCACCAACAAGTGGTATCAGAGCTTCGGTTCGATATACTGAAGGTGCTAAAGAAGGGGCTCTGCTATGTCTTACTCAAGCGCTATGAAGTGTGACATATAGAAGTTTGATGGAAGAATCAACTTTGCCTTATTTTTCTCGCGCGTCCTATTTTTACTCATCCGCTACCTACGAGTTTCTCGGGTGTCCTATTTTTACGCATCCGCTACTTAAGTAGTAAAACTGAGAAATTTGAGGAAAAAACACCGTTCGCTACTTAAGTAGCGGATGATATTTGAGAAACTCGTAGGGCGGCAAAAGAAACTCTTATAATACAAATTAAATTCAAATCATCCAAAACAATTATTTATATATTTTTTTTAATTTTAATTTATTCGGGCTTGCGGGCCGCCCGTGGTCCATTCGGGCTAGCCCATATTTTAATCGGACTTTATCGGAATGGGCTAAAAAACTCGGAAACAATTCGGGCTAAAATTTTCAAGGTCCAAGCCTGGAAAAAAAATCGGGTTTGGTGGGCTTATCCATTCGGACTAGCCCGTTTTGACGGCAGTACAATTAACCATGAAGGCCGTGGTTGTGGTGGGATATTGCTCTGTTATGATCATGATTATGGTAGTTGGTGCTGCCTGGATTTTATTGATTTTCTGATGGTGGTAGAAGAAGAGATCATTCTTAGAATTTTCATAAGAAACTTTCCCAAGAATCAAGATATAAACATAAGCTCAAATATTTTATTTAAGTACAAATATATATTTTATTAATTAAAAAATCCTTAAATAAAAGTATATAATGCATAATATATTTATATAAATATGTTACTTGAATTTAACTGCATGTATTTTATTTTTTTAGTACATTTGTTTTTATTTACGTTGTAGATGTGAAGTTAAATATTTGTGAATAATTTTCGTATATTCTAAAAATATTTCCCGTACTTTTTTTGACAGTAGTTTTACTACATTCTACTAATTTTTGGGCAAAATACTCAGTCAAACAAAAAATTATTTCTCCAAAGAATTAAATTCGCTTCTCCTAAACAATTTATTTTAAATGAAATTAATTAACCGTTTGAATTTAATTACTTGATTTTCAAACTGTGAATTTAATATCTATTGTACTTTTTCAACAATTAATAAAAATTATTTTGCTGTTAAAAAACAAAAAAGATGAATTGATTAATATTATGGGTTTCCCTGCCATTTGGGGGAGTTTTGGTTTCTGTCCTGTATTTATTTTTGCGATTCCACTCTTATAATTTGAAATTTCTTGTTTTTATAAACCGTCAATAATAATTGATATATAGTATTTTATAGGGAAAAAAAAAATCAAAACTTGCCCAAATGACATGGGGCAAAATGCTATTAATAATGTTTTTATAAACTGTCAATAATAATGTTTTAGATGAGCTTCGTAATACAATTCCAAATTTTGACTTTAGTAGGTTTGCAAGCAAGCCCCCCCCCCCAAAATATGAAAATTGATTTTAACATGACAACAACACAAAAAACAATTTTTTGGTGATCGAAAGCAACACATGCTAAATAAGGTTTCCTCTATTTGTCATAAGATGTGTCTAAATATTTTTGAAATTTTGGGAAGCACGCAACTCTTTATAAAAAGCTTACACACTTCAAATACATTCATCTTTTTTGACTAACAATTACTTATGTGTGATTTTTCAAATTCTAAACACATCATTTATAAATATTTTTTTTTTTACTAAAAATGTTTATAAACTATTTTTTTTATTTTTTTTTAAATATTTTAAAATTTTGATAGCGCCACATAAGCAATTATTAGTAAAAAAAATGTCAATGCGGGGCTAGCAAATGTAAAGGAGGATAAATTTGGGGTGAAAATCGAGCATTTAGAATTTGAAGGGCCAAAATTGAGCAATTGTGAAACTTAGGGGATAAAAATCAATCAATTGAAACTTATGGGGCCAAAATTAATTAGCAATTATAAAATTTATGGAGTCAAAATTGCATTTAATAAGCATATCTATATCGGGAGGGATAAAATTATCTGGTGTAGCTTGAATAATGTTACACTACTTAATAATATTTTAACGAATACAAGTTTTACAAAATTTACCGTTGTATTGAAACTTTTGTGCACTCTTTACATTTTTAAATGAATTTTTATATTTATTTTTATAATATTATATGAATCTCTCCCATAAAAATTAAGAATTTTTTAACGAAAGATCCTATGTACGTTAGATGAAATAAAATATGAATTTTTAGTTATACCAAAAACTAAAATGTCATTTTTAAGAGCACTGCTATTTGCAGCGAAAGAAAATATCACGAACGGTTTCACGAAGTATTGCCATCATTGGATTTTGTTTGGTGGAAAACATGAACGGTGGGATGAAAAGAAGGGAGTAAGAGGCAGTTTCAACATACTGCTTACAAGTTGTCGTGATGCATTCGTGGGCAAATTTGTTGCTATAAGTAGCATTATTCCATTTTTAATTCATCCCTCATAAAAGAAATTAAATTTTTGCAAGATTTATCCATACATGAGGTATCTTTTTGAAAGTTGCGTGTCTTGATTTTGATGCTAACTGATCGTTTTTTTATGTTAAGTCTTCGTATATGTTGAAACGTAATTTCATTGTGATAATCAAATACTCCTTCCGATTCTTATTATAAGAGAAATTTTACTTTTTAGGTTCATTGTAACTAATGTATCTGGACAATATTATAGTCTAGATACATTAGTTTTATAATGAACCTAAAAAGTAAAACTCATCTTATAATAAGAACTAGAGCGGGTATAAACTTTTTGTTTCAAAATTGTGCACAAAGCATCATAGAAGGTTTCAAAATGACTATATGGAAATTGTTGCAAAAAATAAACTATATGGTAATTGAAATATAAAAATAATTTTATAACATATTTGAACATTTTATGATAGCACTAATTGTCATTAAAATATTATATTTTCAATTTAATTTTAAAATAATTATTAAAGTATATTTTTAATTTTCTACCAAAAAAAAAGTATATTTTTAATCTATTGAAACGATTTCCATTTATATTAATTTCTTTTTAATCTCTTGAAACGATTTCCATTTATATTAACTTTCTTATATGTATAAATACAATGTTTGGGTTTGAGGCATGCATTCAGCATTTCACAAATATAAACAATGGGCAAGTATAATGTTGGTTTAGTATTCTTTGTGTTTTTAGCTTTGACATCAATAATTTGTTTGGTGTGTAATGCCAGTGGTGATGAAAGCAGTAAAGTTTACATTGTATACATGGGGTCACTTCCTAAAGGAGCATCATATTCCCCAAGCTCTCACCATATTAACTTGTTGCAACAAGTTGTGGATGATATTGACATACAAAATTGCTTAGTACGAAGTTACAAGAGGAGTTTCAATGGTTTTGCTGCTATACTCAACGATCAACAAAGGAAAAAACTTGTGGGCATGAGAGGTGTGGTGTCAGTTTTTCCAAGCCAAGAGTACCACCTTCAAACCACAAGGTCGTGGGACTTCCTTGGTTTTCCTCAATCAATCAAGCGAGACCAAACTGTTGAAAACAATTTGGTGATTGGAGTAATAGATTCTGGAATTTGGCCAGAATCTGAAAGTTTCAACGATAAAGGTATTTATGCATGCATGCTCTAAATCACAACCATATGTTTGTACGTAATGAGTACCTTGAAACATTAAGTAATATTATTGGTTATATATGATCAAAGTGATTTATTTATTTTTTTTTATAATAAATTATTTAGGTCTTGGTCCAATTCCAAAAAAATGGAAGGGAGTTTGTGCAGGTGGTAGTAACTTCAGTTGCAACAAGAAAATAATCGGAGCACGATTTTACGGTAGTGGAGTTGAGAGTGCAAGAGACATTATTGGTCATGGAAGCCACACATCATCAACAGCAGGTGGAAGAGAGGTGAAAGGTGTGAGTTTTGATGGTCTTGCAAAAGGCACTGCAAGAGGTGGAGTCCCATCTTCAAGGATTGCTACATACAAAATTTGTGATTCACCTAGATGCAGTGGAGATGCTATTTTAGCTGCATTTGATGATGCCATTGCAGATGGAGTTGACGTCATCACCGTCTCTTTGGGTTCACAAACACAGGTTGACTTTGTCAATGATCCTATTGCCATTGGTTCTTTTCATGCCATGGAGAAGGGAATACTCACAACCAATGCTGCCGGAAACTTTGGTCCTAACCCAAGTAGTACTACAAGTGTAGCACCTTGGTTATTTACTGTTGCTGCAACTACCATTGATCGAAAATTCATTACTAAGCTAATTCTTGGAAATGGAAACACTTTCGTTGGTACATCAATCTATACTGGCCCTTCAAATGCTACCAAACTTCCAATAGCTGTGCGTAATGCTAAATATTGCCCCAATGGAAGAAATACAACCCCTGAAATGTGTGATTGTTTGGACAAAAGTATGGTGAAGGGAAAGCTTGTTTTGTGTGGAGCAGGTGGATTGTTTCCTACTTCTGATACAGGTATAATTGGTTCAATAATTAATGTTACGGACTCTGATTTTGATAATTCTGCTGTCACTTACAAGCCTTCCCTTAACTTGAAAACCAAGGACTTTGTTCAAGTTCAATCTTACACAAATTCTACTAAACACCCTGTTGCTCAAATTTTAAAGAGTGAGATTTTCCACGACACCAATGCTGCTCCTCAAGTTCCAATTTTCTCCTCTCGTGGCCCAAATCCTTTTGTTCCAGAAATTATGAAGCCAGATATAAGTGCTCCAGGAGTGAATATCTTAGCTGCATATTCACCTTTTGCGGGATCCACCTCAGGTGATATGGATGACAAGAGAAAGTTCAAATATAGCCTAGCAACTGGAACCTCTATGTCATGTCCTCACGTTGCTGGAGTTGTTGCATATGTAAAATCATTTCATCCAGATTGGTCACCTGCAGCTATAAAATCTGCCATTATGACGACCGCTAAACCTGTGAAAGGTACTTATGATGATTTGGCTGGAGAATATGCTTATGGTTCTGGGAATATCAATCCACAACAAGCCCTTCATCCTGGACTTGTTTATGACATCACTAAGCAAGATTATGTGCAAATGCTATGTAATTATGGTTATGATCAAAACAAAATTAAACAAATTAGTGGAGATAATTCCAGTTGCCATAGAGCTCCCGAAAGATCTTTGTTGAAAGATATAAACTATCCTGCAATGGTGATTCCAGTTTTGCCCGATAATAACCATTTCCATGTCAAGATTCATAGAATAGTCACAAACGTTGGCTTTTCTAACTCAACCTACAAGGCCACTCTCATCCATCATAATCCAAAAATCAAGATCAAAGTTGAACCAAAACTTCTTAAGTTCAAATCATTACATGAGAAGCAATCATTTGTTGTCACTATTATTGGGAGAGAGAAATTAAATCAAACTGTATTTTCCTCATCACTCATTTGGTCTGATGGCACCCACAACGTCAAAAGTCCTATTATTGTACAAATACTACCTCTATAATTGACCATGTTATTGTTATGAAAAACTAAATATATAAATATATGGTTTGATTTTAACTAGTATATGCATTGAATTATTTTATTTTTTTTCACTTGGATCAGCTTCAGGCACTGCAGCATTAATCAAAAGTATTCCAAGAATAAGTAGTAGTAGTACTTTTGTCATCGTGTGAAAAATGTTCTAAAATATTATTTATGCATATGTTTGAACCCTGCATTGCATGAACCTCCTAAGCTTGGAGTATTATAAAATCAAAAGTTAATGACTTCAATTTTTCTTTAAGTCAATGGCTTTTGCGTCCGATGGATTGTTTGGGGTTATATAGGATTTTATAGATTTTGCTTGTTTTACTGTTAAATGCTTATGAGTTGGTTTGGCGTTGGCAATTGCGCTGTTTTTCTGTTTCAGGTGTTGATTTTCTTCGTCGTTTATGCTGCTGGATACAATAGCGATTGTCTGTTTTTTCCAATTGGTGCTTCTGTTGCAGATTGTGTTTCTTTTTTGCCTGCCTTGGTTGCATCTCATAAGGCTTTACCCGGTTTCCACAGGCCAAAAGCTTGTGTTAAGCTTTTTGTAGGCCTGAGTCGTTAGTGGTAAGGCAAGAGATCCCAACGCGTTGCGAACTAGAGACACATTTTCTGCAATAATAACCAGATCATGTTTATAAATCTAATTTATAAGAATGGATTTGGGGCTGTACTGTGTTGAGATCAAGCTATGTCTTTGTTTTGGTGTTGTTTCTCCTAGTTAAAGGAAGGCTTTAGTGCTGTTTATTTGCTGAGTTGCTAAACCTATGGAACTGGTTTTGTAGTGTGACTCTGGAGGCATCTGTAAGGCTATGATTGTTGGTCTTATTATGGTTGTATTGCTAGTTTTGTTATGGTGGTCAGTCTTTACATTTGTTTAGTTAATCATATGAGTAGCATTAGTCTTAATTGAATATTAGCAATGTTTAAAGAAGCATGTAATATTTTGAACCAATATTTTATACTTTCAGTTTTGACTTCGAATCTTAAAATATTTTTATCCCCTGCGTAGTTTTTGAAATAGGAATATTCCAAATATTGAGTTTAGGGTGTTACATTGGATATATAAGAGAAGTGATGTCTCCCTCTCTTGTAATCCTGGAGCATTCGACTCGTTTTTACTTCCGAGCTTCCCCAAACTCAATTGATCTCCATCACCTTGGCAGAGAAAATAAATTCATTTTAATCTCTCTAATACCACAAACAATGAGGTTCAAGCTCATCCTTAAACAGGAAAGCCAATGGAGGGACATTTGTTAAGAGAAAACTAGTACTTTCGACTCAGTGTAACTATCCTAAATCTTCCTTAACAACTCTCCTTTAACAGCCCTAAAAGAAGAAGAAATAGAAAACACACTACTCAAATGGAGGTAAATCAAATTCACAATAAGCATACCATTCTCTTTTATCCGGTACCACCAATTGCAAGTACTATGGAAAACAACATAATTGTTTTTTTGTCGAGTAACCTAATGGCTAGAAAAATGTAAGTACATGTTACAAATTTTTTGTATCATTATGACTACTATTCTAATGAATATTACAATTCAATACTCAACCACACATCATCATATATTGAGTGATCTAATTCAAAAACTCAAAATTACACAAAGTGGGGAGAAAAATACTCTAGCTAGTATAATAATATATAATTAAATATATGATCAAATTATATAAAACAGGGCAATGACAATAATTAAACCAATTATAAACAACCTGAAAGTGTCAACTCCAAATTTTTCACCATGATTTGCGGATATATCAGATTCCAATGACCACTGAGATCTAAAATTAGGATTAGAACCATAAAGGGATTGCACACCTTTAATATCATCAATATTCAAATCAGCTCTTTTATCTCTTGGCCTTAAACTTGGATACATCACAGCTTCTTTCACACTACTATGTGACAAACCCAACAAATGTCCAATCTCATGTGTTGCAACTGACTCCAAATCAACCGCCACCTCTGATTTCGTTACCTTGAAATCAACTGCCCATGTCTCCGCTGCATCGAGGTGAAGCCTTCCTATCTCTGGCGAAAAAGAATGTGCTAGCACACCTAGAACACCATCAAATGGCTCACCATCACCGTGGTCACCACTATAAAATCCTATTTTTATATCTGCGAAGCCGTAATCCTCTGCTTCGACGAAACTAACTGGAATAACCGAACTCCATCTAGAAAATGCTCGTTTGAATGTTTGTCTTATCTCTTGTAAGCTCAATTTATGAATCATGTAGTCCCGTGAGAAGCCATAGGTTAGTGTCATTGGCATGTCATTGTCATGTGACCATCGTGGTTTTCCGGGGAAATAAACAAAATGCGTCGTGTTATGAATACGATTTTGATGGTGGCGAGTTTTTCTTGTGTCTGGAACACCGCATCTTGGCGTGATCATTTGGGAAACTGTGTTGGAATCGAGTTTTCCAGTTACTTGGAGTCCAAGATTTCGTTGGTATTTGATGAGAGCTGATTCAAAACTTGCATCAAATTTGTCGCTGAATGCGTCATTGTTTTTAAGGTATCCGAAACGAGATAAGTATCTTTTGAATTGTGATATTCCTGTGATGATGTTGCCTTTGCCAGCATTGGTGAAGCTTTGAATGTTGCGGTTTGTGACCGATATTTTGGTGACCGGTGCATCTTGTAACAAAGCTTTTGATGTGAGGAAAAGAGTGACCAGAAACATGAAGGAGTGTCTTAGTGAAAGGAACATGATGTGGTTAGTCTTTCTTGGTTTGGAAGAACATAGAAGAATATAAATAGAAATAAAGCTTCCATACAAAGCAATATATAAAGGGTCAACTTTATTCAACAAGATTTAATTAATTAATTAATGATTACAACTATTTTGAAACATTTGCATATGATTAATGACTAATTAAGGTATAAGGTAAGAGTAAGTTGTAGTGCTAAATATTATTATATATAGCAAGAATCTACCAATAATTAATTGATCATCATGGTTTATAGTTGATAAATTATAAGTGGGCTACTTTTTATGTATAGAAAAGTTAATTAGCTTTAAAAATTGGGAAGCTTTTTTAGAGTGCAAAATACAATCCAGAGTTTGGATTCAAATGATCAATAAACTTTAGTTAAAAATGGACTATATATATATATTCGAAAATGAAAAGAATTCAAGTTTATATAAATTTTAGTTGGAACAATTCTTGACCGGTCTATTAAAATTCAAATTAATATGATACCCTAGAGAGTTATTAAAAATAAATTCATTTTTTTATTAATTACTAAAAATAAATTCACTTTGTTACTTGAATTCATCATAATTTTCTCCATTAGTAATATGGAACAGATTAAAAAAAGGATAATTAGTTAAGTAATCCTCTTTTGACAACATAACTTTTGTCACCTCACCTTCCAATAAATAGCTTTATACAAGTTTGAAGTAACTTAAAGAACAAAGAAAAATAAGTTGAATGGAGGAAGAGAATGTGAAATAGATCAATCTTGATTGCATGTAACTGTTCGAAACAAACAACCACTGTCTGGCTAGTAGATAGATAGTGAGTCTGAAGTAAAGAAAATTAATACAACAAGTGTTAGTTAGTTGCATTCCATCATTATATTGGTTGTTGCCTCTGTCTGTCTCCTTTTCACATTTTCTAACGTATTCTTTACTCTAATCTCAAACATCAATGTATATGTATGTATGTATGCATATCAGAAAATTTTATAGCTTAATTTGGAAGTGAAGATTCAATTAAGGTTTATGTAATATAGAAATTCAAATTAATTTGTCTTATGTCAACACGTTACGGTACTTATAATTACATGTACTAATTTGTCTTAATTAGTATAATATATGATTAACAAGCTGCGCTGCTAACCTTTTTGTAAAATAAAATCCAATATTTGAAAAATTACATTTATAAACTTAGACAACACAACATATAATTTGAAAACAAGCTAAGTTAGATATCAATTAAATAAATTAGTATTATAAAATGAAATATAATTTGAGAAAAATATATAAATCCATATGAGAGACATAGTATGAGGAAATATGTTCGGTGTGAACATAGCCACTCAATTACTATTAAATTCCTATTTTCGGGCTTCATTCTTGCAACCATTATTATTGAGAATTATTTTTGTCATCCTATTGATTACTCGCGCGCCCTACGCATTTCCCATTTTATCCTTCTGCTACTCAAGTAGCGGACGTTATAACAATCCTAGTAGGATGTTCTTTCCTCAAAATTTCACATTTTTATAACATCTGCTACTTAAGTAGGGACAGAATCCGCTGACGTTATAAAAATCTTGGCAGGGTATTTTTCCCTCAAAATTTGTCATTTTTATAACGCCCGCTACTTAGCGGACGTTATAAAAAGAAACAAACACTATACCAAGATTTTTATAACGTCTGCTACTTAAGTAGTGGAAATTATAAAAATTTATAACATTTATAACATCCGCTACTTAAGTAGCGGACGTTATAAAAATGAGATTTTTGAGAAACAAATACCCTCCTTCGTATAATCCGCTACTTAAATAGCGGACGGGGATATATTGATAATTTCGTAGGGCGCACACCAGAATCAGTAGGATGACAAAAGTAAGTCTCTTATTATTAGCTCATTGAATCCTTTTCTATTTGGGCCTTGAGCTTCAGAAATATAAAAATGGATCCAATTCTGGTAACTATTACAAAAATTAATTATTTTTGAGCTATTATATACCAATAATTTAAATTAATTTAAAAACATTTAACACTTATAATTGAATGAGTTTTATCACTAAATATTAAAAATTACTACAATTTAGAAACTTTTTATATTTTTTACTGAGAGTATATATTGATTGGGTTTGGCATAAACAAGATCCAACATAAAGTAACAAGGTGAAGTGGGTTGGATTAGGATTTGTGAATTTCTTTTCCCACCCCATGCATCTCTAACGCCCTCCAAAAATAAAAAAACATCTCTTTAAAATGCACTTGGATTTTAAAAATTGGACACTTTTTTTTGGTAGTGTAGACTCCCGACAATTATTATGAGAAACACATTATTTAGAAAAGAAAAAGACCATAATTAGATTAGGCACCGTGACTAAATGTTTTTATTTTCAAGACTTTTAATACATCCAATTTTTAAAATTTAGATGTGTAAAATGTATATTCTCAAGACTTTTTACACATGATTTTTTTATTCATCCAAATTTTAAAACTAGGATGTTTAAAACTAATATATTAATCGACTATTATTCTCTTTTGGTGAATAGGTTCTATACTATAAGCAAATAGACGAAGTAAGTCCAAAAATAAGCAAATGAAAATCTACATTATATTTAGAGAATTATTTTTTAAAATTCAGATGTGTATATATATATAAATTTTTTTTTTTTTTTCAGAGAATTTGAAGATCCCCTCCAATCCTCATTTTACCATGGAAAAAAAAAACCATTTCTAAACAACCGAGTAGACCAAATACTAATAAAATGAAATCTCTCCTTCCTCCCCATTTGTCCATTTGAATTTGAAGGAAATAACTTATCTTGTGTGCTTAATATTTTTTCTTATAAATATTAAATAGGTGGTAGAATTATGTAGTACATCTATCGGTAGACAATAAAAAAAAAATTGGCGGACCGGTTCATCTTACCTGACAATTTACAAATAAGCAAGATGAATTTCATTTTTGAGTTCGATCCCTTAAATTTGTTTGTCCTGCGTAGCCTCACTTTTAAGCAGCCTTAAACAACACGGACGACAAGGCTCAAGATACTACAAGAAAAAGGCCCTATTCCTACGGCCGTTTACATTAGCTGGGATGTTTTTACCTATAGACATGATAATGACAGACGACCATTACACAATGACAGACGGCCAAAAATTCGTTGATAATTGGCGTACATAATGCACAGAGACTATGGCCGTTGTCAAAGTTGGGCGGGTTTTTACCTACGGATTTTGACCTTTAGTGACGGTTTTATCCGTTGGTATAGTTCAAATTTCTTGTAGTGATGAGAATTGCAAAACTAGCTTTAGGCCATGCAACTTTTCAAATCAAGGGGTATTGTGTTGTGATTTGGAACTTAAACTTTTTTCAAAGTTTAGGGATAAAATAACTTATATATCTAATCCATACTACTTAATTTTTTTTAGGTGGCCATTGCTACCTCATAGCTATGAGAGAAGCTGCCCCTGATCAAGAATACCCTGTGATCAAGAGCCTACATTGTTGACAAACTATTTTTATTAATCTCCATGGGACTATTTTTAGTAATCTCCATGGGAAAACTAGCTAGAAATCCATTTGGTGGTGATGTTTCTATAGAGTTCAAACTTCAAACTATGAAACTTTTGCTTGAAATCCATTTACTCAACTATTGTATTAATTGATGATGATATCATCCTAGTATTTAATATTATTGCCCTCTTTTCTCTCTATATATGTTCTATCTATATTGTATACCTCCTTTTAAAGACAAATGTATGTATGTACACATGTGAAAATTTGGAACCATGATATCTTAAAATAAGTAAACGTTAGATAAAAGGAGATTTATAGCCGTGGGCCATTTTTCAGTGGTGGTGAGATTATTATTTTTTTACTATGTTATTGCATTAGATGAATTTTCTCGATACACATCTTATTTAAATATATATATCAGGATTTTAATATGTTCACAAATAATATTTATTAATTTTTTTTTAACCTCTATAATAAGTCGGTACATATCTAAATAAGATATGCACTGAAATGTTCACCATTACATTATTAATTACTACACCTTTTGCATGAATCAGTACCACAAAAATTTCCATAGAAATCTATAAAGTTCCACCTCCTATAAAGGTTGAGGCCCAGATGGTTTATTACATTGGTCATATAATTGAGGGGAGAGGACAGACAAGCACAGAAAAAAGGACAAATTTTTGTAACAGAGGGCCGTGTATTGAGAGAGTGTGAGTCAGATGAGAGGCACCACACACACACACAAAATAAGAATATGAATGAATAATTTTGTGTACCTCAATTCTTTCATAAGTTTAGTTAGACAGGAAGAAGATATTAACCCTCCCCATTGTGAAGGACCAATATTAATTCACCTTCACGGAAATATCTTATAAGTTTGTTGTATATACTATGGCTCAATGAAATCACAATGATATCCTAATTTTGGTTAAATTCAGAATATATATAATTTTTCTTATCGATCGATGCCGATATTGGGTGACCTCTTTACCCTATTTTTCTTCAAAAATAATAAGAAATTGATCAAGAGTTTGATGTAGTTTTTTGGAAAAATCTCAAATGGTAGATGAGATTGTAGATTAAATTTAATGCCTTTTGTGGCAATGCTTTTTGGATAAATATTTTGAGTTCCCTGGTTTGTACAGTAAGTTGGAAATTTGAGGGACAAGGATGATTTTGGTTTCATATAATGAGACACCTAGATTTGCAAATTGATGAAGTGGGGACCTTCCTTCTCTTTTAATTTCTTCAAACAACAACTCATTTCTGTGTCTAAGAGCTTAATTTCAATTGGTGTCACCTTTTTCTTCAATGTTCATGGACAAATGCAAGGAATTAATATAATCTCTTCCAAAAGGTGACAATTTAGTAACATACCCTTATGATTCATTCAATATATTGTTTCTTTCAAATCTACATTAATTGCTTTGTATATTCTGTAACATGCAATGAACAATCAATTGAAAGAACATAGAAATCAGTGCAATTGGTTTGTATTGTATGTTGATGTTGATGCCTAGTCAATAAAATTGTTCATTGATTGGTTTTTGATATTTTGATTCCTAATAAATTGTTGCAGGATTGAGAAAAATCTAGCTAAGCATGTTTCATTAATAGGTGAATCTTGTCAAGCATGGGAAGGCAAAAGTATTATGATTCAAATTGTAACAATCATGATCCTAAGACTAAAAGCCTATTTCATATTATTAAGCATAATCCCTTATGTCATCATTTCATACAAAAAAGACATGCATACATGAATAAGGGTGGTGACTGGTGAGGAAGGAAATGATGAAGGTGAGTGCATTTCCACAAGTCATATTTATGCCACTTTTTGTCTATGAGATAAAATGTGATTTAGTAAGTTTAAAAATTTAAAAGTTTTAACAGAAGAAACCTTTGTTCAAAAGAAAACTAATACAAAGAACAAACGAAATTTGGTCACTGAGTTCAACAAATTGTGCCTACGTCTCCGTCTGCAGAGCGGCGGCAGTACCTTTCTACTATTCAAGCTTAGAGTGTACAGATTACAACTTGTGTTTAAATCTCGGCCTGCTCAAGCGACCTCAATCGTAGTATTTAACTAAATGTTCTAATGTAAAATTGCTTACAGTGCAAGACATGTTCAATAACCATTCATTCTATACTATACGAAAATTACAATTAGGAATTTTAATCAAACTTTAGAAACCATCAAAGTATATGATATGTCATAAAGATGTCATTTCCTCCAAATCTTTGCAACCTTAACACTTAATCTCATTTGCAGGTACTTTACTTGAACAAATGGATGAGGCCTTTTCTTGTGACAATGGGAAGAACCTAAACCTTGCTAAGTTAAGAAACTCAAATGTAAGTTATCATTATCTTGTTAAACTTTTTTCCCTTTTCTACCCCTTCCTTTCCCCTCATGTCACAATTTTGAAGCTTTTTTTTTTTTTTTTTTAAGTTAAAAAAGTATAAATGTACAACCATAAATAATTTTTCATTTGACAAACATATACCAAACAAAACAATTTCTTATGTTTTTTTTCCATAGGATATATAATAGCCTGAATTCAATTGGTTTCTTCTTAATGCAGAATGAGTATAGTAACTTACTGAAAAATAAATAACAATGGCATCTAATTTGAAGAATGCCAGGTTGAAGAAAAGGTGACACCACATTCTTCAGTTGAAACAATATGTGTACAATGTGTTGATGCTACATCTAGAAGTGATTACCGGGAATGTAACTTGTGTTGCAAGCTTCACCGACCAACAAAAAACGACTTACTTGCACGAAAAGTAATAGATAAAAAGAGTTATAGAGTGGAAAGTAATGCAAGCAAACACATATTTTTGGTGTTTCTACTCATTTATGCAAGCATTTTGTTGGTAGCTTGGAAACAACCAACAAGAACAAGGAAATATTATCAACAATTCTTCATGATCCTGTCTTTCCTACGGTCTATCGCTTCCATAAACAACATGTGCAAAGACGAAAAATGAAACTAGATAGATCTGAATCATCTCCTTTTCCTTACTCATCTTCGAAAACAAAATGGAAAGGAAGATTATATTGTGATAATTGATGATTTTGAACATAGTAGTTTGAGAAATTGTGGAAATTTCAGTGACCAAGATATTGAAGCAAATAAAGAATACAAGGCTGCAATAGCAGCATCAACATCAGGTATGTTGACAACATTCTCTCAAACATTGTCTATTATTGATTGCTATTTATACGAGTCTAATCACATAGGAAATAACTCGCATGAATTTTAGTCAATAATAGTGTTGAAAAGAGTTCTAGAGAAAATGTTACTAGTACTTTTCGTATAAATTATTGTCTCACTATTGCAGTTATTGACTTGGTTTATCTAATATGTTGATAGATTCAATATCTAAGCCGGAACCTATCGATAGACTGGAGAATGTGGCTCAAAAAATGGATATTCTAAGTAAGAAATTGAACCATGAGATTCCTCATATTGATGTGGATACCAAATACAAAGATGGATTTAACTATGTATGTGAAATATATACTTGAAATATCTGGACTCACTAGTAACGAGAGCATTTCAGCATGGCATTCTAAAGACACTCCAATTGATCCATCACTATATGAAGAAATGGAAAATGATCCTAATTTTTGTGCTAATAAAGGTGATCAATGTAATCACCATGTATTGTTTGATTTAATTAATGAGACAATGTTGGAAATTTATGGAATGTCGCATTGTTACCCTCCTATAGGGTGTCACATTCTCCATAAAGTTTGGACTCATATGAGTAAGTCATTGTGTTTGAGATATAAAGTTGGTCAAAAAATAGATGACCATATAACTAGAGATTTCTCATAAAGTGATGGTTGGTTTAATGTTCAATTTTATGGTGAAGATGTTGGTTTAGAGGTGGAAGACATGATTTTTCCGGATCTATTAGTGGAAATAATGCAGGACTTAACTTGTTTATGAGAATGATGTTGAAATATTAATGTGAATTTTCTCTTAATTATGTACATTTCATTTTTTACCCCATTATTTTTATTGTTAATTTAGAGGTAATGTATCTACTTAGCTATAACTAGTTTTTGTTGAAAAATCAATTAATGCTACAAATGCAGGAACCTCTCAAGTGGTGCATGATGCAAAAGTAGTGAATAATATTATAACAAATATGAATTTGATAAAATCTACAATTTGATTGAAATTTTATATCATATTAATCATTTATAATTTTTTTTATATTGAAAATCATTTTATATGTTATTGAGACCCATCAAAATTAATAGTACTCAATAAAAATCCATAAAACCGTTAATCTTGATGAGTTTCAATAACATATCAAATGATTTTCAATTTCTTTTAAGAAAAAGTTATGGATGATCTATATGATATAAACTTTATTCCGACGATGAATTTTATAAAATTTATATTCGTTATAATATTATTTACTACTTGTCCACCATGCACCACTTGAATGGTTTGTACATATTATTAGACAAAGTCTATAAGGTGAGTTATCTTTGCCCCTCATAATTGAGTTTTCTCCATTTACATAAATCAATACGAAGAACACTAACAAATTGATTAAAGTGTCTGATTCTCTTCCTATTTAAGCTGGTTGTCACTCGGTATCCTAATTAATTTATCATTTAGTATCATGTTTGTCCTAAATATTTTCACAAGCTATATTTTATAAGCTATTAGAAGAGAAATAAAATAGTATCTTGTTTTAATCCATATAGATAATGTTATCAGGATCGGGAAACCAATTAATAGCGTTTTTTAATGCTAATAAATATAAAGCCCGTCTAGCTCAGTTGGTAGAGCGCAAGGCTCTTAACCTTGTGGTCGTGGGTTCGAGCCCCACGGTGGGCGATATTTTTGTATTTTTTTCAATTAATTTGTGTATCACGAATTGAATAACAATAATGATATTCATCAAGCCCAAATATGATTACGAAGGATAATAATTTAATTCAAACAGCAACTGCTTAATTTTTTTTTTGGAATTTTAAAGACATTGCGATTTTTATTATATTTTTATAATCTCCTACTATTTCGATATTACACTTGTGAAATTACTTTATGACTTTTTTTATAAGAAAAGTGCTACCAAGATTATGTTGTCAAAAAGAAAAAGATAAATCGTAATTTTCTTAATCTCATGCAAAAAATGAATTTCATTCACTAAATTTCTTATCATGAATCATGAAACTAATTAACCTCTATGAAAAACTTCAAATTCATGAAATTTGTTTTCGATCATAATACTATAGATCTGCTTTTTAATTGAATATTCAGCATCATCAACAAATTTTGAAGGCACAAAAGAAAGGGAAAAAAAGTATTTTGAGAATGATTTTATTGAATAAGATTAAATTAATTATTATTTGGATAAAAGTATATAAAGAAATTTGAAATTAATGATATAGACTTGAACCAAACAAGTATTAATAATGAGGCTTGATCATCCTTTTTTAATCAAAAAAGTTAAAGTGAAACAAAAGATGAAGGCCTGATCATCCTTGAATTGAAATACAAAGAAATATAAGTGTTGCCAATACATTCTCTAACACAGTCATCTCAATACATTTTCTTTTATTGATTGATATTAAAAAGGACTCACATAAATACCATGAAACTCAAGTTTCAAACAAATAGAAAATAATGTGTTGACAACACATTCTCTCCTTATTTTTGTGTGGCAAGCAAATCACTTATCTAGGCTCATTAGTCATTAGAAATTGATTCAATGCATAAGTTAAGACACGAAGTTGTTAAGTTTGGTGATTTATAGACTAGATTAGCTATTCACACTGCAATACCCAAAAAAGGGCCATACAAATATTCATTTTTGTAGCAAAGTAGCAATTAATCAAGGATCGATTAGATTGTTCAACTGATTTCAGCTAAGAGTTAAAGGATCGAGGTCCAAGTTCTGATGAAGGAGAACAAAATAATAACATTAAGAACTAAATTACTAACTTAGTTTGTTTCAGGAAGAAAAAATGGAGGATCAACTATACCACCCTATCTTTTTTATCTTTGCTCCTAGAAAGTTGAACTTAGCTTCATTGATGCGCATGTAACCACTCTAAAAAAAGAACAACAAGCATTTCTAATTATTTTAAAAATAACTATTTTCATTTTATAATAAAATAATAATAAAAATATTATATATATTTTTTTTTGACAAAAAAACATTATATATATTATTAAATAATAACATGGTGGTTGGGGGCGCCGGCCGCAAAAGTGCCGCCACTGGCCCTCATACCAACCACTATTGGTCTGCCACCGATCACCGAAAAATCATCATTCACATCGCGCTGCATCGGAGCTCCGCCGCACCGGTCACTGATGGTCCGGCGTTGACCGCCTCATTGACCACCGGTCCTCCTCAACCAGTTTTAAAATATATATTTATTAAATTATATAAATAAATAAATTCTGTTTATATGATTTAAATAAATATACAGTGTTAATTGTTATTAGGAATTTAGTATGGTGTAGATAGAAAACGTTTTGGACTTAGTAAAAAAACTTTGGGCCTAATTTTTTTGTTTGAGCCTAGTTAAAAATTGTTTTGGGCTAATTATACACAAATTCAATTATAAAATGAAATAAAATTCTGTTTTTAAAATAATTAAAAAAATATGTTTTTTTAATCAATTATTACTAATTATATTTTAATTTATTTTTAAAATCATATATTTTAATAGATGAATCGGATTGATATCCATCGATTTAAGATATTATAATGGATGGATTGGATGGATTATTTGTTAAATGGATGGATTTAATTGGATATTTTAAAGAAAATATTAGTGGATTCTAATGGATTAATGGATTACTTTGATATATCCATTAACATCTAAATCCAAATCCATCAATTTTAACACCCCTAGTTATTACTAATACTAGTTAGTAGGATAGTTAGATGAATTTTTTATTTTTTAAAACCTAAAAAAGTTAAATATGATTGAAATTGAAATAAATTAAGAGTATAAAATTGTACAAAAAAAAAAAAGAGTATATTAATAATATACATATAATTAATTCTATACGTATTGACAAACAAATATTTTAAATTTGATATTTAAAAGGAGAGTGAATAATAATATACTATGTAGTTATATAAAAACTAGTTTAAAGACTCGTGCATTCGTACTGGTCCATTAACTTTTATTCGATATCTAAGTTTGTCAATATATTAAGGTAAAAACTTTATTTAGAATTAAATATTTAAAAAATTATATAATATTGTTAAAAGATAAAGGGATATTATTGTGATTTTCTTATAATATTGTTAAAAGAAAATGTATTTTTATAGCTAGTTCAAGTTTTTAATTTTTGTCCACCTGGTATTGAACACACTATCTGGAATGAAATGAATTAATTTTATTTGAGTAAAAAAAAAGATAAAGGGGAATTATTTTATTTTTCCTTATAAACTTATTTATTCAATTTTTTATGTTTTAGTGATAAATAATGGTCTCGTGTATATTTCTAATAAAAAATTATAAATTTTATTAAGAATATTAATGGTAATTTAGTAAGTTTGATACTAATTAACTTTATTATATTATTATTAGTGGTTATTAGTAAACTTTTTATATTTTTGAAACAAAACTTTTTGGTGAAGATTTTAGTAGTAAACTTGGTAGTAATATTGTTTATGTTTCTTTTCTTTTTTTATAAAAAATATTTTTTATGTTTTTTTTTTATAGAGTATTTTTTTTGGTTATTTATATATTCTTATTTTTATGCGATTTCTTCTTATTTTTTCTATATACTTTCATTCTATAATTTTTTTTATCGACTAAACTTTCTATAATGTTTTTATTATTTTTTTTTGTGCCTATTTTTATACGTATAGATCGTTCTGTTTTGTTTCTATCGATAATTTGTTTTGTTTCTGTCATTTTTTTTATATTTTTTTTAGTGAAATTACAATGAAGGATATAACTTGCAACATGGTTAAATGTAATAAGAATAAATTAGTAACTTTGA
Source organism: Trifolium pratense (assembly GCF_020283565.1). Lineage (NCBI taxonomy): Eukaryota > Viridiplantae > Streptophyta > Magnoliopsida > Fabales > Fabaceae > Trifolium > Trifolium pratense. The sequence goes on from NC_060063.1 coordinate 57,001,614, forward strand.
TGGTAATCGATTTTTTTTTTTTTTTTTTGGTAGAGAAAGAGGGCCGAAGCCCAAAAAGAAAAAGAAAACTATATGGTTACACGAATGTTCCTAGGCATGCAAGCCTCAGAAATGTCATCAAAAAGGAGATTTGAGATCCCACTAGGAGGAGTCTCCATTACATGAATTTGGAAAGAATTTATAGAAAAGCTCAAATTAGCCAGCCAATCAGCACTTCTATTTCCCTCCCGCCATGTATGTTTGAACTGCACTTGCCAATTCAACTTCAAAAGCTCTTGAATGCGACACACCAAAATAGGCGGTTTACCATTGATTTTCACGTTCCCCATTATCATGTCTACCAAGATTTTTGAGTCACTTTCCACCTGAAGGTGGTGAAAACCATTTCTCCATGCGAGCTGCATACCCAAGTACATCCCCCACATCTCAGCACTAAGAGCATCACAAGTTCCAATTTTGCGAGAGTACCCTGTTAGCCATCTTCCATTAGAGTCACGCAAGAGACCACCGCACCCAGCTAGCTCTAGAGTATCCTTATATGCTCCGTCACAATTAAGTTTAACCCACCCTTCTTGAGGTTTTTTCCAGCCTATGAAAACGGTGTTTCCATGGCTAATATTCATAGAATGGTGGTTACAATTGTCTATGTCATCAACCATTTTAAGGATAGTGTAGGTTGGATTGGATGGACGCTGAAAATCATCCTCAAAAATGGATTTGTTCCTCCATGTCCATATGTGCCAACAAGCCACTAAAAAGGTAGTTGTCCATTTCCTCTTTTGAATTCCTTTTAGCTGGTTGTTGATATTCTTGAAGATCCAATCCCTGCAATTAAAGGAGAAGAAATTAGTAATTTGATTGGAAGGGACCAACCTAATCCAAATTTGGATTGCTTTGGGGCAGTCACGTAAGACATGAAGAGTGGTTTCATTGTCTCTATTGCACTCGGAGCACGTGGGGGAAATACCAACACCCCATTTGCTCCTACGATAATTAGTGAGCAGACGCTCATGAGCAGCTATCCACATGAAAGTTTGAATTCTATAAGGTCCTTTCCAGCCCCACAAGGCCTTCCAGTCTCCCTCAATGGTTTGACCCCTAGCACTCTGAGAAACATAGGCACTCTGAACCGTAAAATCCCTAGTGGTAGTTCCTCCCCACCCAATACTAGTAAGTAATCGATTTTAATATATTAGTAAGTAATAGATGAGTCGGAGTGATTTTTAACATGATTATGTGAATGAATTGAGATGAAACAAAAAGGCATATATTATTATAGTATAAAAGTAGAAATATGAAAACCATACTTTAAAATTGTTCCACCTTTTTATTGTTTAAATTAGTAAGCCATAACTGGCACATATATGATCCATCAATATCTTTGAGCAGCAATCTCCCCCAATTGATTCATGCAAGTAGAACATCCAACAACGAAGGAGACACGAGTAAAATGGAGTGCAGAGAGGGGGGACTCTGCAATTTTCATGAGTACTATCCAATCAATGAGGTGCCCCGCACTGTCATAACTTTAGAGCTCTCCACGTGCTATGGTTTTTGAAAAGTAAGATATCATGATATGATATTGCGAGATATGTATTTGTAAAGTAGAGACAATTCTTATTTTACAAGTCGATTTTGTAAAGTTGAGTTAAGTTCATCTTTTGATTTTATAAAGATGGTATCATTGTCTTCTCTATCATCTGCTGGACCGCTTGCTATCAAGTTTCTGATCAATTGTAACATGCTTGAGTTAGATTGCTCTCGATTTTAAGAGATATTACTAAGCATAACAACAAGCAATAGCAATGAATGAATTATGAACACTATACCATATAGTGTTGTGTTGGCATGCATTGTTTTTGAGTATAGTAAAGAAATAATTATATGTTGCATAGAAAAGAAAGAGGGTCCACACACCCCTCATCTCATCACATAATGCATCTTCATCGACATGATATATAACAATGAAAATATAGGACCCAGTTATTAATGAAGGAAAATGATGTGTGGGTCCCACTGAGTTGGGGATTTGGGAGCTGAAAGTGGTGTTGCACTGCTCCAATGAAACAATGTGCTAGCATCCTTTTATGATATTCTTCTCTTCTGAATATATAAATAAACAATAAGCTTCCATTGGGATAGACTTTGGGATTTGGACCACATTTGTGCTAATTAAATTATTGCCATGGTGGTATGCTACTAGTATAAGTATAACTCACTAGTTCTATGCGCACAAATGAAGTGGATGTTGTATATAGACAAATTTGTTTATACTATATATATTAGCTCTCATAATTAAATCAAATAAAATATAATAAAATTTATTCATTTAATACTAAAAAGAAATTTATAGAGGTTTGGAACATCTATTTTACTATCTTTATTCATAGATATAGTTTAGTGGGTAGTTACAATGTATAAGAGAGCCAAGGTTTGAACTTCAAAATTTACTATGAAAAAAAAAACAACAACACTTACTATAGTGTAAAATAGTATAGATTTAGGCATTATACCTATATTTTGCCTATTTAAGCCACACATCATCTCACCCCCTCTAGTTTGGTTTCACCATCAACAAAAAATGTAAAATAATTTATGTTTCACCAACATTCACATAAGTATAAGTTAATTTAAGTGTACAAATTAAATTACGTTTGGAGACTAACTATACTATGGCTAAGTTAAAATCAATTCTAGTGAATAACACAATCAAGCACAACAAAATTGATTATCAATCTTTAAAATTAGGGGATTGCAATTTTGACCTATACTCAATGGCTATTGATAAAAAATATCCACCATGGACATGGAAAACTCACACTACGAGTATGGACACAAACACATATTATTAATTACTTACAAAATTGAGTTGCCGGATATAAGTATGAATATTTTATTACTTAAATACACAAAAAGTACAGATGCGATTGCGAGTATTGAAGTTGCTACGCACACGCTTTCTAGTATATTTTTTCAAATTGCATGTAAGAAAACCAATAGTGACATGGCATCCTGCCCCGGCCTACTCATTATCATCCCTATACAAAATGTTGTTGGCCCTCCAAAAGTGATACACTAACTTTTTAATGGAAAATTAACGAGTTTCCCCGCAAGACCCTTATTTAATTATGAATTAATCATTAGCAGTTAGTTAATTTCAGTTTGTAATGTGTATAAGGTGTACAGTCTAACTCTAAAGTATTATGAATGTCAATTTATATATGCAAGTTATGATTTTGAAGGATTGTTCCAATTGAAACCCCCACATACGGGGAGAAAGTCCTTGAGCAATGTATTATTATTTTTTATTTAAATTCTGATAATTATCAACCAATATGTGGTTATGGTAAACTATTTAAACAGAGTGAAAGGAATTAATGTGAAAACTTGTTACATTTTTGTTCAAAGGCAGGAGAGATTGATTTGATAGTGTGAGCAAATTGATGTTGTCGATGGTGCAGGTTGTTACTACCTACAGTAGCAATAGTACTTACTGTTCAAACCTACGTATTTTGTCTTGTTTCGAGACCAATCTCTGAAAATAGGTTGTACAAAATGCTATTGCTCTGGTTTCCATCCTCGTCCCTGTCTTTCTGTGTTGTGTTCTTTTGTTTTTGTTTCTACTCCCGTTCTAGATTAGTTTAAATTTTAGATTTATATTTTAATTTGGACATTTCTTAACCCAATATATTAGCTGTATATCCTTTTCAAAATATTAGTCTTGTGATTGTTAGAGTTGTGGTTTTTAGTGGTCATAGTAGTGGTCAAGTTGGTATTCGGCAATTTTATTTTTTTTTAACTATAAATATATTATTAATAAAAATCAGGTTTATGTACAAGACGAAGAGAGAACAATAAAATAAATGCTACAAAATAGAGACCAGTATTCGATAACAGTGATCGGAGTTGTTGTTCCAGTGGTCGCAATTGTGGTCAAATTGGTAGTCAAAGGTTGATGAAGTGGAGGTCAGAGTGGTAAACCATAGTTGTTAGTGGTAATCGATAGTTAGAGACTATATAGAGTGGTGATTGGAGGTGGTCATTTATAGTGGTGGTTTGTGGTGGTTATCGTTGATCGTAGTGATAGTAGTTGATGGTTGGAGTGGTGACTGATGGTGGTTAAAGTGGTAGTCAATGATAGTCATAACGGTAGTTGGAGTAGTGGTCAGTGATAGATCAAATCCATTTATCGTGGTTTCAATGACTCATAAAGCTTCCCTCAATAAGAATATATTTAATTTGACATACAAAAGTTATGAATAATAAATTTGATTACAAATTAATTTAAATTTATAAAAAATTATTTAAAAATTGTATTATAGCAATTTCATACGATATAAGTTTTCGTAAAAATAAAAAGGTTACGTACCTAAAAAGGTTACGCAAGCGTGGAAGATGATTGTTGGGTTGCAAACAAGGCTCTGGTGTGTGGGTGGTGGTGGTTGTTGGAATAAATAAATCCAGCGTCACCCTTAGGATTCGATGAGCTTAACATCCCAACTAATGGCGCTTAGGCGCAGCCTCTTAAATAACTCTATACTATAAGTATATTAAGTTGCGCATTCACTAAAAGCAATTACTTTTGGTGTAGTGGTAAGCGCTTGATCCTACGGTGGTGGGGGTATCACTAATAAGAACATGATTGATTAGGTGAGTTTGCTAAATATGTGCAACCCGAAGAATGAGGGGGGTTGGGGCAAGGGACCTTCAGTTGGTAAATCGTGGTTTGCTTAGTAAGTGGACGTGGAAGGTCATTTCTGAATGGTCAAGTATATGGCGTGGTATCCTTTTGGCTATAGGTGTAGGTACTTGTTAATGTGATCTAAAAGGATATCACGCCAAATACCCACACCTATATTTGTTGATGTGATACTAACATGAAGAATTATTTCAATAATGGAATAAAAAGATCCAAATTAATTTTGGTTCAAATGTATTTTTTTTTGTAGGTGATGACACTGCTGTCTTGTTTTAGTCATATCTTAAGTTCTAAAGGTCCAATTTGCGTGATTCTTGATGCGTTGGAAAGATAAGAGACTCATCTAAGTTTTGTATTGCATATATTTAATCCAAATTTGGTTTTAGTTTCGATTATAAAGGTGCCGCAAGTTCAAGACGGATTATTAGATAGAATTTAAGTTTCATTCATTTTGTAACATTTCAAGCATTTGTAGAAGTTTTTTTTTTTTTTTTTGTCTTTTCAATTGTACTCAGCAAATTAACCTCCTATATAAGTGAGGTGCAAATCATATGAATAAGATATTTGGATTAAAAAATCACTTTGTTTGAATTTTGAGCTTTGCTCTTTGATTATGGATTGAACTGTCTATCAATCTTATCAAGAAAGCACGTTTCTTAGCGATTTTCACTTGGTTAATCATTATTTTTGGATTAGAATTGTGATTGCCTTCATTTCTGTCTATTTCCATCCATTCTCTTTATTTTCCATCGAACATTACCATTTTTTTTTCCTTTATCATTAAAAGAAGAAATGTTAGAGAATGAAATAAAAACTTAAATTATGTCTAATAATTTGTCTTCAACTTGCGGCTCCTTTATAACCGAAATTCAAACCGAATTTGGACTAAATATGTGAAATACAAGATTTAGATGAGTTACTTATCTTTCCAACGCATCAAGAATCATGCAAATAGATGAAAGTCATCACATATGAAACAAGAGATAGATGTCAGTCATCACCTATGAAAATAATACTTTGAACCAAAATTAATTTGGTTCTTTTTATTACATTATTGAAACAAAAAGGTGGTCGGCCGACTCTTTTAATATGGATGAAAGTTATTAATTTTTTTTTGTCAAGTAGTTTAAGGTAGATAATTAGGATGATCGGAGTTCGAATTTCGACTCATCTACATATAGCAATGTCCTGCTAATTGATCAAACCTCACATGATAAAGTTATTAATTTATTATTATGAAATGTACATTATTCGTGCAAATTTCACTTCTAACTTGTTCGCTCGCAATGTATAGCATTTTTCTTAATTTATTGACGTACGATTATTTAATTTCAAAGTCTCAAAGCTTGTAATAATATCTTGTCATATGTTATTTCCTTTCCGTTTGTTGTTATTATTAAAAGCTAGTATTCGTATATACGTTTGAAGTGGATTGATTGCTTGGTTTGGGGTTCTCATTCTCACACAACACAAAATAGGGGATAGCCTCCTTCCCATGAATCTTCCAACAAAGCTATAGTGGGCCAACAAAGCACTTTCCTTTAGGTCTCTAATTTATTTTACTTCATCCAAGTATTTGCTGTTTTATTTTTTTTTAATAATGGAACAAAAATGTGAGATATCACTATCATGCGTTCTTGTACTTAATACTTTGTGTCGTGACAAATGTTTAAAGCTGTAATCAGACTCGACAAATATACTGATTATTAATCTTTTGCATGTGAATCAATTTTTCTACGAAGCTTCATAGTACCAAATTAGGCAAACATTGCTGTAATAAATGGCCAAACTGATCAGACATAAACATTATTAGTAGTTTATCCGTGAGCATAACTCACTTGTATGCAAGGACGAGGTTTGAATTATGATATTCTCATTTATTTATTTTAAAATTTAAAATTTTAATTATTAGATTATTTGGCCAAAAAAATATTGTGGTGCTAGAAAATTCGTGAAACACAAACTAGGTAGGTAGCTTTCGCTAATGAGAGATGAATTTGGGGATTATATCAGATCTGCTAATTAATGGAATTAGTTTTATCTTGATTAGTTTCTTTTTAGAGAAGCATTCTCACACTTGGACCAGACTTAAAACAAGGAGTCTTCTCTTTTCGGGTTAGACTCTATAGAACCAGAACAATAGATTGATTGACTGTGGTCGGGTCAATGAATGTGTAGATATTATGCTGTTGGTGAAATAGAAGCTCTTTAAATAGCCTTTGGCTTACGTAAGATTAGGGTTGGGAACAGGCCAGACCAGACCTTGATAGGCCTGAGCCTGGCCTACGATTTTTCTTCAGGCCTGAGCCTGGCTTGCGGCCTATCAAATGTTATTTTTTTTGGCCTAGCCTGAGCCTTTTAAAAGTCTGGCCTGGCCTTATAGCCTATTTAAAAGCCTGTGTTACATTAAAGCTTCTTTATATAGTCTTTTTAAATAGGCTAAACAGACCTTAAAAAGTTCACATTTGAATTTTTATAATTTCTACAACATTAAGAAAAAGCTAATGATATGATTAACACAATAATTAAAAACTACTAAAATAACAAATACGATTATGACAAAGTCGTCATAATACAAACTGTTTGCTAAGTGTAGTCAGCAACAAGCCAACAACCAAAATATAGGATGAGTTGCTACTTGCTCGAGAGAATGAGAGATGGAATGGAGGTAGGGTTTCTAGTTTTAATTTATATGCGTGAAATATAAAAACAAATATATTTTCTCTGTTTTGTTAAAAAAAAATATTTTCTCTGATATTTTGTATTTATATAAATAATTTTTTTTTATAAGATATAAATAATAATTATTCTAAACAGGCCGGCCTATCAGGCTTCGTCGGCCTTTTTAGAAGCCTAAGCCTGACCTATTTATGTAAACAGACCATTTTCAAAGCCTAAGCCTGACATTTTTAATAACCAGGCCAGGCCAGGCCAGGCTTATACAGGCCGAAGGCCCCTATAGGCCGCCTGAACTATTCCCAACCCTACGTAAGATCTATCTCTTCTCTAATAGCTATTATTTGAAAGAGTTTTCACACTTCAAATCAGAAGTGAGTTTTTTCTTCTTAACTAATATTTTTCATACATACAAGTCAAAAATTGAATCCATAATTACACTTGTTTAGAGAATTCAAATTTCTTAACAGTTATATCAATTCTTTGTTAGCTTTTAACAAAAACTTTTGTCAATAGATACATTAGTAAAAACCTCTAGTTATTCTTGATTTTTTTATGTTACATTTATTTTTGGATTTTGTTATATAAGAGACATTAATAATTTAGGATTGAGATAGTAAGATATGATTCGACTTTATGTTTGGGTTATTTGTTAGACCACAACCGGTAGGTACTTTAACAAGGAATGGCCACACACCACACATATATGTTACATGTATGTATGCTTGATAGAGAGAGAGAGAGCATCTGCAGGTTAATATTACTGGTATTAGTAGTACAGCTATATAGCTTCCACATAGGAGACAGCTTGACGGCTTGGGATTCCAATTTAAATGTTCCCACCCAGCTAGCTAGCTAGATAGTATAAATTAATTTTTTAAAAATATATATTGGAATCTCAATTTTCTTTCATTATTATACAAAAATTCACATACATGATCACTCTATTTTTCAGGAAAAAATTGAGTACAAGACAAAAGGAAAATAATTCATTGCCCCTAAAAATGAATGTTAATAGCTAGCTAGGGCCTGAACACTCCTTTGCTGCCACTACACACTCTGAGACCCCAAACAGACAGCTACTATTTCCGGGTAAATCCAAATTGAGGGGGCCATTTTTCTCTTCTACGCTTTACCATAACTATTGCAGTACCTTTTTTTTTTCACTGCAGTTAATTCCGACCATATCATAAATATAGTAGAACACTCTGTATTTCACACTTCCATTTGTTACTACTACCCAAACATAGCACCTAACCAACAATTCACTATTCATTTTCAATTACTTTTATTTTTTATTTTTTATTATATGTACTCTCTCCGTCTCTAATTATAAGTCCCTAATTATAAGCCTATTTTCAAATTATTAGACACATTTATTACTACTTTTTCAAACATAACTCTACTTTATATTGAAATCCGAAAAGTTAACTACAAATACATTTTTTTACAAGGACAATCTAGTAATTGTAACACTTAAAAAGTACATATTAATTACACTACCAACTTTTTTTTAATATGCGTGAAAAACCTCAATAGAGACTTATAATAAGGGACGAGGGAGTATAAGTTTGGACTCAATGACTTAAATGATTTCAAAGTTTAAATAATTTTTTTTGTAAAAGATATCTTTACATGTAAGTGTAGATCATGAACTAACATCTTTATAAAATGAGTTAACTACATAAAATTAAAGGGGAAACTTAGAAGGAAAAACATAAAATTTATGTTCAATTGTGCCAATGATTATGTTAGGAGGAAACTAGAAAGAAATTTCATATTTTCCATCGTCAATAGATTTTCTCTAATATGTACGTATCATGACACCAATCTAAATTCGGTGCACAAACTGCTGAATTATGTATGGGTGTACACGGGTTGGGGTGGACCGAGTTTGGCTTAACCTATTATTTAAACTGTTCAATATTTATTGTGTTGAGTTGATCATCAAACTCACAATTTCATTATTAAACTCGAACCAAACCAACTCGGTTATTAATGGGTTGGGTTCTTGGGGTGTTCAAAAAAAAATTAGATAGAAAACTCTAAAAAAAAATGTAGTGCAATTTAGTACAATAGTGACACTTTCCCGACATTTAAATAGTATAAAACACACTCATTTAACTTCAAATAAAAATTTATTCATTGTCATAACACTTAATAAATTAAATACTAAAAGCAATTTTCCACAAAAACACATCATTTCCATCAGATCCATATTTGGAAATGTAGCAACAAAAGAAAATTATGGTGCAAATTATTAAGATAATTTTTTTTTATTTAATATAAAATTTGAATGTTGAAATCTCAATGTTCAGATGGTCTAAAGATTCCTAACTGGATGCCAAGTCCAACCACACCCATTCCATCACGACACAAATCCTGTTTAAAATAAAATCATACAGTAACATGTAATAATTAAAAAAAAACACATAACATACACAACAATTCTAAATTTGGTAAAAGTAAAATTAACTTACCCTTGTTACAACACAATACTTAATTTGAAATTAATTTTGGGAGAAAGGTTACAAGTGGGACTTCACTTAACTATTACATAAGTATTATTGTTGTTGCCAGTGACGCTCCTCCATTAATTAATTTCTTCTTGGAATTATATTAATTAAAATATATATTAATTAATTAGCCATGCAAATTAAACAGGGATGCATGCTCCTAGTTACTACTAGCTACACAATATTGCTTGCGTGCGTGCACACTACCCGCTGGAGAAAAACAATGAGTTTGATGTTGTTGAAGGGCTTGAGCTTTGGTAAGACTTTTGTCGAAAATAATCCGGTGGAGAAACGGCCACCGTCACCGATGATGTAGTTTGAGTTCCCGACTCCGGCGGGGACCCTTCCAAAATAAGTAACACATAATTAAAAAATAAAACATGTACACAATAATCATGATTATGTTTTTTTTTTTACAACAATAATCATGATTATGTTAAGTAACTCTATTATTGGTTAAGTAAAATAGATAGCTAATTAAGACATGCATTTTGTTTCTACTACATTTTTAGTTCTCAATTATGAGGTAAAATAAGGAATGAATACTTTATTTAGTTTACGATTAATTAATTATATAGAAGAGGAAAGATTTTAATTAAAGAATTACTTGTAGCAGCATTTTCTGAAGATTTGTTAATATCTTGAGTATTTGGGTGCTGAGTTTTTCTCCTTCGACGATTATGATCTGCCAATCTCTTTCTGCAGCTACGTTTTCCATTATCGAACTCAGAAAGAAGATGGAACCTGCAATAAAAAATAAATAACAATATTTTAAATTTGGTAAATTGAGTTATCTTGGATGTAAAATTAATTTAAAATTTAAATTCACTTTAAAATAATTAAATATAAAATTTTTTATTATAAATAATAATATATATTTTTTGAGACATAATGTAGTTAGATAGCTGTTTGTTTTGAATGGTACTAACTAAAAGCAGCAAAACAATGCAGTACGTAAGTAGCAAAACTGAAAAGAAAACAAACACATATGTATTTTAAGGGACACAAATGCCCTCGGGATTTCCCCATGTACGGTCAACTCAATCATTGTCAACGTTCCTCCCAAGGGCACTTTAGTCTTTCTCGACTCTCAACTTTCTCCCTATCCCCCAACATCGCTGTTTTCATGGTTAGTGCTTTAATGCATGTTAAAACACATCTTTTTAAATTTTGTATTCCGTTCAAAACCGACTAATTCAAAGATCAATTTAAATGTTTATTAGCCGGAGCTAACTTAGATTTAGAACAAATTAAAGTCAAAACAAAGATTTGTATAGATCGAGTTGACAGAAATTGTGGGCATCTGGAGAATTAAAACTCGACTAGCCGAGACTTAATTAGAAACACACTTCAAAATTTCAAGCCTATCTATCACAAGACCAATTCCTTGAGTTCAAGGATATTTCTGTCTTTTTGAAAAAAATTAAACAAGTTTAGAAAGTCATTCTTGTTTAATTGCACCATTAAGTGTAAGAGAAACAAAGACAAAAGAAGGAGAATAGAAAAAGACGAAAATGCCCTTAGAGTAAGGCTTTGTAATAAGCGGAATTCAGCTCAATGATTGGGTTGTTAAAGGGGCAATCATGTCATTTAAAGGTAAACAAGTAAAAATCGACGGCCAAAACCTGCTGCATTGCTGGCAGAATCGTTGAGTCAACCCAGCGGCTATGACGGTGGCAGCCTTGGAGTGAAACTCACAAACCTTATGACGGCGGTGGTAGTGCTTCGCCTGAGACAGATCAGCATTGCATCCTTCAGCCTGACACCTCGGGGAGTTGGACGAACCCAATGAACCCGGTTCAGGCTGTCTAGACCGACGATAAAGGCGGCTGACAAAGTCGTCTTCAGAAGACGAAAAGTAAGTCCGGCCGCCAAGGTTGAGTCCAATTCTCGAGCCGACAAAGTCCATGGGTCTATTAAGATCCTCAGACTTGGGCACGAGAAGGAATCCAGACCCATGTCCTCCATGATGACCAGATAGAGGGTCTAGAGAGAGCATAGAAGGAGGTTGAGGTTGTGGTGGAGGGTAAGAACCAGTTGAAGACGCGCCATGGAAAGCGCGTGGGTCGAAAAAAGAGTGGTGAATTTGATGTTGCTGCTGTTGGGCTTGTGGGCTAAAGTGATGTTGCTGCTGCTGATGGTGATGGTGGGTAAATTCACCAGTGTTTGTGTTGATTGTCGGCCCAGGCCCGTTTAGGTAGTTGTCGGATAACATGGCTTGAGAAGCATAGTGGTCGAAGATTTGACGCTGAGCTTGATCGGAAGCTGCGGCGGAGGAATTGTCTTCATTTCCTGTAAGCATGATGTTTGTTGGGTTACCCCATTCATAGTCCAACATGTTTCTCTTGCAAAAAAAATACCTGCGAATTATTAAAAAATGAGTGAGTTATTAAAAGGGAAAATAATGAAATGAAATATATAAAAGTGTATTGTGTTTTTTGGAAATAGCCCTAACCTAATATGCAGAAAAGTTATGGTTGGGGAGAGAGGCTTTATCTGATTTGGTTTGATTGATTCAGAGATAACAACAACAACAGTGTAATGTAATGCAATGGCGTGTAGATTAAGTCTATATTTTAGGTCTCAGAGAGAGAGAGAGAGTCTCACTTTCTTTATTTTAACTCTGCTAAGCTAAAATGGATGTGCACTTAAAAGATCTTACTTTCACTCTAAAAAAGCTGAACTCTTTTTTGTCTACTTCCTCATATCTCTTAACCAATAGGAAAGTTACTCTTGTGACTCTCTCTCTCACATTCTAGGTGAATGAGTGAGTGAAAATGTGTTATGTTGTGTGAGTTTGAGGGAAACTCATCAGCTTATGAGGCGGCTTCTGCAGACAGTGGGTAATTGGTGGGTGATACTGATCTGTACTCTGGATATGCTTGGACTAGGAAATTACCTTTTCACCTTTGTGTAAATTTATATTATATTTTCATTTTTTTTCCTATCTTAATTTTACACCACCCACTTTTTAAAAATAAACAAAGAAAAATGTTTGATAAACACATACATCATATAGATATTTTGAGATAAATATGGAGAATGGTGTCATATTTTGTGATATATTGATGATGAGTTGAGAAGAGATATATGAAGAGAATATTAAGAATGCGAAATTTATGATGTACAAGTGAGATAAATTTTTTTATTAAATTTATATGTTTTATTATTGGATCAAATAATATGTGATGTGATATATTAATTCAATGATGATACATATTGATCTAATGATTAAAAGAAATTGCGTAAGATGAAAGGTTGTCATATTTTACTTGTGCATATAATAAGACAAAGCTGTTTGAAAATATAAGCAGTGGCGGAGCAAGCCCGAAAAATTGGGGCGGGCCGCTACAAATATAAATTGAATATGCAAAAGAAATTACAAAAAAAAAGACATATCATATTGAGAGTCTGTCTAGTATGTGTTGGAGTAAGCCCTAAAACCCAATCTATTTTGATAGAATCGTCTTTTGTATCATGACTTTGATTTATATATTTAATATATATAATAAGGCATTTCTTTATTATGTTTATTTGAAACTAATAAAGTCCTTAGAATAGCTAGTCTAATTAATGGAACATTAAGTGTGACTTAATAGTGAGACTCCATTAAATATAAGGACGCTATTCTTAAAGTATCCATAGTCAAGTTTTACTGTGATGTGGGATAACGATAAAACATAGAGACTATTATGTGAGTAGACTGATGACCTTATCTCACGAGTCATGGATATGAGATATCAAGTCTTCACATAGATATAAATATTAGAAGTAATATTTATATTGGATTGACCCGCCATGAGAATACTACATAGTATGTTATGAAAAGTGTCATAAGTTATTCTCATAGTGATAATGGTGTATACCACCCTTCGACCTGAAACCACTATGGACCCTAGATGTGGAGTAGAGTGCTTAGTTGCCGTTCAAACATTGTCCGTAACAGGATGACTATAAAGTCGGTTGATGGGTACTCCACAAATCATGCTGAGGGACATGAGTGACCTAGATGGAATTTGCCCCTCCTACATAACAGGAGCAATATCTGTAGGCCTCTTGATGGAATATGACTGATAAAATGCGTGGCCACGCCGAACTAAGTCAATATGAGATATTGAGCTTATTCGTTGCTCAGTATATTCTGGGATCAAGAAATAAAATATTGAACCATACAAGGGTGACACGATCTATGCCTTGTGTTCAATATAGATATAAGGGCAAAGGGGTAATTATACACACGATCGTTATCACGAAAAGGTTTCGTCAGATCACATGACATTCTCGTCACTTGGGTAGCAGTGATGTGTTGCTAGATACTGCTCACTGTTTATAATATTAAATATGTGATTTAATATTATTGCCAACGTTACGAGAACCTATAGGGTCACACAAAAAGGACAGATAGATGAGAGAAATAAATAAGTAAAACTTATTTATAAAATAATAAGTAGGACTTATTAGTAATTAAATAATTAAGTATGACTTATTATTTAATTTATGAAAATAGAGAAATGCGGTCCACCGTAAGGTACGGTGCAGTGCTTGGCTTGATGACCACACAAGTGGTTCTATAAATAGAACCCTTGTGATGAAGTTTAAAAAGCTTAACCTAATTCACAAAATGAAACCTAGCCGCCGCTCTCTAAACCCTATTCTCTCTGAATCTCTGGTGGAATTGGCTAGCACCGGTCATCGGAGAAGTTCTGTTCGTGTGGATTGAGTAGATGCATCGCTTCTTTGCTTTGCTCGTGATCAGAAACAGTTTCTACTTCAAAGGTTCTGCACTTCAAGAGGTAAACACGTAAACTTGTGGTTTTGTGTTCTTTGATTTGTGATTAATGGTTTAATCAAGATCCGTTCATCGGGATTGTTCCGCTAAGAGGATTAAATTCATGAAAAACTCCTCTTAAATCCCTTCAGTATGGATATCTCAAAAATAGTCAAAAGGTGGATCATTAACATGTTTATTAAATAAATTTTAAAAATATATTATGAAATATATTTTATATCAAATGTGTAAACTTCATACTTTTTAATTAGTTTTTGTATTTATGTTTATAATATTATATGCATCTCTCTAACAAAAATTTAAATTTCTTTAATAAAAGATTGATCAAACATGAATTTTTATGCACAAACTCTATTTTAAATAAAAATTTGAGTACTTTTTTCTCCAAAAAAATATACTTAAATACTTCGACAAAATAAATTACACATTTTAAGACATCTATAAATTATTAAACAATAAAACATTAGAAGGGATGCTTAAAAAAATAAATTATAAAGTATATTTGAATCTTTTGAATTCTGGGACGTAATAATTGCGGGGGTTTGAAACCCCCGCAAAATGCAAACCTGTTAAAGAATACTGGATTTTATGGTTTAAAACCCCCGCAAAATAAAATATAACAAACTACATAAACTATTTAGCGGGGGTTTATAACCGCCGCAAAATAGTATACCTATGAAAAAAATTTAAAAATTCTGGGGCGGGCCATGGTCCTGTCCAGTCCATGAAGGGCTCCGCCCCTGAATATAAGTACAAATATAATTGATAAACAAATGTTAATGTTTTTTTTTGATAAAACAAATGTTAATGTTTTAGTTATTATGTTATTATTTTTTATGATCTAGATATCAATACATCTAATCTATGTTTTTAAGAGCACTAAATATAGAAATAATAATTAATGTGATAGATTTGATAGGTGAGTGATGTGAGTAAGGAGATCCAGAGAAAATATGTGTTGAATGAGGATGGATTTTTTCCATTTAATTTTTTTTATGTTTCTCAATTTTTTAAATCTTCACTTTCAATGTACTTTTATCTTCTTTTTCTTTTCTCTCTTCACCTAAATTAATGACTTAAAATATTTTTTTTACCTAAATTAACATGAAAGAATCCTATCTCTTGTTGAACGGTGTTAGGAAGTTAGGCATATCTAAATATATAAGAGTTCTATTTTTTTTTATTAGAACTTTGATGTTTTAATTTCGTTAACTCATGTAACTCTTAATTCAAATTAGTATAGTTCTCGTTCAAAAAAAATAATAGTACTGTATAAGGTTTTTTTGCAATATATATCTCCAAATTATCGAAAGATAATGTGGGCTTCATCAGAGTATAAATATTTAGCCCTTGGTATTAACTCTTTGGTTTCTAGAGGAATGGAGTCCCGATAATTTAGAATTTGATCGTAAGATAAGTAAAATCTGATAAAAAATTGTTTTCAATAGAAATCAAACACGAGTTCTTTCGAGTCCAATGTTTTGGTTACACTTTTATAGTTCTCTTTAGACAAAATTACATACATTTATTTGTCTTTTAAGTTTGACCATATTTAGAAGTGGTCCTTTAATTTATTTATTTTTCAAATTGGTTCATTTATGTTACATTCATTTTACATAGTTAGCCTTTAAATTATGTTAAATTGCGTTTGCGCTCCTTTTAATTTTTCAATTTACTCAAATTAATAACCAAATGTTTTCAATTCAAAAAAATAAACTAATTTACAAAGGTCAAGCAAAAGCACCAGTGAAATAATTTTCTCATGTCTTTTAATTACCTATTTCCTTCACTTCCAATTGTTTTTGCTATAGCATCTTCTTTCCTAGTGTATTATGCATCATACTTTTTTTTTCTCTCTCTTTTACTTCTTATATAGTATGTATGAATTTCCTCCATGATGTAGATGTATCATTAAAGTGTCAAAAAGGAGTGAATTATATTGCTTTGCTAAAATAAAAACCCTCATATTAAAGAGAGCACTATCATAATAGCAACAGTCGAATATGAGTTAGGGGTATACTCTCAAGCCAGTGAGAATGTGGGAGAGAAGTTTAAAATGGATATAGTGTGTCCTTGAAATTGTGGTGAAGGGTTTGCATATATAGGCGATATTTTGGAGCCATTGAAACGTTGATGTGTAAAGCCGTTATGATTGAGGCACATCAATGTCAAAATGGAATAGTCGTTGATAGGCATTACGAATTAAATGAGTTGTAATGAGCCAAAGCGGATACACGAGGCTCAATGAAAGCTTTGTTGAATTGGGCCTTTGTGTTTGTTCGACTTAAAGCCGGTAGTGAATTCTAGATCTTAATCTAAAGCTATAATATTGTAATATTAATTATGTATAAATTGAGAATAATTATGAATATGTTTGAAATTATTGTGAGTGCCTAATGTAGTATTTTTTGTGATTTTTTTTCCTTTAGAGGTTACATTTTTGACTTCACCAAAATCACAATATCATTGTGATATCGCTAAACTGACTGTTAATCTTAGACTCCTATGATTTCATAGTGTGCCGAAAATGCACTTAATTAGTTTTACTTATTAATTAATAGGAAACTCATTATATTTTGAGTAATGGAGTTTATATGATCCCATTAACTTATTTAGAGATTAAGAATTCCGACGGTCACCAAAATCTCTCACTTATATAGTCACCACTATGGTGATTGTTTGGTAAAATCAAACGATGCAAATTTTAAACCAATTTGTGTACTTTTTAAAATAAATCAATATTGGATAAAGTATATTTCAAACAATTTTTTCATAATTTTTTAAAAAATGAAAATTCTAATCTTAAAATTTGAACAGTATAATCTGAATTCAACGATTATCAACATAAAAATTGGGTGAATGTGAATGCGAGATTTTATATGAGCTAATTTCATTAGCTTATATATAATTTTTTTTTTTATGTGGCCCATTTTCAAAAGACCCAACTGCCCTGGTTTAGGGCTGAAAATAAGTAAGAGGGAAAAGCAGCATAAGATAAGTATTGTGCTGGGTAGTATAGCAGGCTATATAGGTAGTAGCAGTTATTGATTAATTAGCAATATATAAATAATATTTAACTAGAGAAAAGAAAGAAAAATAATACTACAATTGACCACAATTATAAATAAAATTTTACTTTTTAAATTAATCAAATAATTAATACATATGATTTATAGTATACTCTCTTTAGTTCGGAGAGAGTATCATTATTATTCGATGAATCTAAAAATTTTGTGGTTAGATTGGATAGAGTAATAAAACAAGGACAGTGGAAACGGGTGAGAAGGGCAGGGAGGGTTAATAATATTCAGAGAGGAGAGACATTAAATTTATAGGACCCACAATCTGTTTTGAGTTTGGTCTGTTTGATGATCAGTGGTGCCCCAGGTCAGATGATCGTCATGATTATTTTCATATAGCTAGGTCGATTTTTATTATATGTATGTATTCTTGCTTAATTGAATTTTCGCTTTCTTACTTTTCCAAACCCACACACTCAATTTATTATGTTTTTGAACATTTGAAAATGACTTTGTATAACAAGTGCAACTGCTTCTGTTTCATTATTTCAGTGTTAATGCCTTAGTGTGTATGTATTTGCATTAAAGTTTCAACACCATGTGATTGTTCTTCTTAACTCACACACTTTATATTATGCATCAAATAATTAACCATTACGTACGGATGGTTGTTCTAATATTCATTCATTTTTCTACCTAGCTAGCATAGTTGAATGCATTTCAAATGTTTTTAAAAAATCAATGGTTGGAGCGAAGTATCTATTGACTTTGTCGATGACTAATTTTAACCGAAAAATATGTCATAGTTTTGAATTGCAGTTGCATAAATGCGATAGTTGTGATAGCTGTCATTGTAGACTTTGTGATGCGCATTGCTATGTGAAATAATTTTATGTTATTTCACCATAAAAATATTTTAGTTTACTCCACATATATTCATTGAGAGATGTTTGACATGCATAGTTGTGAGAGACTTAAAATGTAAAAAAATCTGTTCAAACTCAATTAGATAAGGGCTTTGGAGTTTTTTTTTTTTGTTTATGAGAAGTTCCAACGAACAAGATAGAAGTAAGATTGATGAGGCTATACAATTTCTAAAATAATCAGATGCAGTTACAATGCAATTTGTACACGTGATTGAATATCACACCACATGAATTATAGTGTAATACAATGTGGAGGCCGCCACAACAACAATATATTGTAGATGCTATTATAGTCCCAATTTGTGTGGTACGGTTGTGGTCCGCAATTTGAAATCATGGTTGACCACTATTATCGAGACTTTACTTGACAAATTCGAATCCACCTTCTCCTGGTTAAAATCCTTTGTAAAACAAATGAGATAAAAAAAAATGAACAAGCTAGAAACTAATTACAGTACAATTTTAAAGTTAGATCATCTTTAAAAAACATACAAGTTTTAAATAAATATAAAAAATACTGTACTAAAAAACTTTACTAAATTATGCACAACGTCCAATGATAAAAGGCATGAAAGATTAATGTGTTTTGGTTGACTTGCCTTTACCTTTTATGATTAAGCTATTTGTATTGTATGCATCTCTGGCTCTGCACTTGATTTTGTACAAAAATATGGTTCAGTTCAGTATTATATCATGCATGTTCACATATATAGTGGACACTGGCCATGCATGCCAAGCTACATATATATTTAACTCTTGCTACAAATTAACAGAATGGTTTCATGTCAACTTTATAATTGTACTTAATGTACCCAAAATAAATTAAAATATATATATTATAGTACTTACTAGTTACATATTATTCTCTCTCAAGTACACTGAACTAGAGCTAATAATATATAGGTCTTGATTATATCATGTGTACAATATATTACATTTGATACCATTTTTGAAGTATAATTCAAAAGAAACTTCACAAGAATTAAACTGAGAAACCTTAGATATAGTGCAAATGCAGTAGAAGAGAGAGAGATGTTGAACATGTCAAAGAAACAAAAAGTCATTAATAGAGCAGCTTGTGTTGTGTAGACGTGGTTTGAATATTGTGGTGTCTTTAAGAGTGATTGTCTTCCACATTAAGAGTCAATTCATATAAATTCTTAATAGTCAATTACTGGGCCCTCTTTGCCCCAAAACACACCATGCAAGCCAAATTTACCACCGTTTTCTTAAATAATAATAATCACGTGGATTCAATACACACATTGAGTGTAATAACACTTGTAATATAGTAATTTAGTTTGAATCTTGATTGATCAGTTTTTGTGTTAGAGTTAAGTCTCTGATCCTCAGAAAAATGAACCTTGACAATTCTGAATTCGATTATAAAGTAAGTAAAGTCTGATTAAAAATTATTTTCATTAAAAATAGAATTCGAATTTTCTTGAATACATTAGTTGATAAATTTTAAATGATGTAAAACTTGTGTCTCAAACATAAACTAATTTAATTTAATTTAATTTGGATGGGTCATAGACTCAGTTTAATTTTTCCCTCTAGATTGCCCACCGACACTGTGTTGTATTCTTTTGTTCTTTTATGCACATTTTTAAACAGGCAGGGACAAGATGACATATTCACCGATGAAGGTGTGAATTTAAAGATTAATTAAATTAAATCACCTAATTGCAACAGAAATAAGGAGAGAACAAATTAAGTAAACAGTATAGAAGAAAAGGAATAAGGAATAAGTTAAGTAAGTTGGGTTTCCTTTTGTCATTATTCACAATTTCCCATTTCTTTGTGCTACCAATTTTACTATTTTAAATTTGTCTGCATATATATGGTGTCAAATTAAATTAGGGTTGGCTTAGTTTAATTAGGTGATCTTCATATTTTGTCATTTTGATTATCTAGTTCGGGCCTTATATATGCTATAATATTGATGATAATTAATTCCTTTGAGTTCAAAACTTTTTTTTGGTACAGAGTAAACCAATTTTTATTTTTTATTTTTTAATCCTCTGGTTCTAAGGGAATGGAGTTTCGATAATCCAAAATTCAGCTACAAGGTAAGTAAATTGTTCCCATCAGAAATTGAATTCAGATTCTCTCAAATAATTTATCTTAGAGGAAAATCATTAACCATTTGAGGTTTTGACCCGGATGTTTTAGTAACCAATTTAATCGGAGAGGTGTATTTAAATAATAAATACAAGCTAAAAAATGTTACTTAGGGGAAATTAATCAAAAACATAGATGGTTAAAATGGTGGAGCCAAAGTTAAATGGTGGTACTCATATGTACGTTTATGTGGAAATTAGTTATATAAGGAACCTTCCGTGTGCTGAATCGCACGTTTCATCTTACAATGTTGTTAGATTAGATTTCTTTGAGAACACAGAAAATGATGTTTTGTTACTTGGTTTTTAACCCTTTTGTTTGTAGGAGAAAAATATGATATGATAGTTCAGACTTTGGCTAGATAAATTTTGTCCAATAATATTTTGGAGTCATGACAAATTGAATTCAATTTTTCTCAAATAATTTATCTTTAATTGAAGTATATTATTAACTACTTGAGTCTAATAATTTAGTTATAAATAATGGACTAGTCAATGTGTACAGTAATCATATTGATAGGGAAAAGTATGTTACCTAGCTACCAGATTTTTTTTTTATAATGATGAGAGCCTAAGCTCGAAAAAACGAAGAAAATTACATCGATATTAATCTAGGGGATAACAATCCCGTTTGATCAAAGTAGATGACTAATTTGATTAGAACACTCTTTTAATTGAAACACAATTTAATTTTAATTCATGTAAGTGCATTAAAAATACTAGCTTAGACCATCTCCAATGGTAGTACCTATTAGGTACTTATATAGGTACTTATTAGGTACTATCATTGGAGCAAAACTCATTGAGTATCTAATAGTTACTGCTTCTCAAATAGGTACCATTTCTCTCCTCATTATAATATATTTTTGTGGGACCTACTTATAAAAATGTAGTATTATTGAAGAGATAGAGAGTTATTAGTGGGACTGATTTAGAACTTTTTAAGAGGTGTTGTGTTGGAGGGATTGAATACTTATTAGGTATTATTATTAAAAAATAATAAATGAGTGATATGTACACATGAGACCCAGTTTTTTTTTTTTTTTTTGACAAAAAACAAACGATATTCATTCATTCAAATTGATAGAGTACATCGATGCAATACAAATTCAAATTCGCTAAAAACAAAAAGGATAAATCTGCGAACAAACTCACAGTATCCGTGTTAATAGCATAAAACGGCAAATTACATAAGCCTACGAATATGACTATATTGAAGTGTCTGGAATGTCCATACCTCCAGATCTGTAGCGTTGATGACACAAAAGTCGACATTGATTGGGTTTGCACTAGATCGAAAATAATCCTTCAACCTGAAAAAACAAACACCGCACAAAGACGGGAAAACACAAATACACCGCACAAAGACGGGAAAACACAAATATACCGTACAAAGACGGAAAATCAAAACAAACAAATATGTGAAAATCACACTTATTTAAAACAAGAAGGAAAAAAACAATTTGGAGGGGTGATTCTAGGTCAAAACTGGCCTAGAATCACCCCTCTCTAAAGATTAAGAAAAAGTTGTGACGGCTAGGGTTAGAAGAGAGGATGAGAGGAAGAGGCAAAACGTGAGACCAAGTTTTTTTAGTAATACATGTATTATCACATGAGACCCAGTTAAATACTCAAATTTGGGGAGCTCCATTGTGGATGCTCTTAGATTCTCTCCAAATAAGTGATTAAATACAAGGCCAAATTGATAATACATCATTAAAATATGACAACATAATTAACAGTTTAATAAAGTAAATGAATTTTTAAAAAATTTCATAAAAGCACTTTTTTTTTTTACTAAAAAATAATGTATTCATTCATTCAAATTGAAAATGCATAGATCATTATAAAATCAGGATTGCTAAAAACTGAAAAAGGTGAATCTAAAAACAAACTTGCAGCACCTAAGTTAATAGTATACAACGACATCATGAAAGTGCCTACAAATATGACAAAATAAAAGTAACTGAAATATTCATACTCCCGGATCTGCAACGTTGACGTCCAAGTCTTCATCAGATCTGTAATGAGTTGATGTAGATATGTCAATTTGAATCAACGAAACACCATACTAGCTAAAATGAAAAATCAACAAACGCCGCACAAGACGACGATAAACACAACGCCGCACAAGACGATCACAAACAAACGCCGCACAAGACGACCACAAACTTAAAAAGCAAAAAACAAAGAAGCAGATCTATGTGAATAATCACTTATTTAAATGAAAAGAAAAGCAAAAACAATTTAGAGGGGTGATTTTGGATAAAAAATTGACCCTAAAACCACCCCTCCTTGGTCGATGAACAAAAAGAATAAGCTAGGGTTTAAGAGAGCTCTTTGCATAAAATATCGGTCTACAGTCAAACATTGTAGATTAGTTCATAAAAGCATTTTTATAATTGAAAACTAGACCTAACTCAACCAAATAAAATCGTCTTATAAGATGTTAATTGTTTATACTTTATAAATACATATTCAAACCATCTCACAACCGATGTGAGACTTTTTAACACATCCCTCGCAACCAATACTATTAATAGTAGGTGACCCAGCTAATCGTGAAACAGGATCTGATACAATCTTAAAATTGAGAGTTAGACTTAGCTTTACATAACTCGATAGTAAACCAATTTAAGATCATTAAAGCAACACTGCATAATTAACTCTTAAGCATTTGCATGTTAGAAGGGTTAGCTATGAAAGTGCATATATAATTTGGGAAATGGTCATACGGTGGAAAGAGGTATAGCATGAGAGTCCAAACAAAATGAGTAGGACAGTGGGTAGATAAAGAGAAGGAGAGCGAAATTGTTACGATGAAGAAAAGGCTGACATAGATGTTGACTCTGCATCTATATCAATATGTCGATATGTCCCTTTTTATATAAAACATTTTACACAATTTTGCTTTTTGGTGAATAATCATTTTACAAAATATTTACAATCATGATAATATTAACATCATGGACAAAAAATGACTCAGCATCTCATGAAGACTTTAAGTGTTTTTTTGTCATGCTAAACAGTGCTCCCAGGACACTTGTTAAGCATACCTAAAAAGAAAATAAAAAAAAATTTATACTGAAAAGACAACTTTTTATACTTTTGAGGCATTGAATGCATGTATTTCGAGACAAAATTTCTATTTTAACATGCTTAACTAGTGCCTCGGGGGCACTGTTTAGCATTTTCCTTTTTTTAAGTAGTCTATTGGCTAAAAAATCCACCTTAAAGGTGAATAAGTAAAGTGTCCGATGTTCGAGAGACTTTGAGTTTAAAGAAAGGAAATTTATTTTTCTACAACCATATAACTTTTATTTAGAAGTTCACTTTTAAAGAAGGCAACGCTTGTTCGGACTATTTAGCCAAACTTGAAGCACGAAACACCGAAGTTTATTCTTTTATAGTATTCCACCTAATGAAATGAGTCTCATCCTGTTAGCTCTCGTGGCCCAATTTAATTTCTAACAAAAATAATATGATTAGTCTCTTATATTTTTTATTAGTATAAATTAATCTTTTTGTTACAATGATCGAGACAAAATTAATACATGGACTAACTTCTCTCTATTATAAAATTTGAGAAACTATTTTTTTTATGTCATTGACTAAATTAATTTGCGAGCAAATTATGACAATAAATTGAGTACCCTTATTCTTAAAAAACACTATTTTTTTTTCTTACTTAATGTCTATTTCTATATAGAAACAAAATAATTCTATATTATGTGTGATTATTAAGAAGTGTAAGGGTTGGGCTGAAACTTAATTCCATGTCAGCCCAATGTGAAACCAAACATAAATTGAGTGTTGTTTCTTCATACTCAAAATTCAACTCCTGCCAGCAAGTATGTTCTGAAATGAGGTTGAGCAGCTCCTCATTTTTTTATCATTTTTATCATTTTTTTTATGGGAAAAGGCTAAATTTAAAAACATTGGCAAACTAATAAATAACTAGATATTTTACCCGTGCGATCGATGCACAGGTATTACACGGGTGAATATTTTGGATTTTGTGGTAGCAACACATTTTTTATTTGATTGAATAATACATATATAAACCTACATAATATATTCAATATACTATTGTGCACAAATAATAACAAAAGGGAAACCAATTATGAATATACAAACAATTAATAGACAAACATGATATATGGAGAAAAATCAACAGCATAAATCCATATTATACGTTTCAAAGAGTAGTATCAACAACAATGAGATGATGAATAGAGAACAGATGAAATTAAAATAAATACAAAACAAACACAACTTGAGTTTTTCCAAGACAACTTGAAAATGCACGAAAAAGAAATACAATAGAATAAGCTACCTATGAATTCAAACAAAAGGTTAAATAGGTTAATTGTTCTTCAAAAGGAATAGTATCTTTTATGACATAATATTAAATAAATTTAATTTCTCAAAGTATAGAAGTAATAATCTATAAAATATTTAACTAAACATCAAGTGATTCATTTGATTCACAACTTATTATGTTCTTTCAATTTATCCCTGAAAATTCTTCTTTTTTTCATCTTAACTTTCTTCATAACTCATTGTCCATTCTAAAACTGTTGAAGTGACCCTCCATCTATCGAGTCATAAAATAATGAAATTGAAAGAATAAAATTACTCTCATTTGAAGTTAGACAACTTATAAGACACTTAGAAATAATGTACTCAGTAACATGTAGCTGTTACCTCCCTTTTTTACACCAGTATCAGTTGTCCACTCATTACGCTTAACTAAAACGCTCCAAAAGTTCTGCATTATATGCAGGAAAAAAAAGCTGCAATAAAAAATAGTCTTCAATGCAAAAACTTTGTTTTTTCAAACAAAGCATCCAAGTTGAAATCAACAAATACATCGAAAACCACAGATTTATCAAAAAGAAGAAATAACTCAAAATTACAAATTAACCACTAAATAGAATACAAATCCGATCTAAGACTTGCAAAATTTTTCCAATGCAATGTTAGAATTATGGTGGTGTGAGTAATCCAACACTAAATCCATGAATTTATTGAACGCCAATTGAACTATATTATATATATATATCAATTAAAAAAAAATTTTAAAAAAAAGAATGGAAAATTCAAATTCCAAAAACTCACATTGGGGTAGGCCATGGTCACCCCTAAAAAATGGAAATTACCAAAATATCCTTGAGTTTTTATAAAACTTTAACTGTATATTTAGAGTCATTATTACATTACAATTTTGTTTTTTTTCCCCTTTCCTTTTTATATCTCTTTTTGCTAATCCATTCCCATACACCCACAATCATTTTTACATGATAGGAAATATAAATTTCCCACTAAAACAGTGTCCGCTTGATTGGTTGGTGACTAGTCTTTCCATCATCACATACATGAGTGTTGGAATAATTCCAACACTATTTTCCTCCTACCTTTACTTAACCATAACTTTCTTTTCAGGAAACATGTTTGTGAGTTTATAATTCCCTTGTTTTTATAAATTGCAATCGCTTTCTGGACATGTCCAAGTCCAACAAAATCTTTCATTGCAAAACATATGTTCATTGCTAAATAGAGTATAGTACTATTTTGAAAAGAAAAAAAAAACTTTAAATATAAGTTTTCATATCAAATTACTAGATACAATTTTAGAAATATACCTCTAATTAATACTATTAAAAGTACCAAAATACAAAAAAAAGATAAAGCACAAATTAAATATAGGAGAATTCCAAATAGCTTGTTCATTTTCAATCGGCTAATTAATTTTAATTAGCTTGTTCACTCTCAAAAAAGGTGGTAGAATCACCACCTTAATATGTCCACCTACCAAAGAGAAATTTCATTTGTGTGATCATGGGATTTTCTTTGATAAATCATAATATTCTGAATGATTGTGTTCCAACAATCTCATCATTTATCAACATAGCATTCTCATACATCATCATTAAAGAACAACATGATAACATCATGACTGGTCAACGACAGATCATATGGTCATTTACTCATAAACTTTTGAAAAGAACTGACAAGAAGATAAATAAATGATAAAAAAAATTGGTTGAGAGAGGAGAAGAATGATGCCAATTAGAGGAAGAATAAAACGAAATATTTATAAACCCGACCGAGACAACGGATTCACCGGAGCCAAAGGAGACCATCTATCAAGACTAATTGACCACTAACCACGTGTCATACCATATATAAGAAGTGCTCGTGTTCTATACTCTGAAGTGCAAAACATGCTTTGAATTTTAGAACTTCAGCGGAGTATTTATGCAAGAGGTTTAAGGAAAAATAAATTCACCTATCTTGTAAAAACAATTCCCTCCCTCCCCCCTCCCTTCCTCCGAAACGAATTTTTTGTCCATGCATAAAAAGTTTAGAAATTTTTTTTTCAACTTTTTCTAATGTAGAATATTATTTTAAAAGGATTTTTTTTTTTGAAAAATACATTCCGAAGTTTCGGAGAATTCTCCATCTTGTAAGACTACCTTGGGTATTTCTTTTTCGGCCCAATGTCAAAATTTTCACATGAACTATTCCTTTACTTTTTGTAAACTGGCTCAAATATATAAAACCAATATTTAATAGGTCGATCGTTTTATGTTCTATTTTATGTGTAATTTTTGTTATTAATATTGTGTTATTTGGTAGTATATTTCGGTTGATACATCTTAAATTTCTACCATAAAAAAAATATGCAGTGTAAGTTCATTATATAGAAAGAACTGATGAATAGAGAAGAAATTTTTTTTTCACTACAACACATATGTGAACGATGGAAAAAAAATTAGATATTATATATATTTTTTAAGTTTTTATTTTAATATGCGTGCCAAAAGATACAATAGTACTATTAGATGATAGTGTGAATAGATTTTATATTCATTATGTATAAATTAATCTATTTGAAATAAAGTTAATTTAATTTAATATTTATATATAATTAAATATATACACATAAATAATTGTGTGGGTGTGGATAACTACTGGTACTCGTGTCCATATTCGTAGTTCAAATTTTTATCCTATTCATCGTGAGTATTTTTTTTAAAGTACATGAGCTTAATTACCATCCCTAATTTTAAGCAAGAGTTTTCTGAAAAATAATATTTTTATGTACCAATTTTTTTTTCTTTCGTTATAACTCTCAATGTGAATGATTATTAACTTTAAAGATCACAGGGGTAAAAACAACTTTCCATTCCATAAAATGTTCTTTTCTTTGTTGTTAAGGTACGTGTACTTATATTTCGTGCGGACATGGTTCTGGTATATGATCATTGCCTTGTGCTAAAGAGTAATGTCATCATAGATTCTTTAATTTCAAATTCATGTTAAAAAGTTCCTATATAAAAACATGATTAACTACATAGTTTCCTTAGGATCATAACAGAAAATGAACATAGAAATGTTTGCTTTGGAAATTATGGACAATACGGTCCTTAAAAAATCTGTTCTTGTTTTACTTTGTACTTTTTTATTTTGGAAGATCGTTAGGTACATGTGTGATCTTCTCAAAGTTGATAAGGAACCAGTCAAAGTATTGGTCACTGGTGCTGCAGGCATGATTAATTTATTTCATATATTTTTTCTGTTCTTAGTTCTATATTACCGGTCACATATTTCTGAGCTATTATATGCTTTCGATATTGTCTAAACTCATATTGATTTATACTTTGCAAAATGTGTCTTGTTGGGTTGAGAAGTATTGTTGGTAGTTATAAACTAACATTAGCCTCGATTCTTCAGCAATGCGAAACTTTTTTTTGTATCGGAACAAATTTAAAAATCAATAGGGCAAATTTTTACAATTTCTTAAGTTATTTATATGAGTGCATGTATTTTATTAAAATTTGATTGAAGCAGTATATTTAAAGTTTAAACTTTATTGACACGTACCTTTAAATTTTGAATTGATTAAAAAACAGGACAAATTGGTTATGCTCTTGTTCCAATGATTGCAAGAGGGATGATGCTAGGTCCAAATCAACCTGTAATTCTTCATATGCTTGATATTGAACCAGGATTAGAGGCCCTTAAAGGGGTGAAGATGGAACTCATTGATGGTGCTTTCCCACTTCTTAGAGGCATGTTTTTTTTTAACTTAATTAATGTTGAACTAAGCACAATTAAACATATTCCATCATGGTTTTCTTGATGGATAATTGGATATACAATGTCTATGTCACGATTTTTACAATGTCAATCAATCATAACCGCAAATAAAAAAATAATTTGACTTTTATCATAACTACTTTTAAAGTCACACATGTAAATATAAATAATAATGACTTGTTGATGGTATAAATTTTTTTACACCGACATGTATGAAAATTAACTTGAACCGTAATATTATTTGTGAATATAAACACATTATAGGCGTCGTTGCTACTACGGATGTTGTTGAAGCTTGCAAGGATGTTAACATAGCTGTTATGCTTGGTGGATCCCCAAGGAAGGAAGGAATGGAAAGAAAAGATGTAATGTCTAAGAATGTTTCAATTTACAAGGCTCAAGCTTCAGCATTGGAGGAGCATGCTGCTTCAGATTGTAAAGTTAGAAACACTTTCTCATCTTCTTTATAGTTAGCCCCTCTAAGTTACAAAATTTAATCCCTAAGACTTAAATAATTGGTTACTAAATTGTTAGGTAAATAGTGAATTGTTTTAGTCCCTCTTGTATTCTTGAATTCCAATTATTTCTGAATGCAGGTGCTAGTGGTTGCCAATCCAGCAAACACAAATGCTCTAATATTGAAAGAATTTGCTCCATCAATCCCTGAGAAAAATATAACATGTCTTACTAGACTTGATCACAATAGAGCACTAGGCCAAATCTCTGAGAAACTAAATGTTCATGTTAGTGATGTGAAAAATGTCATCATTTGGGGTAATCACTCCTCAACTCAATATCCTGACGTTAACCATGCAACCGTGGCAACAAGTAATGGACACAAGCCTGTTAGAGAATTAGTTGCTGATGATAATTGGTACCTTAATTTCAAACCAACTCAACAATTTTTTTTTTAAAAATTAATCTTCTGGTTCCCGGGAGAATGACCCCCCCGGTAATCTAGGTTTTGGTTGTGAGGTAAGTAAAGTCTAGCCAAGATTTGTTTCCACTAGGAATTGAACTCGGATTCTCTCGAACGATTCATTCTAGGGGGAACTCATTAATCACTTCAGTTCGATTCTTGATAGGAACAATTCTTGACTAAACTTTACTTACTTTGCGGCCGAACTCTAAATTACATTCCTTTCTCTGAAAACTAGATAGTTAACAAAAAAAAAAAGTATGCTCAAAATATTTCAAGCATATGCAAAGAGAAATTTCCTTCATTATGAAATTAAGTGATTTTTTTCTTTTCCATTTGGCTTAGGCTAAATAGTGAGTTCATCGCAACTGTTCAGCAGCGTGGGGGTGCAATTATCAAAGCAAGGAAGCTGTCTAGTGCATTATCAGCAGCAAGTGCTGCTTGTGATCATATACATGATTGGGTTCTAGGTACACCAAAGGTTGGTTATAAATTTCTAAATTAATTTCACTTATGTTTTGTGCTTTATTGAATTATTATTGTTAGATTTGAATGATCTATTTCAGGGAAGATGGGTATCCATGGGAGTGTATTGTGATGGGTCTTATGGTATTCAATCTGGCCTCATTTACTCTTTTCCTGTTACATGTGACAAAGGAGAATGGAATATTGTACAAGGTAATATACATTGTTTTTTCTTAGACACTATATACCACATTGGATTTTATGTTTAAAATTCTTCATTTTTGTTTTTCTAGTTCTAGCAAATGGTTAATAATTTGTTTAAAAAATGTATTTATTTGATACTTTGACAGGGCTGAAGATAGATGAATTGTCAAGGGAAAAGTTGGATAAAACGGCCCAAGAACTGATTGAGGAGAAAACATTGGCTTACTCATGCCTTTAATTTGGCCCAAAATAAATAATCTGTATCTTAGAATTGTAATTGTAATTATTATTGTTATTTTTTAATTAAAATGTTTAAGTGAATGTGTAACCAAAATGTTTAAGTGAATACAGACACTTAAAAAAAAAAAAAATGTTTAAGTGAAGTTATTGTGAAATTTCATGTCTTGCTTCAGTTGAGTAAGAAAAATAAATGTGTTGCTTTACTTTTAATAATTTAGAAGAGAAGTTATTTTTAAAAAAAAGAATAAATTAGGAGAAGAAGTGTATACCCTTTGCTTAGTGAGTTAGAAATAAAATAGAAGGATGGCGATGCAATGTAGAAGAAGGGCACTGTGGCGGTGGCTGTTACAACAACAACAACAAAGCCGATCTTCCTCTTCCTCTTCCTCTTCCTCCGTCGTCGTCGATGAACATCTTCAACAACAACAAGAGGTTTTGGTTAAAGGAAATGGATACTCCAGATTCACTCTTCTCAACAGACCCTCCGCTCTCAATGCCATCAACACCTCCATGGTTAATTCATTCTTCTTTCTTAGATTAATTAACACTTTATATGCTATTTATTTATTTATTTATTTATTATAAGCTGCTGCAAATTAAACTCTACCTTTGCTTCTGCTCTCACTAAAATTGATTGATTCCTAGTTAATTCATTGACTTAAAAATAAACTGATTTATGTTTATCCAAACGGGGCATAGTATGGGTGACGTGTGTGTTTATTAAGATCTTTCAGGCGGCAAGACTGCATCAACTTTATAAAAATTGGGAGGATAACCATGATATATATATAAAAAAAAAAAACATGATACGATTGTGTAAAGAAAAAACACATGATGCCATATTTCTTACACATCAAATTGATCCTAAATAATGGTATAGAATATTTTGGTACAGTCATTACATCGTTATCAAATTCTAAAAATAAAAAAGACACGAATCTTAGAATTGATTTGTTTCATCAATACTCAAATGATCCTCAGAAAAAAAATAAAAATAGAATGATGATATGATTAATTGTAATTGTGATTGTAATTATAAAAAACTACAAAATAAAACCAAGATACACCAAATATCTTGTTTGTTTTTAATTTTTTTTTCCTACTATAAATATATTAAGCGCGTTATTCTTAAACTATCCAAACACAAAACACAACATAACTGTTAGAATCAAAGATACAAACTAAGAGAATAACAAAGGAGGCAACTAGGGTTACATAATATTAGAATTGCATTAGCTTAATAAAATAGAGTTACAAGAGATTATATAGCAAAACCTAGTGGACTATAAACCTAATGGGCCCAATAATATAAAGTCCAACAACTTATTATCTTAACACCTACCCTCAAACTCACGATACATAACATTGTGAGTTTGTCAAATAAAATACTAAAAACATACCAAATAATATAAACTTCTAACACTACCCCTCAAGCTAAAGTTTACTAAGCTTTAAGCTTGTTACAAGTTAACCCAGAAAATAAACCAACCCACCAGATAGAAGCATCCAAATAGATCATCATAGAGAGAGACAAACCAAATCAAACCACTTCATCATCAAATTCAGTCAAAGCTAACCAATCCAACAAATCCAAACTTTACCAAACCAAATTGTTCCAATCCAAACTGAACCAAACCAATTTAAATCGAACAAAACCAAATGAGCCATAGACCCATAACCAAACCAAATGGGAACTGAACCAATCAAATCAAACTAATCCAAACCAACATAAAGAAGAACCAAATCAGTCAATAGGGAGATAAGCAACCAAAATAGAAGAACAAAGGGGAGCAATCCAACAGAAGAGAAGTCATCAGAGAGAGAGAGAAGCAATCAAACAAAAGAAACCAACAGGGAGAAGCATCAGACAAACATCATCAATGAGAAGCAATAGAAGAAATCATTAAAAAGAAACAATCAGATGAAAGAAATCATCGGAGAGAAGCAATCAAACAG
This sequence comes from Trifolium pratense, assembly GCF_020283565.1. Taxonomy (NCBI): domain Eukaryota; kingdom Viridiplantae; phylum Streptophyta; class Magnoliopsida; order Fabales; family Fabaceae; genus Trifolium; species Trifolium pratense. The sequence goes on from NC_060063.1 coordinate 57,034,253, forward strand.
AAGAATTGACAGAGAGAAGTGCAATGCAATCAATTAGAAGAAACAATAGAAGGAGAATGCAATCAATCAGAAGAATCAATAGAGAGACAATCAAAGATAAGAACCAAATATACGGAAGAAGCCAATGATGGAGAATACCAATCAAAGGGGGACAATCAATCAGGAGAAAATAATTCAATAGAGAGACAATCAATCAGAAGAAACCAAATTGTGAGCACTTAACTCACCAAACAATCAAATTATGAGCATGTGGCTCACCAAACGATCAAATTGTGAGTACTAACTCACCAAACAATCAAATTAATCCAAACAAATTCAAATGAAACCAAACCAAACGAAATCAAACTGAACCAAACGAAACAAAATCACAACAAACAAACAACCCAACAAAGCAAACTGATTTTTTTTTTTTTTACTAACTCAAACACCAAATCAATTGAACAAATTCCATCCAATCCAATTAAATTCCAAAAGCCAGCAAAACAGTAGCACCGTAAGTTCCAAAACCCAAAGAAAATTAATAGTAACCCAATAACAACATTACCAAACCAAACCAAGAAACTGGACGACACTTGTTGCCTTTGATTTCAATTAGCCAATGAAAATAATTGAACAACAGGGGTCTTCAATTGTATCACATGCTTATGGAAGCAAGCAAATAAAACAATGTTACCTTCACAATTTTTTTCAGAGACGTAAACAAGATGCATCCTTTTAGATCCAAACAACACCAACCCGTGTTTCTCTCTTTCGGCGGAAGCATAACAACATAAAATTGATCATGCTCTAATTGGAACCCAACTACACCAGCACAAAATCCACTTCCACTATATACGATACTTGCGATTTTTCAACTTGTCTCGGAACCAAAACAATCAGACAAATAGCTACAACCAATGAACAAACCCAAATTGAAAACTAAGATACGTTCCCAAACTTTTGGAAACTCGGCAACGGAATAACAATAATACGCTCAAGGAGGATCGAACCATGCTCTTGATGCCATGTTAGAATCAAAGATACAAACTAAGAGAATAACAAAGGAGGCAACTAGGGTTACATAATATTAGAATTGCATTAGCTTAATAAAATAGAGTTACAAGAGATTATATAGCAAAACCTAGTGGACTATAAACCTAATGGGCCCAATAATATAAAGTCCAACAACTTATTATCTTAACAATAACTACCTCGCCTTTAATTCAACTAAGAAAACCACAACAACGAACAATGCATCAGAAGACAATTGACATGGCTGCCGCCGCTGCCAGAACACTATGGCCAACTCAGTGGACTCGTGAAGACAACAAGCTTTTCGAGAAAGCTCTAATTACTGTGCCGAAGCATTCATCTAACCGGTGGGAGGAAATTGCCGGACACGTTCCCGATAAGTCAGCAGCACAAGTGAAGGATCACTACGAGGATTTGGTCCATGATATTTTGGAAATTGAATCGGGTCGGGTTGAACTTCCAAACTATCCTGATGACCTGGATGTGAATAGTGGCAGTAGAATGTCTAGACATGGTGATAACGAGAAGCAGAAGAAGAGGAAAGGAAAACCATGGACCGAAGAAGAACATAAGTATGTTAAAGATTGAACTATAATTATTTTTTGTGATATGTGATTGAACTAACATATTTTTGTTTCATGGTTTCTGATTTTTCTTTTTTGAACGGTAAATATATTATTAATAAGGAATACAAAGATTTTTTTTCATGGTTTATGATCTTAAATATTACATATGTTTGATGTGACAGGTCGTTTCTTTCTGGGCTTAAGAAATACAAAAAAGGGGAATGGAAACTCATTTCAAGACACTATGTTAAGACAAGATCACCAACACAAGTAGCAAGTCATGCTCAAAAGTACTTTCTTCGCAAGAATGAAGCGAATAAACATAAAGAGAGGAAAAGATCAAGCATTCATGACATTACATTGGAAGATAGTAACTCAGCTCCAACGCCTATTGATCAGAATTGTGTTCTGCCTCCCGGTGTTGGTTCATTGCACCAGTCTGAAGGAATGTATTATTTTCCCTCCAACAGTATGCAAGATCAAATGGGTTCACAAATGCATTATTAGATTCTAAGTTTTTTTTTTCTTCAAGTAGTCTGGTGGCTAAAAAATTCACCTAAAAGGTGAATAAATAGAGTGTCTCAGGTTCGAACCCAAGCTCTTGCAAATATAGGTTAGAAAATGCATTATTAGATTCTAAGTTGTTTTTATTTAATGTTTTATTCTAAGTTACTTTTAGGAATTGACTGATTATAATTCGTATTCAACTTGGTGTTGGATTTAATTTAGTATTGAACCATCGACTTTTTTATGTAGTATGCCACATGAACTATGCAGCAGAACATTATTGTACTACTAGCAGTGCAAAAAAATTCACTTTTAAAATTTATTCTATAACTCTTATGTATTAGATGATATAAATTAGATGTTATTTATTCAATAAATATAATACTAAGTTTATAGTGCATAAGTGAAATATATTTTTATTAAGCATAAATTTATTTTAATAATTTTAACAATAAATAATTTTTTTTAAGGAAACAAGCTTGTCAAAAGACTACACGACTGCACCCTTAAAATCTAATTTCTATATTTTTAAATTTTTTAATCAAAGGCCAAGATTTTACTTCGTTCCTCAATCTCAAGTAATTGAGAGGATCTGCCACTATACTTCCCTTTTTTTTTCATTCTCTAAGCATACTGATTAGTGATTACTAATTTGTTTAGGACCGAGCTCATAAAAGTAAAAAATCACATAAAAGGACATAATGTACCAAACTTGTTGGATGCAAACAAAATGGTCTCATCCATCACCATTGAAGAAACTACTAATAAACGAAAACACACAATCTATACAATGACCACAGTTCACTCAGAGTCAATGTATTTTATTGCCCATGATTACTTCCCATAAGCGACCTTCACGGCTGGCATGACCGATAAAGTCAGTTCTTTTGCGACCCGTCAGATTTCTACAGCAAAAATAAAATTAGAGGAAAGTGTTAAACTGAGGATGAAGCAATATACAAATAACCAAAGTTCAGCACAACAGTAAAACTTAAATGTCACCAAATTGCTGCAAAACAAAAGCAATAAATAATCCTAGAACTTTCAATTTCAGGCAGATAATTGAATCCATATGACATATTGACAAAACATGAACTTGAAGAAAGATTCAACTATCACTTAGCGTGTGTCTGGGTTGGCGTTCCCACAGCTCAAACTCATGTTTTGCTCTGTCAACACAATTCTAGTCTTCTTTGAGTATGTTTGGTTTTCTCTTCATAAATTCTGTCTTCTTAACGCGATTCTACCAAAAGCTACAAATCGTAGCTTCTACGTTTAACACAAAATCAATTTTTCACCTTTGTTGGGTTACAACTGCATAATTTCCTTGTATTCCTACATTACCCTTCACAGCTATCATTGATCACTCTCACCAGGTCTCATCAATCAACATTCACAGCCACCCACAGATCTGTGTCCCCATTGTACAACTGCCGATAATGATCCGAGAAAAATGGAAGATGAAATATATGAAACATGGAGAATATTTGTGTGCTGTGAGAAGAACATTGAGAGATGGTCTTCTAACGCATTTTAATGAATTACGCGCTACGAAACTTTTTTTTGTATTGGAACAAATTTAAAAATCAATAGGTCAAATTTTTACAATTTCTTAAGTTATTTATATGAGTGCATGTATTTTATTAAAATTTGATTGAAGCATTATATTTAAAGTTTAAACTTTATTGACATGTACCTTTAAAACATAGATTCCCTCATTTTGCCCCCTGGGTGTACAGCAGGACATGTAACTATGCACATATGTTGACGTGGCTTGTACACGTGAAAAAAAATCATTTATATTTTTTTAAAAAATTCCACGTCAGATAATATATTATTTTTTAAAAAAGAAATTCCTAAAATAAAAAAAACGGTTTTTTTTTTCCAAAAATAAAAAAAAAACATTTTTTTTTATTTTGCAACAAAAATAAAGATTTACTCCAAGACTTACTCCCAAATAAAATTTATTTTTAAAATAAAAATTTTAAAGATTTATTTTCAAATCTTTTTTCATTAAAGAAAAATAGAATCTTTATTTTATAAAAACAAAACCATTTTATGTTAATATTTTTGAATTAAAAAAAAAAAGGTACCGTAAAAATAATAGAAAAAGAAGTTTCAGTTTTCATCTTCTACCAAAACTATTTGCCCTAGAACTAGAGATAACGAAGTAGAAGAGGACTCCGGCGATTGAAGAAGACGACGATGAATACGATCACGACGGTGGAAGCAAACAATTTTCGGCGAAGCCTGAACTATGAAGAAGAAGTAAAGTAAAAATATGCAGAAAAAAGTAAAGTTTTGTTTTTAAAAAATAAAGATTCTATTTTTTTTTTAATTAAAAAAGATTTGAAAATAGATCTATAAAATTTTTAATTTAAAAATAAATTTTATTTGGGAGTAAATCTTTATTTTTGGTGCAAAATAACAAAAAATTCGTTTTTTTTTTTAATTTTAGGAAAAAAAATTTAAAATTTATGCAGAAAAAAGTAAAGTTTTGTTTTTAAAAAATAACGATTCGATTTTTTTTTTAATTAAAAAAGATTTGAAAATAAATCTTTAAAATTTTTAATTTAAAAATAAATTTTATTTGGTAGTAAATCTTGGAATAAATCTTTATTTTTGGTGCAAAATAAAAAAAAGATACGTTTTTTTTTTTTATTTTTAAAATAATATATTATCTGACGTGGAATTTTAAAAAAATATGTAGATGATTTTTTTCCACGTGTATAAGCCACGTCAGCATATGTGCACAGTCATATGTCTTGTTGTACACCCAGGGGGCAAAATGAGGGAATCAATGTTTTGCAAGGGGGTAAACAAAAAAAAATCTGCACAGGGGGTAAATGAAAATTTGCTTATTTTGCAGGGGGGTAAATGATCGTTTACCCAAATGATTATGACTTGTTGATGGTATAAATGTTTTTACACCGACATGTATGAAAATTAACTTGAACTGTAATATTATTTGTGAATATAAACGCAATATAGGGGTCTTTGCTACTGCGGATGTTGTTGAAGCTTGCAAGGATGTTAACATAGCTCTTATGCTTGGTGGATCCCCAAGGAAGGAAGGAATGGAAAGAAAAGATGTAATGTCTAAGAATGTTTCAATTTACAAGGCTCAAGCTTCAACATTGGAGGAGCATGCTGCTTTAGATTGTAAAGTTAGAAACAATTTCTCATCTTCTTTATAGTTAGCCCCTCTAAGTTACAAAATTTAATCCCTAAGACTTAAATAATTGGTTACTAAATTGTTAGGTAAATAGTGAATTGTTTTAGTCCCTCTTGTATTCTTGAATTCCAATTATTTCTGAATGCAGGTGCTAGTGGTTGCCAATCCAGCAAACACAAATGCTCTAATATTGAAAGAATTTGCTCCATCAATCCCTGAGAAAAATATAACATGTCTTACTAGACTTGATCACAATAGAGCACTAGGCCAAATCTCTGAGAAACTAAATGTTCATGTTAGTGATGTGAAAAATGTCATCATTTGGGGTAATCACTCCTCCACTCAATATCCAGACGTTAACCATGCAACCGTGGCAACAAGTAATGGACACAAGCCTGTCAGAGAATTAGTTGCTGATGATAATTGGTACCTTAATTTCAAACCATCTCAACAATTATTTATTTTTTTAATTAAACCTCTGGTTCCCGGGAGAATGATCCCCCCGTAATCTAGGTTTTGGTTGTGAGGTAAGTAAAGTCTAAGCAAGATTTGTTTCCACTAGGAATTGAACTCGGATTCTCTCGAACGATTCATCATAGGGGAAACTCATTAATCACTTCAGTTCGATTCTTGATAGGAACAATTCTTGACTAAACTTTACTTACTTTGCGGCCGAACTCTAGATTACACTCCTTCCTCTGAAAACTAGATAGTTAATAAAAAAAAGTATGCTCAAAATATTTCAAGCATATGCAAAGAGAAATTTCCTTCATTATGAAATTAAGTGATTTTTTTTCTTTTCCATTTAGCTTAGGCTAAATAGTGAGTTCATCACAACTGTTGAGCAGTGTGGGGGTGCAATTATCAAAGCAAACAAGCTGTCTAGTGCATTATCAGCAGCAAGTGCTGCTTGTGATCATATACATGATTGGGTTCTAGGTACACCAAAGGTTGGTTATAAATTTTTAAATTAATTTATCTAAAGTACAATTAATTTCACTTATGTTTTGTGCTTTATTGAATTATTATTGTTAGATTTGAATGATCTATTTCAGGGAACATGGGTATCCATGGGAGTGTATTGTGATGGGTCTTATGGTATTCAATCTGGCCTCATTTACTCTTTTCCTGTTACATGTGACAAAGGAGAATGAAATATTGTACAAGGTAATATACATTGTTTTTTCTTAGACACTATATACCACGTTGGATTTTATGTTTAAATTCTTCATTTTTGTTTTTCTAGTTCTAGCAAATGGTTAATAATTTGTTTAAAAAATATATTTATTTGATACTTTGACAGGGCCGAAGATAGATGAATTATCAAGGGAAAAGTTGGATAAAACGGCCCAAGAACTCATTGAGGAGAAAACATTGGCTTACTCATGTCTTTAATTTGGCCCAAAATCAATAATCTTTATCTTAAAATTGTAATTGTAATTATTATTGTTATTTTTAATTACAATGATTATAATGTAACCAAAAAAAAAAAATTACAATGATTATTATTTGTATGTTTAAGTGAACTTATTGTCAAATTTCATGTCTTGCTTCAATTGAGTAAGAAAAATAAATGTGTTGCTTTACTTTTAATAATTTAGAAGAAAAGTTATTTTAAAAAAAAGAATAAATTAGGAGAAGAAGTGTATCGATGAATCAGAAATTATTAGAAATTAAAAAGGATGGCGATGCAATGTAGAAGAAGGGCAGTGTGGCGGTGGCTGTTACAACAACAAAGCCGATCTTCCTCATCCTCCGTCGTCGATGTTCAACAACAACAACAAGAACAGGTTTTGGTTAAAGGAAATGGATACTCCAGATTCGCTCTTCTCAATAGACCCTCCGCTCTCAATGCCATCAACACCTCCATGGTCACTCACTCTTCTTTCTTATTTATTTATTTATTTATTTATTTATTTATTATAAGCTGCTGCAAATTAAACTCTACCTTTGCTTCTGCTCTCACTAAAATTGATTGATTCCTAGTTAATTCATTGACTTAAAAATAAAGTGATTTATGTTTATCCAAACGGGGCATAGTATGGGTGACGTGTTTGTTTATTAAGATCTTTCAGGCGGCAAGACTGCATCAACTTTATAAAAATTGGGAGGATAACCATGATATAGGCTTTGTCATGCTCAAGGTAACAACATTTTCTGGATACATCACATCCTATCATATCCTATGCTTACTGTCATCGAGTCTGCTTATGTTTATAATCATTTTAAACTTATATGCCATTTTCAATTTTCTTAAGGGCAGTTCCCCCCGGGCATTCGCAGCTGGTGGAGATATTGTCGCGCTTTACCGTTTTATCAAACATGGTGGTCAAATATATATATCAAGAGTTTTCTTTTGTGAAATTTATATGATCAATTCTACTACCTTGTATTTTCCATACACTTTTTCTAACTTTTCCTTTTCTATATGCTGCAGGGAACTTGGAAGCCTGCAAACAATTTTTTAGAACAATATATAGTTTTATATACCTCATAGCTACTTATTTGAAGCCACATGTCAGTACACTATTTCCAATGTTCATTCATTTAATTGTATACTCATATCATATCTGCTGTTTCCTATCAAAATTCATTTATACTTGTGCAGGTAGCTCTTCTCAATGGCATTACCATGGGTGGTGGGGCAGGAATTTCAATCCCTGGTACATTCCGAGTTGCAACAGACAAAACTGTATGTACTAGTAGTAGTAGTATTATAGAAACTTCCTTATATATATATAACATAAGGCATAAACTAGGCTAAGCTAAACCATTGACCTATATCTCTAATATAATTGCATTGATCCGGAAAACATCATGGTTGTGCTCTTGGTAAGTTTAGCATTCTATTTCAACGTGTAGATCATTTCTCCTTTCTGCACCATATTTGAATGGTGCCATTAGTTCTAGACAGTATTCTAGTATTATATCAAACAAATCATAAATAGGAAATGGTGGTGGAACAAACAATTATAAATTGGAATTTAAGGTGGCGATTAGGTAACAAGTTGAATGTCTTAGTTGTAATTCTATCCTGTCCTGCTTTAACGAGTTTGTCTTCATTTTCGGAGAGAGATATGCATTGCATAACATTTGGTTTCATATGCTAACTTACCTATAACAACTTATCACTATTTTGCAGGTTTTTGCTACCCCTGAAGTTCTTATTGGATTCCATCCTGATGCTGTAGCATCTTTTTACCTTTCACGTCTACCTGGTCACTTAGGTATTATTCTGTGAATATGCATGCCTCATCTTCTTCTTAAATTACAGTTTCAACTTTCATTCCCTCTGCTTTCTTTGGCGCTATATAAGGTTGTTTACCTTACAGTCATATATTATTCGATATGCAAAGGGTTTGGACAGTTTTGCTACATTCCTAGTTTCTATTATTGTTTTGTTCATTTTATTCTGTTCATTACGATACCTTATCCTTGTTCTGATTTTCTTCTCCCTTATTATACTTGGCTATAATCAGGGGTGGGGTGGCTTAAGATTGGTGGTTACTTATGGTGGAATCTTGTTTGCTACTTTACTTAGCTTGCAATAGTTGTGCATTAACATGGTGTCCATCTTCAAATTTTAGTTTATTTGTTCTCCCCTCTTTCATCTCTCTCTCTCTCTCTCTCTCTCTCTCTCTCTCTCTCTCTCTCACACACACACACACACACACACAAACATATTTTACAAGTTTATAGAATTATTGGATCCTAAACAGTAAGAAAATAAATGTTCATTTTCTGTACTGTAATTCTTACTTCCATTGATATCAAATGTTTTGTTGTGCCAATGCTATTTTCTAGCCTGATTTATCACATCAAGTATTGACAAGATTAAATTGAATAATGAAGGATTTGTTAAATAGGTTCATCCTCTTATTTTTAACATAAATGATTGATGGGAAATCTTTGGGGTTAATAACTAGATATCATATGATTGATGAACTTCCTCTGTTAGTATTTCGGTTTCATTGGCTGTTATCAAATGCAGGAGAGTACTTGGCTTTGACAGGGGAAAAGCTCAATGGAGTAGAGATGGTTGCCTGTGGGCTTGCAACACACTATTCGCTACTTGCAGTTTAGTTTTGTAAACCCTATTTCGTTTTTTTTATTATTTCAATTGTAACAGACTATAGTTGATATATATGACCTTCAAAACCTTTGTTTGTTTTGTTCTATAGAAGCTTCCACTAATCGAAGAACAGCTGGGGAAATTGGTTACCGATGACCCGTCTGTCATAGAAGCCACTTTAGAACAGTATGGTGATCTCGTACACCCAGACAGTAGTAGTGTTCTACAAAGGTTTGGATTGTCTTATCTTTCATTCTCTATAAGTAAAAAAAGTACAAAGAACAGAGAAAATATGAGAGAGAAGGGCAAAAGCTAAAGTGTCCAGTATCTCAAAGAGCCTTTCTTTCCACCTTCAAATAAAATAAAAGCAACCCCTTTAAAAAAACAATTGTTTGAAATCCTGCAAGATGAGAAAATAGTATGATGAACAATAAGTCGTCAGAATGTTCTCTTTGGTTACTTATCTTATATTTTGACTCACAAAATAAGATGGCTCTTTTACTATCATTTTTTTTTTCAGGCTTGAAATTGTAGATAAATGCTTTTGCCATGACACAGTTGAAGAGATTGTTGATGCAGTGGTAAGATTTTAATTTTTTTAAAAAAAGTAATTAAGGGCCTTCAACATAGTTTCATGTTACGAATTTAATTTATTATTCATATGTTGCATAAGAATTGAAAACTGGAATTAAATTGTTAAGATTCTCTCCATATTGCAGGATACAATGTTAATCCAAGGAAACAAAAAATACAAAGTTTGTATTGGAAACAATGCATTCAATGTAATATGAATTTCAAAAGCTGCACTTTTTAATAAAAAAATCTACCATTGGTTCCCTAACAAGTACCCTTATTTAGCACAAATGAAAAATAGGAAAGCATTTGCTCTAATTTAAGAAAAAGGAAAGCATTTTAAGTCAAACCACAAGTGAGGAAAAGAAAAAGTCAAACCACACTAAATTTATCTAAGGAAGAAGCATTTCTCTGCATCTGTTCAAAGTGATGTGGGAAACTCTTGCCTTTCTTGGATGTGTTCCTCCTTTCTTTTGCATGTGTTTTGACTTACCTTTGGATAAAAAAAATTTGTTTCCTTTTTATTCTTATCATTCTTAAATTTCCAGGAAGTTGTGGCAAGTGAAACAAAAGATGCATGGTGCATTTCTACCCTAAATAGACTTAAAGAAGCTTCTCCGTTGAGCTTGAAGGTTTCTTTGAGATCTGTGAGTTTCTTTTGCTTGTCTGATGTCTACGCACTTTGAATTCCTGTTTTCTCTCTTCTTTTCTTAGAACAAACAGCTTCTATAATGTATTCCATCTAATTGGGACAGATACGAGAAGGTAGATTTCAGACCCTTGACCAGTGCTTGTTGCGTGAGTACCGAATGACTTTACAAGCAATATCTAAACAGATATCTGGTGACTTCTGTGAGGTACAAACATTGTGAATTTCTGGTAACTGAAACATTGTGAATTTCTCAATATAAGTTGATTTGAATTCCTTTTAGGGAGTGAGGGCACGTGTTGTGGACAAGGACATGGCACCAAAGGTACCATTCGATTGCATTACATTTTTAAAAATTTTAGTTTAGATTTTTGAATTCATTGGCTTAATACATTTTCTTCTTTACAGACTAATTGACTCACTATTTATTATCCAAATTCATACTCTGATTGTCAATTAAATATATGCAGTGGGATCCTCCAACTTTGGAAAAGGTGTCTCAAGATATGGTGGATCAGTACTTCTTACCTCTAACGGAATTTGAACCTGATTTAGAGCTGCCCACAAAATCCCGAGAAGCATTTTTGTAGCTTATCTTTCTCCCACGGTCCTTATAGAATTGGACAAACAGATATTCAGCATTGATATGTTGCAAGGAAAAGATCAACCAAGAACTTATTGACAATCTTATGGCCATTGTAGCTACTGGATTACCACAAGTAGATTGTAAATGCTCTGGATTGTGAAACAGTTTAGTCTATGTTTGGCTTAGAGGAATGTCTCCCTCTGGGCCTGTTTATAATTACTTACATGGTATTCGTAGAACAATTAATTTCCTGAAAATAAAATTAGGATGAAAATGTGTGGGACAAATTTTGGAATACTAATACAGGCTCAGCCAATGATATTATTTTTGCCTGTATGATAAAGCCTTATGAGAGGGCATCATCTCTTTGTTGCCTACTTTTTCTATACACAAAACTCAAACTCGAAAAACTTCATCATTGGTCATTCCCTCTTTAAATTTAAGAACTGATGCACCATAAAAAATGTAGCAGCACTAGGTAAAATGGCACGTATACAAGCGCTATGAAAGTACAAATTGAAAAACTTACGTCCATTTGATCAATCGAATGAACCAATGCATAACACAAATTCCAAGAATCTGAACATCTTCTCCACCGTTCCGATGATGTCCACTAGTCAGTCTTGCCCCTGATTCACCTCTGACGCCGACCGACATCTCCGCCATTCCAAGATCCAATTGGTCATTGGTCATTAGCTTATTGCATACTTTTAATTCCCTCTTTAAATTTAAGAACTGATGCATCATAAAAAATGTAGCAACACTAGGTAAAATGGCACGTATACAAGCGCTATGAAAGTACAAATTGAAAAACTGACATTGAACGTGGGAAAGTCATGGTGACTTTTCGATAAATTACGTCCATTTGATCAATCGAATGAACCAATGCATAACACATCCCCTTCTTGTTTTTTTTGTTGCGAAAAAAAAGTTAAAAGAATCTGAACATTTCTCCACTGTTCCGATGATGTCCACTAGTCGGTCTTGCCTCTGATTCACCTCTGACGCCGACCGACATCTACACCATTCCAAGATCCAATTCCACAAATTCAATTTTGTTTAAAGATTCATAAAGAAGAAGAGAAAAAAAAAAGGACAACAAACTATAGGATGATGATGGTTTAATGGTCCACGGCAAGTTGAGGGTTAAAGCGGCAAAGCGGAAGTATGGTCGATGGTGGCGGAGGTATGATAAGAACTTGACGAAAGACAAGTTTTGAGCGATAAAGAATCCCTTTCCGCGAAAAAGTCATGTAATCCTCATCCATAATGCAAGAGTAAAGTGTGGCAAAGCGTCAAAATAAAAAGTAGAATGGCCCATGCAGGTCTCGAACCTGCGACTTTCGCGTTATTAGCACGACGCTCTAACCAACTGAGCTAATGGGCCACACGTGATTGAATTCTATGCAATTAATTTTGTTTTCATATTAATGACAGATTGATATTAATTAAACACTCGGATAATATGAACTAACTAAAGCTTGTGCAAATGATAAGAATAATGGTGATTAGCTAGTAGTTTTCATTAGTTAGTTAGAGTTTATATTAATTTGTTAGAGTTTGTTATTAGGTGGTTAGTTAGTTAACACCTAAATTGCTCTATATAAGAGTCACCATTGTACTATTTTCACTATCTTTTATCAAATATGAATCCTTATGATTTTTACTATCTCGAAGACTTTCTAAAGTTTTCTCCATTTTCTCCAAACCATGGAAATCTTAACAACAAACATTGTTACTGCTTGCATAATTCAGTGCAACCTGTTGCTAAGTCTACTACATCAAATACCGAAGCTAGGAAGGTTGATGAAGGGGCCATACTTCCTAAAGGTTTAGTTCCAAAAAGATGAACTTAAAAAAAAAAAAAGTGAGATACTTTAAAAAAAATAAGTGTGAATAAAAAGATAACTATATACAAACAAAAAGATAAGTTTAAAATCGACTCAAAAAATATAATTTAAAAAATATGTTAATATTGTGTAGAGCGGACGGGATTCAAAGTGAGATATCTTTTCACCAGCTTCATCTTAAATCCAATGATCAGAGGTGTCGTTTCCACATGTACGACATGTGCGACGGCATAAGGTCTCATAAAAATAGGGGCCTCTAAAAAAAATTATAAAATTAATTTTTATTCTACATTTTATTTTGATCAAATTTAATTAATTTAATTTAGAATTAATTTTCATAGAACTCTTATGACCGAGTATTAACTCTATTTTATCATGTTGCCAAATATTTAGGAAAGGTGCACCTAAGTAATAGCAAATTTTGTTAAGCATCCTTTTGTTTTGTTGAACGTGCACTATGTATTAACAACTTTTCCTCAACTTGTGAACTACGAGTACTATATATTATTATTATTAATAATGTGAATTTATGGTCGGAGGAGGGTGTAATGGCCGTGAGAGAAGAAAGAGATTGGCTATGATGATTATTAATGGTAAATAGTAAAAGACCAGTATTTGTTTGACCAAATATCTAGTGGAGGAATCCTTTTTTTAACATACTTTTTCCTTCTCACTGAATCACAACATTCATTTAAATTTCAAATTCAAGGTTCAGGACTTAGGTAAAATAGTTATTTCTGTCATTTATAGTAATGATTCATTACATTATTCAAGAACAGAAGAAAGAGCATTGGAAGATTGACTAAGGTGATTGGTTTTGTAGCTGCAATGAGGGTGAAAATAGTAAAAAGCCAGTGTTTGTTTGACCAAATATCTGGTGGAGGAATCCTTTTTTTAACATACTTTTTCCTTCTCACTGAATCACAACATTCATATAAATTTCAAATTCAAGGTTCAGGACTTAGGTAAAATAGTTATTTCTGTCATTTATAGTAATGATTCATTACATTATTCAAGAACAAAAGAAAGAGCATTGGAAGATTGACTATGGTGATTGGTTTTGTAGCTGCAATGAGGGTGAAAATAGTAAAAGGCCAGTGTTTGTTTGACCAAATATCTAGTGGAGGAATCCTTTTTTTAACATATTTTTTCCTTCTCCCTGAATCACAACATTCATATAAATTTCAAATTCAAGGTTCAGGACTTAGTATCGTTTGACCTGACTTTTTTTTTTTTTCTTCTTATTTAGAGCTTATGATAACAACTTATGCAATTTTTATATATTATTATAAGTTTGTCCGGATAGTTTATGATAAAATAACTTATAAAATGACAATTTTCACTAGTGTGAACTTATAAAATAATATAAAACTTAATTTATATTGCATAAGCTCAAAAAAAAAGCTAGGCCAAACGGGCCCTTAGTGGTTCAAGTGCTAAATCATTTGATATGTTATTAATATCCATCAAAATTTACAGGTACGTACCCACCGGATATGAGTTAAATTTCTATCCCTATTTAAGTCATCTACTAGTAGAATTTAATTGTAGCTTATGAACCAAAGCCTTAAAACTCGGTCAGCACCATTATTGCAATAGTAATGGAAGCTACTTCCAAGCTAAATCATGTCTCCATCTTGACTCTCTTATCAATTCATCTCCTTTTAAAACTCTCACATTTCCTATGGCTTTCTATCATCCCACTAGCAACATCTTTTGAAGCTATCTTACTTCTTCAAAACTACGAACCAATGTTCCATTTTCTTCTCTTATGTTGTATCCTTCTTTCTTTCATTCTAAAGCACTTCCTCTTAAAACCCTTACCTATTTACCTCATTGATTTCTCATGTCTTAAACCACCAAACTATTGTAGGGTACCTTTCTCAACATTCATTGAAAATGCTTCTTTGTTTGAATGTTTTGACAATGAAAGCATTTCTTTCATGGAAAAAGTCCTTCATTCTTCAGGCCTAAGTGAACAAACTTGTTTACCTCCTTCACTACACTACATTCCACCAAAAACCCATTATTCAGAATCCATCAAAGAACTTCACATGGTAATTTTCCCTATCATGGAGGATCTTTTTGCAAAAACAAAAATTTCACCTTTTGATATAGACATACTTATCTTAAACTGTAGTGGCTTTTGTCCTTCACCATCTTTAACTTCCATTGTTATTAACAAATTTGCTATGAGAAGTGACATTAAGTCCTATAATGTTTCTGGTATGGGGTGTAGTGCTAGTGCTCTTTGTATTGATTTAGCTCAAAATCTTCTAAGAGTTCACAAAAACTCTAATGCTATTGTATTAAGCACTGAGGTTTTATCAAATGGTTGGTATTCTGGTAAAGAAAAATCAAAGTTGCTAATTAACTGTCTCTTTAGGATGGGAAGTGCTGCAATTCTTCTCTCAAACAAAAAAGAAGCAAGAAAAAATGCAAAATATTTGTTACTTAGGACACTTAGAACACTAAGAGCTTTTGATGATAAAGCTTATTTTTGTGCTATAAGGGAAGAAGATTCAGATGGAAAACTTGGTGTGACACTGAAGAGAGATATAATTGATGTTACTGGTGAAACACTTAGATCAAATATTTCAATTTTGGGTTCGAAAATATTACCGATTTCTGAGAAATTTAGGCATGTTGTTTCTGTGATAAAAAAGAGGTTTATGTTTATGAAATGTGAGGGAATTTATGTGCCTGATTTTAAGACTGTGATACAACATTTTTGTTTGCCATGTCCAGGGAAGGGAGTGATAAGAGAAGTTGGAAAAGGGTTGAGACTTGGTGAGAGAGATATTGAAGCTTCTCTGATGACATTGCATAGGTTTGGAAATCAATCTTCTTCATCATTGTGGTATGAACTTGCTTACTTGGAAGCCAAGGAAAAAGTGAAGAAAGGGGATAACATTTTGCAACTTGGAATTGGAAGTGGTACTAAGTGTTGTAGTGTTGTTTTGAAGTGTATTAGGCCAATACTTGGTGAGTATGAGAAGGGACCATGGGGTGATTGCATTCATCAATATCCAATATTAGCTAGTACTGCATGAACTAATAATTCTGTAGTTAGTTTATTTTTAGAGTATTTTAATGCTATGTTAACATCAGAGCAGCTTCAATATGTATGGTTTTTAAAGTAGTTATAATTAAGTCAAACTGTTTTTATATCTGATTGTTATGATTAATTAATTAAAAGTTCAATTTTTTTTATAACGACATTGTATATGAATTAAATCTCTTTTTTATTAGAATTAAATCTCTTTTTTATATATAGATAAAAAATAAACAATTGTGGTTAATTTGTTTGAAAGATAGAATTGTTAGATAAATTGAACTTTGGGCCTCATTCTTAATACTAATGTCGTTCTTTTTTTCACGTCTCTCGAGTCTTTCTTGCGCCTCCTGATTTTATAATTATACGCCCTTGCAATGTAGTATGCGAGTGTGTAAATAGCAAAAATCGGGAAAAAAGGATGACGACAACACAATTTATAAAAATTTAAAATGGCTCATGCAGGTCTCGAACCAACTGAGCTAATGGGCCACATGTAATAAAATTCTATGCAATTAATTTTGTTTTATATAAGGTGGTTAGTTAATTAACACCTAAATTGCTTTATATAAGAGCCACCATTGTACTATTTTCACTATCTTTTATCAAATATGAATCTTTATGATTTTTACTATCTCGAAGACTTTCTAAAGTTTTCTCCATTTTCTCCGAACCATGGAAATCTTAACAACAAACATTGTTACTGCTTGCATAATTCAGTGCAACCTGTTGCTAAGTCTACTACATCAAATACCGAAGCTCGGAAGGTTGATGAAGGGGTCATACTTCCTAAAGGTTTAGATCCAAAAAGATGAACTTAAAAAAAAAAAAAGTGAGATACTTTTAAAAAAATAAGTGTGAATAAAAAGATAATTATATACAAACAAAAAGATAAGTTTAAAACCGACTCAAAAAATATAATTTAAAAAATATGTTAATATTGTGTAGAGCGGACGGGATTCAAAGTGAGATATCTTTTCACCAGCTTCATCTTAAATCCAATGATCAGAGGCGTCGTTTCCACATGTACGACATGTGCGACGGCATAAGGTCTCATAAAAATAGGGGCCTCTAAAAAAATTATAAAATTAATTTTTATTCTACATTTTATTTTGATCAAATTTAATTAATTTAATTTAGAATTAATTTTCATAGAACTGACCGAGTATTAACTCTAGTTTATCATGTTGCCAAATATTTAGGAAAGGTGCACCTAAGTAATAGCAAATTTTGTTAAGCATCCTTTTGTTTTGTTGAACGTGCACTATGTATTGACAACTTTTCCTCAACTTGTGAACTACTATATATTATTATTATTATTATTATTATTAATAATAATGTGAATTTATGGTCGGAGGAGGGTGTAATGGCCGTGAAGAGGGACTACTAAACTGTATAGAACTTTGAAAACAACATTGGATCCTGAGGTGAAGATATTTGAGGGATGCTTATGATTTATGTTCACCAGATAAAATAGTTATTTCTGTCATTGATAATAATGATTCATTACATTATTCAAGAACAGAATAAAGAGCAATGAAAGATTGGCTATGATGATTGGTTTTGTAGCTGCAGTGAGGGTGAAAATAGTAAAAGGCCAGTGTTTGTTTGACCAATGGAGGAATCATTTTTTTAACATACTTTTTCCTTCTCACTGAATCACAACATTCATATAAATTTTAAATTCAAGGTTCAGGACTTAGTATAGTTTGACTGACTTTTTTTTTCTGAGGTGAAGATATTTGAGGGATGCTTATGATTTATGTTCATGAGATAAAATAGTTATTTCTGTCATTTATAATAATGATTCATTACATTATTCAAGAACAGAAGAAAGAGCAATGGAAGATTGGCTATGATGATTGGTTTTGTAGCTGCAATGAGGGTGGAAATAGTAAAAGGCCAGTGTTTGTTTGACCAAATATCTAGTGGAGGAATCCTTTTTATAACATACTTTTTCCTTCTCACTGAATCACAACATTCATATAAATTTCAAATTCAAGGTTCAGGAAGTAGGTATCGTTTGGACTGACTTTCTTTTCTTAGGTGAAGATATTTGAGGGATGCTTATGATTTATGTTCAGGAGATAAAATAGTTATTTCTGTCATTGAAATGATTCACTAGTTATGAACCCGTGCTTCGCACGGGTTAAAATTACCTTATAACTTTGCAAAATTTATAAACGACATATAGAAATGTGAGAATATTATATGCAATTTTTAAATTTTTGAAAACAATAACTATAAATACGCAAATGAGAAAAATATATAAACACGCAAATGGAAAATTAAAATAAAGATGAACTCATAAATTGAAATTGCATTAATACAAAACATTAATTCAAGTTGTTCATAGACAGAAGCATTAAAAATATTACAAACTGAATTTGTAACAACAAAAGACACACATCCTTCATATAGTAGATTTAGGGAATGTTGACAGCTTGATATAGTAGATTAAAGCACAAATCCGTGACTCCGGAAACAACATCATATTAGTTATTTGTGTCATTGTTAACAAATTTGACACGCAGAACAGTTCCAGCCTGATTCAATTCAAACTCCATTTTGTCATCAACTTTTGGTTTCTTATGCTTAACAAAGTCATTCCATCCGGTGGTAATGTATTTCTCAGTGTTGTTGTCATCTCTAGTAGCGGGAGAAATCTTGCACTTAACCAAAATTTGACAGTGTGCACATTGCACAACAATGAATTCTTTATGTTGAAGGGAGTGTCGAACTCCATCTCTTGGAACATACTTAGAATGTATATAAAGTAAAATAATGTTAGAAGAAATAACAGATTTTGTTTAGAATACGATTTTTTTTTTCAATAGACATGATATAGAGCATGGAATGTTTGATATAAAAAAGTAAAAATTTCATTGACAAATAATTGAATTATAAAGATTAGAAATAAAAAAAATTTGCATACCAAAGGTTGGTTTTTTTTTCGCCATGCATTTGCTTTTGTGACTTTCTTTTCCCACTTGTAAGCACCATGAAAATTGAAATCCAGCAAATGTGGATTAATTATCGCAGAGTTAAAGGTTGATTGTGTTATTGCTTGAGCATTGGACTTTTCTGCAGCAGCACCAGCATTTGGTATGGTCTTCAAGATATCATCTTTTTCATTTTTGATAACTGTTACTTTAAATCTATTATCAGCTTCTTCATATTCCAAAATTATTTCAGTTGGTTCTTTAACGTTCAAATTCTGTGATACGATTATTCCCGAGGACAGATATGAGTCAAACTTGTAGAGATTCAAATGAACCAAAGTTTTTTCTCCATCTGGATGTACCAGCCATGCATGTTCATGTGTTTTCAGCTTTTTATACCATATTTTCTTGAAAGTAGCAGGTATTTCAATCTGAGGCTATTAAAAGATTAATAAAATTTCAGTATTTCATCAAATAAAATTGATAACATTATATTTCAAACTGGATGTTACACTTAGATAAAGATAAGAACCTTATCTGGATAAAGCACCGTATGAAACATCTTCTCTTCTCTTGCATGCATATTTGTCCTTTGTTTTATAAATTGAAAGGGAAAAAAATCGTTACAGGAATATATGAAGTAAAAACAATAATGTAAATTTGGGAAACAGTTTCACATCAGATTTAGTCATTGAATTCGTAAATTTGATAGATAAGATATTAATATAAATACTGTAACAACAAAAAAGTTATAAAATGTAGTAATGTTATAAAGAAACTGAGATGTTTGTAATTTCTTATACAGATATAATAAAGTTAGATTTCAAATGTATAAGTTGTGAAAGATCTAATATACTATAGAGTTATAAAAATCAATTAACATGGATGAGGAACTTAAAAGTATAAGAAATATGGAACCTTTTTGAGCTTGAAGCCATGGAAGAAGGGGATGAACACTGCTCAACAAAGGATGTTGTGAGGAAGATTAATAAACATTGACAAATGTAATAAGCATTTAAATAGTGACTGTGAAAAATAAGATGAAATAATGGAAGATATGTATCACCTGATCAAGTTGTTATCCTTTGTCAATGTAGAGATATGTAAGATGAATTTTGGATAATATGTGAGAGAGAGATAGAATAGTTTGAGTAGTAGTAGATATTTAATATGATAGTTTGAGTATGAGTAGAATAGAGAAGTGTTTTGGAATAGATAAGTGTGTTGAAAAGGTAAAAAAATTTGATATGACAAATGACAAAGTAAAAAAAGAATGTAATCATGTAAAAATATATTGGGAAGGAAAATAAGAAGATATGAATCCTGCATAAGAAAGATAGAATTGTTAGATAAATTGAACTTTGGGCCTCATTCTTAATACTAATGTCGTTCTTTTTTTTTTCACGTCTCTCGAGTCTTTCTTGCGCCTCCTGATTTTATAATTATACGCCCTTGCAATGTAGTATGCGAGTGTGTAAATAGCAAAAATCGGGAAAAAATGATGACGACAACACAATTTATAAAAATTTAAAATGGCTCATGCAGGTCTCGAACCAACTGAGCTAATGGGCCACATGTAATAAAATTCTATGCAATTAATTTTGTTTTATATAAGGTGGTTAGTTAATTAACACCTAAATTGCTTTATATAAGAGCCACCATTGTACTATTTTCACTATCTTTTATCAAATATGAATCTTTATGATTTTTACTATCTCGAAGACTTTCTAAAGTTTTCTCCATTTTCTCCGAACCATGGAAATCTTAACAACAAACATTGTTACTGCTTGCATAATTCAGTGCAACCTGTTGCTAAGTCTACTACATCAAATACCGAAGCTCGGAAGGTTGATGAAGGGGTCATACTTCCTAAAGGTTTAGATCCAAAAAGATGAACTTAAAAAAAAAAAAAAGTGAGATACTTTTAAAAAAATAAGTGTGAATAAAAAGATAATTATATACAAACAAAAAGATAAGTTTAAAACCGACTCAAAAAATATAATTTAAAAAATATGTTAATATTGTGTAGAGCGGACGGGATTCAAAGTGAGATATCTTTTCACCAGCTTCATCTTAAATCCAATGATCAGAGGCGTCGTTTCCACATGTACGACATGTGCGACGGCATAAGGTCTCATAAAAATAGGGGCCTCTAAAAAAAATTATAAAATTAATTTTTATTCTACATTTTATTTTGATCAAATTTAATTAATTTAATTTAGAATTAATTTTCATAGAACTGACCGAGTATTAACTCTAGTTTATCATGTTGCCAAATATTTAGGAAAGGTGCACCTAAGTAATAGCAAATTTTGTTAAGCATCCTTTTGTTTTGTTGAACGTGCACTATGTATTGACAACTTTTCCTCAACTTGTGAACTACTATATATTATTATTATTATTATTATTAATAATGTGAATTTATGGTCGGAGGAGGGTGTAATGGCCGTGAAGAGGGATTACTAAACTGTATAGAACTTTGAAAACAACATTGGATCCTGAGGTGAAGATATTTGAGGGATGCTTATGATTTATGTTCACCAGATAAAATAGTTATTTCTGTCATTGATAATAATGATTCATTACATTATTCAAGAACAGAATAAAGAGCAATGAAAGATTGGCTATGATGATTGGTTTTGTAGCTGCAGTGAGGGTGAAAATAGTAAAAGGCCAGTGTTTGTTTGACCAATGGAGGAATCATTTTTTTAACATACTTTTTCCTTCTCACTGAATCACAACATTCATATAAATTTTAAATTCAAGGTTCAGGACTTAGTATAGTTTGACTGACTTTTTTTTCTGAGGTGAAGATATTTGAGGGATGCTTATGATTTATGTTCATGAGATAAAATAGTTATTTCTGTCATTTATAATAATGATTCATTACATTATTCAAGAACAGAAGAAAGAGCAATGGAAGATTGGCTATGATGATTGGTTTTGTAGCTGCAATGAGGGTGGAAATAGTAAAAGGTCAGTGTTTGTTTGACCAAATATCTAGTGGAGGAATCCTTTTTATAACATACTTTTTCCTTCTCAATGAATCACAACATTCATATAAATTTCAAATTCAAGGTTCAGGAAGTAGGTATCGTTTGGACTGACTTTCTTTTCTTAGGTGAAGATATTTGAGGGATGCTTATGATTTATGTTCAGGAGATAAAATAGTTATTTCTGTCATTGAAATGATTCACTAGTTATGAACCCGTGCTTCGCACGGGTTAAAATTACCTTATAACTTTGCAAAATTTATAAACGACATATAGAAATGTGAGAATATTATATGCAATTTTTAAATTTTTGAAAACAATAACTATAAATACGCAAATGAGAAAAATATATAAACACGCAAATGGAAAATTAAAATAAAGATGAACGCATAAATTGAAATTGCATTAATACAAAACATTAATTCAAGTTGTTCATAGACAGAAGCATTAAAAATATTACAAACTGAATTTGTAACAACAAAAGACACACATCCTTCATATAGTAGATTTAGGGAATGTTGACAGCTTGATATAGTAGATTAAAGCACAAATCCGTGACTCCGGAAACAACATCATATTAGTTATTTGTGTCATTGTTAACAAATTTGACACGCAGAACAGTTCCAGCCTGATTCAATTCAAACTCCATTTTGTCATCAACTTTTGGTTTCTTATGCTTAACAAAGTCATTCCATCCGGTGGTAATGTATTTCTCAGTGTTGTTGTCATCTCTAGTAGCGGGAGAAATCTTGCACTTAACCAAAATTTGACAGTGTGCACATTGCACAACAATGAATTCTTTATGTTGAAGGGAGTGTCGAACTCCATCTCTTGGAACATACTTAGAATGTATATAAAGTAAAATAATGTTAGAAGAAATAACAGATTTTGTTTAGAATACGAATTTTTTTTTCAATAGACATGATATAGAGCATGGAATGTTTGATATAAAAAAGTAAAAATTTCATTGACAAATAATTGAATTATAAAGATTAGAAATAAAAAAAATTTGCATACCAAAGGTTGGTTTTTTTTTCGGCATGCATTTGCTTTTGTGACTTTCTTTTCCCACTTGTAAGCACCATGAAAATTGAAATCCAGCAAATGTGGATTAATTATCGCAGAGTTAAAGGTTGATTGTGTTATTGCTTGAGCATTGGACTTTTCTGCAGCAGCACCAGCATTTGGTATGGTCTTCAAGATATCATCTTTTTCATTTTTGATAACTGTTACTTTAAATCTATTATCAGCTTCTTCATATTCCAAAACTATTTCAGTTGGTTCTTTAACGTTCAAATTCTGTGATACGATTATTCCCGAGGACAGATATGAGTCAAACTTGTAGAGATTCAAATGAACCAAAGTTTTTTCTCCATCTGGATGTACCAGCCATGCATGTTCATGTGTTTTCAGCTTTTTATACCATATTTTCTTGAAAGTAGCAGGTATTTCAATCTGAGGCTATTAAAAGATTAATAAAATTTCAGTATTTCATCAAATAAAATTGATAACATTATATTTCAAACTGGATGTTACACTTAGATAAAGATAAGAACCTTATCTGGATAAAGCACCGTATGAAACATCTTCTCTTCTCTTGCATGCATATTTGTCCTTTGTTTTATAAATTGAAAGGGAAAAAAATCGTTACAGGAATATATGAAGTAAAAACAATAATGTAAATTTGGGAAATAGTTTCACATCAGATTTAGTCATTGAATTCGTAAATTTGATAGATAAGATATTAATATAAATACTGTAACAACAAAAAAGTTATAAAATGTAGTAATGTTATAAAGAAACTGAGATGTTTGTAATTTCTTATACAGATATAATAAAGTTAGATTTCAAATGTATAAGTTGTGAAAGATCTAATATACTATAGAGTTATAAAAATCAATTAACATGGATGAGGAACTTAAAAGTATAAGAAATATGGAACCTTTTTGAGCTTGAAGCCATGGAAGAAGGGGATGAACACTGCTCTACAAAGGATGTTGTGAGGAAGATTAATAAACATTGACAAATGTAATAAGCATTTAAATAGTGACTGTGAAAAATAAGATGAAATAATGGAAGATGTGTATCACCTGATCAAGTTGTTATCCTTTGTCAATGTAGAGATATGTAAGATGAATTTTGGATAATATGTGAGAGAGAGATAGAATGGTTTGAGTAGTAGTAGATATTTAATATGATAGTTTGAGTATGAGTAGAATAGAGAAGTGTTTTGGAATAGATAAGTGTGTTGAAAAGGTAAAAAAATTTGATATGACAAATGACAAAGTAAAAAAAGAATGTAATCATGTAAAAATATATTGGGAAGGAAAATAAGAAGATATGAATCCTGCATAAGAAAGATAGAATTGTTAGATAAATTGAACTTTGGGCCTCATTCTTAATACTAATGTCGTTCTTTTTTTTTTCACGTCTCTCGAGTCTTTCTTGCGCCTCCTGATTTTATAATTATATGCCCTTGCAATGTAGTATGCGAGTGTGTAAATAGCAAAAATCGGGAAAAAATGATGACGACAACACAATTTATAAAAATTTAAAATGGCTCATGCAGGTCTCGAACGGGCCACATGTAATAAAATTCTATGCAATTAATTTTGTTTTATATAAGGTGGTTAGTTAATTAACACCTAAATTGCTTTATATAAGAGCCACCATTGTACTATTTTCACTATCTTTTATCAAATATGAATCTTTATGATTTTTACTATCTCGAAGACTTTCTAAAGTTTTCTCCATTTTTTCCGAACCATGGAAATCTTAACAACAAACATTGTTACTGCTTGCATAATTCAGTGCAACCTGTTGCTAAGTCTACTACATCAAATACCGAAGCTCGGAAGGTTGATGAAGGGGTCATACTTCCTAAAGGTTTAGATCCAAAAAGATGAACTTAAAAAAAAAAAAAGTGAGATACTTTTAAAAAAATAAGTGTGAATAAAAAGATAATTATATACAAACAAAAAGATAAGTTTAAAACCGACTCAAAAAATATAATTTAAAAAATATGTTAATATTGTGTAGAGCGGACGGGATTCAAAGTGAGATATCTTTTCACCAGCTTCATCTTAAATCCAATGATCAGAGGCGTCGTTTCCACATGTACGACATGTGCGACGGCATAAGGTCTCATAAAAATAGGGGCCTCTAAAAAAAATTATAAAATTAATTTTTATTCTACATTTTATTTTGATCAAATTTAATTAATTTAATTTAGAATTAATTTTCATAGAACTGACCGAGTATTAACTCTAGTTTATCATGTTGCCAAATATTTAGGAAAGGTGCACCTAAGTAATAGCAAATTTTGTTAAGCATCCTTTTGTTTTGTTGAACGTGCACTATGTATTGACAACTTTTCCTCAACTTGTGAACTACTATATATTATTATTATTATTATTATTATTAATGTGAATTTATGGTCGGAGGAGGGTGTAATGGCCGTGAAGAGGGATTACTAAACTGTATAGAACTTTGAAAACAACATTGGATCCTGAGGTGAAGATATTTGAGGGATGCTTATGATTTATGTTCACCAGATAAAATAGTTATTTCTGTCATTGATAATAATGATTCATTACATTATTCAAGAACAGAATAAAGAGCAATGAAAGATTGGCTATGATGATTGGTTTTGTAGCTGCAGTGAGGGTGAAAATAGTAAAAGGCCAGTGTTTGTTTGACCAATGGAGGAATCATTTTTTTAACATACTTTTTCCTTCTCACTGAATCACAACATTCATATAAATTTTAAATTCAAGGTTCAGGACTTAGTATAGTTTGACTGACTTTTTTTTCTGAGGTGAAGATATTTGAGGGATGCTTATGATTTATGTTCATGAGATAAAATAGTTATTTCTGTCATTTATAATAATGATTCATTACATTATTCAAGAACAGAAGAAAGAGAAATGGAAGATTGGCTATGATGATTGGTTTTGTAGCTGCAATGAGGGTGGAAATAGTAAAAAGCCAGTGTTTGTTTGACCAAATATCTAGTGGAGGAATCCTTTTTATAACATACTTTTTCCTTCTCACTGAATCACAACATTCATATAAATTTCAAATTCAAGGTTCAGGAAGTAGGTATCGTTTGGACTGACTTTCTTTTCTTAGGTGAAGATATTTGAGGGATGCTTATGATTTATGTTCAGGAGATAAAATAGTTATTTCTGTCATTGAAATGATTCACTAGTTATGAACCCGTGCTTCGCACGGGTTAAAATTACCTTATAACTTTGCAAAATTTATAAACGACATATAGAAATGTGAGAATATTATATGCAATTTTTAAATTTTTGAAAACAATAACTATAAATACGCAAATGAGAAAAATATATAAACACGCAAATGGAAAATTAAAATAAAGATGAACTCATAAATTGAAATTGCATTAATACAAAACATTAATTCAAGTTGTTCATAGACAGAAGCATTAAAAATATTACAAACTGAATTTGTAACAACAAAAGACACACATCCTTCATATAGTAGATTTAGGGAATGTTGACAGCTTGATATAGTAGATTAAAGCACAAATCCGTGACTCCGGAAACAACATCATATTAGTTATTTGTGTCATTGTTAACAAATTTGACACGCAGAACAGTTCCAGCCTGATTCAATTCAAACTCCATTTTGTCATCAACTTTTGGTTTCTTATGCTTAACAAAGTCATTCCATCCGGTGGTAATGTATTTCTCAGTGTTGTTGTCATCTCTAGTAGCGGGAGAAATCTTGCACTTAACCAAAATTTGACAGTGTGCACATTGCACAACAATGAATTCTTTATGTTGAAGGGAGTGTCGAACTCCATCTCTTGGAACATACTTAGAATGTATATAAAGTAAAATAATGTTAGAAGAAATAACAGATTTTGTTTAGAATACGATTTTTTTTTTCAATAGACATGATATAGAGCATGGAATGTTTGATATAAAAAAGTAAAAATTTCATTGACAAATAATTGAATTATAAAGATTAGAAATAAAAAAAATTTGCATACCAAAGGTTGGTTTTTTTTTCGCCATGCATTTGCTTTTGTGACTTTCTTTTCCCACTTGTAAGCACCATGAAAATTGAAATCCAGCAAATGTGGATTAATTATCGCAGAGTTAAAGGTTGATTGTGTTATTGCTTGAGCATTGGACTTTTCTGCAGCAGCACCAGCATTTGGTATGGTCTTCAAGATATCATCTTTTTCATTTTTGATAACTGTTACTTTAAATCTATTATCAGCTTCTTCATATTCCAAAATTATTTCAGTTGGTTCTTTAACGTTCAAATTCTGTGATACGATTATTCCCGAGGACAGATATGAGTCAAACTTGTAGAGATTCAAATGAACCAAAGTTTTTTCTCCATCTGGATGTACCAGCCATGCATGTTCATGTGTTTTCAGCTTTTTATACCATATTTTCTTGAAAGTAGCAGGTATTTCAATCTGAGGCTATTAAAAGATTAATAAAATTTCAGTATTTCATCAAATAAAATTGATAACATTATATTTCAAACTGGATGTTACACTTAGATAAAGATAAGAACCTTATCTGGATAAAGCACCGTATGAAACATCTTCTCTTCTCTTGCATGCATATTTGTCCTTTGTTTTATAAATTGAAAGGGAAAAAAATCGTTACAGGAATATATGAAGTAAAAACAATAATGTAAATTTGGGAAACAGTTTCACATCAGATTTAGTCATTGAATTCGTAAATTTGATAGATAAGATATTAATATAAATACTGTAACAACAAAAAAGTTATAAAATGTAGTAATGTTATAAAGAAACTGAGATGTTTGTAATTTCTTATACAGATATAATAAAGTTAGATTTCAAATGTATAAGTTGTGAAAGATCTAATATACTATAGAGTTATAAAAATCAATTAACATGGATGAGGAACTTAAAAGTATAAGAAATATGGAACCTTTTTGAGCTTGAAGCCATGGAAGAAGGGGATGAACACTGCTCTACAAAGGATGTTGTGAGGAAGATTAATAAACATTGACAAATGTAATAAGCATTTAAATAGTGACTGTGAAAAATAAGATGAAATAATGGAAGATATGTATCACCTGATCAAGTTGTTATCCTTTGTCAATGTAGAGATATGTAAGATGAATTTTGGATAATATGTGAGAGAGAGATAGAATGGTTTGAGTAGTAGTAGATATTTAATATGATAGTTTGAGTATGAGTAGAATAGAGAAGTGTTTTGGAATAGATAAGTGTGTTGAAAAGGTAAAAAAATTTGATATGACAAATGACAAAGTAAAAAAAGAATGTAATCATGTAAAAATATATTGGGAAGGAAAATAAGAAGATATGAATCCTGCATAAGAAAGATAGAATTGTTAGATAAATTGAACTTTGGGCCTCATTCTTAATACTAATGTCGTTCTTTTTTTTTTTCACGTCTCTCGAGTCTTTCTTGCGCCTCCTGATTTTATAATTATATGCCCTTGCAATGTAGTATGCGAGTGTGTAAATAGCAAAAATCGGGAAAAAATGATGACGACAACACAATTTATAAAAATTTAAAATGGCTCATGCAGGTCTCGAACGGGCCACATGTAATAAAATTCTATGCAATTAATTTTGTTTTATATAAGGTGGTTAGTTAATTAACACCTAAATTGCTTTATATAAGAGCCACCATTGTACTATTTTCACTATCTTTTATCAAATATGAATCTTTATGATTTTTACTATCTCGAAGACTTTCTAAAGTTTTCTCCATTTTTTCCGAACCATGGAAATCTTAACAACTGGACTGGGCAATGGGCTTAAGTGAATATCCGGTGAGCCCAATTAAAGTAAAAAGGACGATAAGCCCAAAATCAAGTAAACCCTAAAAAACCCAATAGGCGATTAGAGCTAGGGCGCGACCTGCATCTCTAGGGCAACGCCAAAAAGGGTGGACTCTGTGTTACTGAAAAAATCTTCTCCTTCCTTGTATCAACCGCTACCTTGAGAAGAAAGAAATAAACTTCTCGCAACTGCCATAGCTTGGAGACCAAGGTTCTCATCCCTATTTTCACGCCATACCACCGAAGAAGATGCTAAGGGCCGGATTTTTAGGAACCCTTGCTTGGAGAAGAAGACTAGAAGCTCTATAAATAGTTCCATATTCTCATTTTGTAAGAAGATCGAATTCGGACTTATTAAACTCCCAGGGTTGTTGGGATTGAACTGAGTGTAATCACACCATTTGATCAATAATACAAACCCCTTTGTTTTTTACCAGAACATTTTGGCGCCCACCGTGGGGCTGCGGTAAAATCATTTGATCCCAGCCTATCACAGCAACTAGACGAAAAATCAAACATCTTCACATGGCTGGAGAACACGAAAACCACGACAACTCTAACGTTAACACCCTGCAAGCCGCCGTCGTAGAGATTCGGCGCTTACAAACTCAAATTGCAGCCATCGAAGCCGAAAGAACTAATGAAAAGGAAAGAGCGAAATTGATTTTGGAGGAGGAGGAGGGAGAAGGCGTCATGGACGTACAACCCTTAGCACAACACTTGTGGGATGCCCAAGTAGTGGAAACAATCAAGGTTCCTCACCTTCCTACCTTCGACGGAAAGACGGATCCAAGGGAGCACTTGATGGCAATTGGAACACAAACTGCCATAATCAACGCTCCGGAGCATCTGAAATGTAAATTACTGGCCGGCACTTTCAAGGATGTCGCCCTGCGTTGGTACATGAA
Source organism: Trifolium pratense (assembly GCF_020283565.1). NCBI lineage: Eukaryota > Viridiplantae > Streptophyta > Magnoliopsida > Fabales > Fabaceae > Trifolium > Trifolium pratense. The sequence continues at coordinate 57,063,968 of NC_060063.1, forward strand.
CCTTCCAAGAAACTCAATCGAGAGTTATGCTGACTTTCATAAAAAATTCATTCACCAGTTCGCTGGATCGAAACACGTGAAAGTCACATCAACCAGTCTTTTCTCCATCCGTCAAAACCATGGCGAGTCATTACGTAACTTCCTCGCCAGATTTAGCGAAGCCACCATCAAAGTCTCAAATCCAAATCAGGAGATGTTCGTGGCAGCCTTCCACAATGGGCTAAGAGCGGGACATTTCAACGAGTCCTTAGCCCAAAAGCCAGCCTCGTCAATGCAAGAGGTGAACAAGAGGGCGGAGTGTTATATAAAGGGCGAAGAAAGTAACGCCGAGAAAAGGCAAAGGGATGTTAAGGAGAAGGAATACGTGGGCCGTGCCACTAGAGCGCCCGAACACCCACGACCAAAATCGGGAGGCCACCAAGGGGATCCATGGCAGAGGCATCATGGGAAGCCCTACCGACAACCGCCCAGAAGAGAATTCAGGAATCATCCCGCCAATGAAGACCTCACGCCATTAAACGCCTCAAAGGTTTACGTTTTAAATGAGATTCTGGCCACTGGTTTGGCAAACCTCCCCCCAAGGAGAACCAGTAACATTCCCATGGGGCTGGACGATAACGCCTGGTGCGCATATCACAGGTGTAGAGGTCACTCCACGGAGAAATGCTTCCGCTTAAGAGATTTAATCGAAGAACTAATCAAAAGCGGACACCTTCGCAAATTTATTGACGACGCCGCCCAAGGGCGGGTTGTCGTGCCAAAAGTCCCCCGGCAGGAGCCACGAGACCCTCCTGGGCCAAGCAGAGAGCCTCCCAAGGGGAGAATCTCCGTGAATACAATAGCGGGAGGATTCTCAGGTGGGGGCGAATCAAGCTCAGCAAGAAAAAGGTATGTACGCCGAGCCATCTCGGAGATATACCTCGTAAGTCAGCCTCAGCCATTAGACGTGCCAGACTTGGCATTCACGGCAAAGGATGGTTTGGAGGTAGCACCCCATGACGATGATCCTTTAGTGATACAAGTCCAAATTTTGAACTGTGATGTAAAAAGAGTACTGATAGATTCGGGAAGTTCAGCGGACATCATGTACTGGGAAGCTTTCAAGGCCATGCAATTAGCAGAAGAGCAATTGCAACCATACTCCGGAACCCTGGTTGGGTTCTCTGGCGAACAAGTGGACGTAATGGGTTACGCCTCTCTTCTTACCACGTTTGGAGAAGGCAGCAACGCCAAAACTATCAAGGTTCGATATCTGGTAGTTAAAACTCCTTTTACCTCCTATAATATTATTATAGGAAGGCCCGCCTTTAACGCATTAGGGGCGGCCATGTCCACTTTATACCTAGCAATAAAATACCCCCTCGAGAATGGGGGAGTAGGAACAGTACGGGGCGATCAGATTCTCGCCAAGAAGTGCTACGAGTCCAGCTTAAAAATACGACACCGAACTTCCGGCGCAAGCGGGAAATTCGAGAGAAGACAAGCCGCAATTCCAGGCGGCATAAACATGATAGAGAGCGCAGATATGGATCCAAGGGAGGAATTCCAAGATCGAAGGGTAAGCCCTATAGAAGACCTAGAGCAGGTTCAAATTGGCGATTACCCTCACCAGACAACTAGCTTGGGAACAGCGTTGCCCAGCGAGGAGAGGAGACGAATCATCAAAATCTTGAAGGATAACGCTGACCTATTCGCATGGAAACCTTCAGATATGCCAGGGATTGACGAAGGGGTGATAACACATAAACTCTCAATATCACCCAGCACAAAACCAGTTTCCCAAAGAAAAAGGAAGGTGGGAGAAGAAAGGCGAGTCGCTATAGCAGAGGAAGTAGAGAAACTAAAGGAAGCAGGATTCATCGAAGAAATAAAATATCCCTCATGGTTGGCAAATGTCGTCATGGTGAAAAAGGCCAACGGGAAGTGGAGAATGTGCGTGGACTTCACAGACTTAAACAAGGCGTGTCCCAAAGACCCATACCCCCTACCTAACATAGACAGGTTAATTGATGGCGCCTCGGGGTGTAAGATGTTGAGTTTTATGGACGCCTACTCCGGATACAATCAAATAAAGATGAACCCTTCCGACGCCCGCCATACAGCCTTTATGTCGAATACCTGCAACTATTTTTACAACGTCATGCCTTTTGGACTGAAGAATGCGGGAGCAACATACCAAAGGTTGATGGACAGGGTTTTTGCTGAGCAAATAGGGAAGAATTTAGAGGTATATATCGACGACATGGTAGTAAAAACTTCCGAGGGAAGTCGCCATGATGATGATCTGTTGGACATCATGGGATCAGTAAGAAAGTACAACATGAGACTAAACCCAGCAAAGTGTTCCTTTGGGGTACAAGCCGGAAAATTCTTAGGGTTTATGCTCACCAGCAGAGGAATAGAGGCTAACCCCGAAAAATGCCAAGCCATCATAGACATGAGGAGCCCCACATCCGTGAAAGAGGTACAGACCTTGACAGGCAGAATAGCCGCACTATCCAGATTCCTATCATGTGCGGGCGAAAAGGGTTTCCACTTCTTCGCATCTCTTAGGAAAAATGAGAGATTTTCCTGGACACCAGAATGCGAAGAAGCCTTCAAACAACTAAAAGAGTTCCTGGCATCACCGCCCATCTTGACACGCCCATTACCAGGTAACACCCTTTACCTATATCTCGCAGTCTCGGATAGAGCTTTGAGTTCAGCTCTAGTTCAAGAAATAGAGGGCGAAGAAAAACCTATATATTTTGTAAGTAGAACCTTAAGGGGAGCAGAAACTAGGTATCAAAGAATAGAGAGGTTATCTCTCGCGGTAGTTGTCACAGCCAGAAAGTTAAGGCAGTATTTTCAAAGCCACCAGGTAGTTGTTAAAACAGATTACCCTATCAAGAATGTCCTCCGAAAGCCAGACTTGGCAGGAAGGATGGTGGCGTGGTCCGTGGAATTATCGGAATTTGACATCACCTTCTCACCTAGAGGGGCCATTAAGTCACAAAGACTAGCTGATTTTGTATTGGAGATGTCTACTCCGCCAACAACAGAGAAAACGGCGTTTTGGACACTCTCAGTTGACGGGGCCTCCAATGTGCGAGGAAGTGGAGCCGGAATAGTACTGGAAGGACCGGATGGCGTGATGATAGAACAATCACTACGTTTCGCCTTCAAAGCTAGCAACAACCAAGCGGAATATGAGGCTTTGATAGCAGGAATGAAGTTGGCAAGCGATATGGAGGTAAAAGAACTAAAGGCCATGAGTGATTCCCAACTGGTAACCAACCAAGTGTCAGGGAAGTTTCAAACGAAGGAGCCGCAGTTAATCAAATACGTGGAGAAGGTGCAAAACCTAGCTAAGCATTTCGATTCCTTCGAATTAGTTTACGTTCCCCGCGAACAAAACATGAGAGCAGATCTATTGTCAAAGCTGGCGAGCACCAAAAAACCAGGAAGTCATAGAACCGTTATCCAAGAAACCATAAAAACTCCCAGCATCAACGGGGAAGAGGTAATGATGGTAATAGAAGAAGAAGACTGGAGATCGCCCATTATCCGGTACCTCCAAAAGGATGAGCTACCGAAAGAAAGGGAAAAGGCTTTTAAACTGAGAAAAATGGCGGCATGGTATTCAATGGTAGGAAATAAGCTATATAAAAGAGGATTCGCGTCCCCCCTCCTTTTATGCGTCAGTACTGAAGAAGCCAAGCGCATCATGAATGAAGTACACGAAGGATCATGTGGTAGTCATATCGGTTCAAGAGCATTAGCAGGAAAGATATTGAGAGCAGGATTTTATTGGCCAGATATACATGATGATACCGCCATGTATGTAAGAAACTGTGACAAATGCCAAAGACACGCCAACCTGCATCACGTTCCGGGGGAGCCACTGAAGTCAGTATTATCCCCTTGGCCCTTTTTTATGTGGGGTGTAGATATCGTTGGTCCATTTCCGGTTGGCTATAAACAAGCGCGATGGATCATCCTCGCCGTAGACTACTTTACAAAATGGATTGAAGCAGAGCCGGTATCCAGCATCTCGGCGGAACAGGTAAAAATCTTTTATTGGAAGAAAATCATCTGCAGATTTGGATTGCCCAAATACATCGTATCCGACAACGGTACACAGTTCGCCAGCGAAAAGGTCGTTGAATTCTGTCGAAGCAAAGGAATCAAAAACACCTTTATATCAGTGGAACATCCACAAGCTAACGGACAAGCAGAGTCAGCAAATAAGGTGATACTAAGAGCCTTAAAAAGAAGGCTAGATAGTAAAGGCGAAGCTTGGGTAGCCCACATTTCACCCATCCTCTGGTCGTATCACACCAATCCCCAATCCTCGACAGGAGAAGCGCCATTTACAATGGTCTATGGTTCGGACGCGATGATCCCGGTGGAAATAAATCCTCCTAGTTGGCGCAGAGAAACCACGACACAGGAAGAGAACAACAGAGCTCTGGAAGAGAACCTAGACATGATCGAGGAAAGAAGAGAAAGAGCGCATTTCAGGGAATTCGCCATAAAGCAAAGAGCCGCTAGGCGTTATAATACGAGAGTCAAACAAAGGAGTTTTCAAGAAGGCGACCTGGTGCTGAAAAGACCTATGGGAAAGGATAAAGGAGGAAAGTTCGCAGCAAACTGGGAAGGCCCCTTTCGGGTGCAAGAAGCTTTCGAAGGAGGAGCATATCGCCTAGAGACCATGGAAGGAAAAGTCCTCCCAAGGACATGGAACGTAGCAAACCTAAAGTTCTACTATAGCTAATCACGGAGCATCACTTTATCGATGGAAGAATAAGTAAAACCATTCTCTTCTTTTAGCAATATTTTTAAATGATGTATAAGAACCATTTTCATAAATGAATAAAAAACAATGAGACACTCTTTTCCCCTGTTTCAACGGGGGTTTTTATCGAGGCTCATTGAATTTCAAAATTCCAGTAGTTTATATCATCCTGCATATCCCAAATAAAGGTCAACCTGATTAAGTTACGGGCTCTGAACCAACAAAAATGGTTATCTCAAACTTGAGCTCTGAATCTTTAATTAAAGATCAACTCAGATGTGAGCGCTGAACCAAAAACAAGGGTTACAGTGCCTTGGCGTCACCTACGAGTTGGGTACGTCAGAAAAAAATTTTTATTAAACAAGGGTTACAGTGCCTTGGCGTTACCTGTAAGTCTTACGAGTTGGGTACGTCAGAAAAATTTTTTTATTAAACAAGGGTTACAGTGCCTTGGCGTTACCTGTAAGTCTTACGAGTTGGGTACGTCAGAAAAAAATTTTTATTAAACAAGGGTTACAATGCCTTGGCGTCACCTACGAGTTGGGTACGTCAGAAAAAAAAAAAATACTAAACAAGGGTTACAGTGCCTTGGCGTTACCTGTAAGTCTTACGAGTTGGGTACGTCAGAAAAAAAAAAATATTAAACAAGGGTTACAATGCCTTGGCGTCACCTACGAGTTGGGTACGTCAGAAAAAAAAAAAATACTAAACAAGGGTTACAGTGCCTTGGCGTTACCTGTAAGTCTTACGAGTTGGGTACGTCAGAAAAAATTTTTTTTATTAAACAAGGGTTACAATGCCTTGGCGTCACCTACGAGTTGGGTACGTCAGAAAAAAAAAAAAATATTAAACAAGGGTTACAATGCCTTGGCGTCACCTACGAGTTGGGTACGTCAGAAAAAAAAAAAATACTAAACAAGGGTTACAGTGCCTTGGCGTTACCTGTAAGTCTTACGAGTTGGGTACGTCAGAAAAAGATACAGTGAAGAAAGGCGAGATTATTGACGCCGCCAGAAAAAAGCTTATACATAACCAAAGCAAGGCGATTCATCACAACGCCAAATCATTTGCAACCACCAAAAAACAACAGGTATAAAGTTATTTGTATCAATTTACAATTATTATAGAAAATCGAAGATGTCGCAGGTGCAAGGATAAAGTTTCCTAAGCGAGAACGACAAAAGGCGTTACCTCTCAACGTAATGCAAATCCATAAAGTTATGAAGAGAAGAAATCAGGCAAATAAAGAAATTTATAAAGGACCCAGCCAAGGGGTAAATTGTTCAAAGCCACAAAAAGGGCATACAAAATAATTACAAAAAGCCACAGAAGGGCAGAAACAAAATCATTACAAAAAGATCATTCACTGAGGAGGAACATAGGGAACGAGCTTGCCGTCAACAATTTGATTCATTGCATCAGCTTCGCCAAGGCGCTTAGCATCGAGATCCGGAAAAAGAAGCTTAACCTGTTCTATAGCAAAAGAAAAGCCCTCGTCATATTGGTTGGCGGCATAGAGCTGAAGCTCTGTGACATCATTCTCCAACCTAGCTTTCTCATCAGCTAAGGTCCCTACAGACTGTACCGCTTCATCCTTCTCCTCGGATAGCTTGGAGAGTCTCTCAGCCTGGGCAGCAGCATTCTCTTTGAGTTTGGCCTCCGAAGCGGCATAGCCTTCTTTAACTTTAGACAGCTTTTCCTCATACTCTTTCTTCAGTCTCTCTGTCTCGCCCTCCCGTTCTTCTTTCAGCTTCTTAATGTCGCCTTCCAACTTTGCCTTAGTTTCGGAATACCTCTTCTCAATGTCAGCGAGATTATCATCAACCAGCTTCACCTTTTGCCTCGCCTCTAGAACCTCTTGCTCTTGGCGGTTTGTCAGTAGATAATTAAGAAGAGTACCCTTGACTTCATACTCTAAGGCCTTCTTCCTTAGGTCTTCCGTCGAAGTGTCGGTGAAGCGAGTCATGTCGCCCACCATAGTTACTCCTCTCTCAATAAACTCCAAAGGATCGAAGGAGCTCCAGGAAAGGGGCGCAGCGGTTTCAGCGTCTTGAGCAGGAGGCTGAGAAGAACTGGAAGCCGCGCCTTTGCCCTTGTCAGCGCCCCCAGCCTTCTGAGTAATCTTCTCAACTTTTTGCTTTTTGGGAGGAGGAGGAGCAACACCCTCAGTCTCCTCTACTCCAGAGGCCGTCTTTCCCGGGATCTCAACACGGATACGCCCCTCATGCTTCTTCTTGCTCCGCCCTTCCTTCATAGCAGCTTCCTCCACTTGCAGCTTTTTCAGTGGATCAGTCACGGCGACAACAGGATTGGCCTTTTGCTGGCGAGCCTTAGCCAAGAATGCCAGCCTCTCCTCATTAGAAATAGTCCTCATTCTCTCTGCAAAAGTAAAAAGAGACAAAAAAAAAAAAAAAACACAAGAGTTAATAATGAGGCGAGATCAACATTGAACAGAAGTAGAAAAATACCAAATGCGCTACTTACGTAAATACTCTGTCAGGACTTCACTATTACCCTCACACCTAAGGATATCGGCGGTATCCATAAGGGCATAGGAGTCAAGGAAGTTGACGGTATCTTGCTCAAAATCGCTTAAGGCCTCAAAGATAGCACCCTTGATAAGCCTAGGGTTATCAGTCCAGTAGAAAGGGAATAGAGGATCATCAACCTCATCATACATCAAGTCAGAAAATTTCTCAGCACTACGAACTCGAAAGAAAGAATCCTTAAAGTTCTTGAAGTTGGAAGCGTATAGACTCAGAAGGCGACGGTTAGGTTGACTGCTAAGAGAGACCAAAGTTTGCGGCTTCAAGTTCTTTATGTGGTAGAAAGAGAAAAAAACGCCAATTGAAGGCTCCAATTCGAAGCCAGAACACATTACCTCATAGGCTTTGATAAAGGCCCAACTATTAGGATGGAGTTGGGTGGGGGCGACGTTGAGAACCTTCAATATCTCCGCCTCAAAAGAAGTAAAAGGTAACCAAATGTTAAGGGGTTGTATTACGCCGGTATAAAGATAGAAATAATGCGGCGGGTTGTCATTCTTGGAAAATACAAACTCGTCCTCTCTGACGGGTTCGGTTATAATAAGGTCTTCATGAGAGGGGTCTGAAAGCTTGACGGCTTTCCTAAAGCTCCTCACCATTTCCGTGTTGGTATACTTTGAAGAAACTTCCATGGTGACGGGAGTATAACCAGCAACAACCAGATCTCGACAAGGATTCTTCCGCTTTCCTGTGAAAGAGGAAGGGGAGATTATGACGCAATCACTGTCATTACCACTATCAACACTACTACTATCACTATCACTATCACTACTACTACTCCCAACATCAAAACCCCATAATTCCGAGTAAAATCCTCGGCTATTGAGTACACCATTAGCCCTAGTATAATGGGCGCGAACTTGTTGCGCCCATTCGAGATAACTAGGAGCAGAAATAGGAACCCTCCCATCATTATCGTCTAACTCTCTCAAAATAACCATCTTCCTAAACCTAAATCAGAAAACTAGGGTTCCTACGCAAAACAGGCCAAATCGGCGAAAAGGAATAAGGTATAAAAGAAAGAATACCTCAAAGAAATTGACAAAGCTGGGAGCGTCCTAACACGTAGCGTTGAACAAAGGCTTGCTGGAGAATCGAAGAAGGATACGCGAAAAAGAGTACGGATTTGCGAGAAGAAACAAGCAAAGGGAAGGAAACAGAGGTAATATTTAAAGAGAAAAACCTTTTCGGTTGTTCGAAGTCCAGAAGTTGAAGCAAGAGGTAACGCACGCGTCGTCGGATTAAATACGTGTCAAAGCGCGTATCTCGAGAATAAACCTTAGAAGATTTATCGTCAGATAATTAAACACGACGCCTACAGGCGGGGAGAGTGGCGCCATTCTTTGAAGTTTGATTCGCCTTAGGGGCGCGACAAAGATATCCAATACAACGCCAAACGAGAAAAAGCCAAAAATCAAGGAAGGACAAGACATAAAATAATGCATTCTACTCAAAGCAAGAAAGAAAAATCTTTATTATTAGCAGAAAATGGAAAGTACAGCGAGGAGAAACCAAGGTTACATAGAGAAATCCTAAAATCCTATCAATCAGACTCCGAATCCTTTTGCACAGGCTCAGGGAAAGTCATCTTGGATTCCACGGTGACCCGGGACCCCCCTTCTTCACTGGATGAGGAAGCACGAAGCTCAGGAGGAACATAGGTCTCCAGAAACGAAACGTAGTCCTCATCACCACTACCAGAATCGGAGGTATCCGAAGAAAGAACGATAACCTCCACCTTTTTGACATCCTTAGACCTTCGGGAGCGAGTGGAGTGAGAGGTTGAAACCTCAACTCTTTTCTTCCTCCGCTGAGGCGGAGTACTTCTGACAACAGGTTTTTTTGCATTGTTATTTTCCATAATAAAGATTCAAAACAAGTTGATGAAATATGAGAACAACAGTTGATATTTATAGCCAATCTTGCCCAACCCTAACATCGTTATTAACGGTCGTAATTAATGCTTGGACAGTCGCAACTACTTTGGTTTGACTATCTTGAGAACCGTTATTTTTTATCTTTCCAAGGAGTCAATGTTTGACCCGTTTAAGTTAATGGAGATTTTAGAGGAAGGCGGTACTAGAAAGGACAGAAGAGCAACACATAAGTAAAGGAAATTGCTTAAGCATTCAAGTTCGTACAAAAGAAATACAACGGAAGCAAAGAAACAGAATAAAAATAACAAAGATCCCAAAATCCGGAAGCAAATTACAAATACTAGAAAGAAAAGCACAAAACGGAAAGATGAGCAAACAAAAGACTTCATGGCGTGGTAGAACTCCCCAATTCACCAGCATCGGCAACGGCGATACGGTGCATTTCCTCCAATGCCCGTTTCACCCTCTTCGCCTTCACCATATTCTCGTCAATGGGCTTCAGATCCTCCCTCAGCTCGTTCTGCTTGTCTAAAAGGTCCATCAAAGAATGGCGCCTTGAAATCAGCTTGGCAACATCGTCCCTAATCTCGCCTTGGAGAGCCCTCTTCCTCTTCACGAGCGGCTTCATCTCCTTGTTCAGCAGCGCCAAACGATCGTCCACTCTACGCTCCTCGTTGAAGCATATCCCTAGGATTTCCTCCTGCACACCCATGGTCTCTTTCGTGATCTCTATCTGGCTGTCGACAGCTTCGGTAACTTCGGCATGGCATTCTTTGACATTCTCCACAGCAATCACAAAGGATGCACTATCCTTCAACTCTTTCTCTAGACGCAGCACACTGTCAAGAAAACGCTTCTCCTCCTTGGTCAGCCTCCAGCAATAATCGTTCAGCTCTTTGACAAATTCCGAGAATTCACCAAAATCATCCATTAAGTCCTCCGTACTCAGGGTCAACATACGGCGGAGCCGCTTGATGACGGGGGAGGCAGGGGATTGTCCACATTCAAAGGGAAGGCTTTTAGGAGACATACTGCAGAAGGAAAACTTTTAAGAGAGCAGGTGAGAATGTGACAAGTTAGTTCTATCAAATGCTCCATTTTATAGAGAAAATATCCCATCGTGGTATCGGCGAGTGGAGAAGCGGTTGATAGATATGGTTTAGGAGCACAAGAACGTGTGCCAGAAAGTGGGAGGAACGTGATGAAGTTCTTCCCGCGCTACAGGTTTTAGAGGGAAAATTCGAATCCTACTCAAGCACTTCATTCCTTTGGACCTCGTGCTTGGGGGGCTGTGGACTGGGCAATGGGCTTAAGTGAATATCCGGTGAGCCCAATTAAAGTAAAAAGGACGATAAGCCCAAAATCAAGTAAACCCTAAAAAACCCAATAGGCGATTAGAGCTAGGGCGCGACCTGCATCTCTAGGGCAACGCCAAAAAGGGTGGACTCTGTGTTACTGAAAAAATCTTCTCCTTCCTTGTATCAACCGCTACCTTGAGAAGAAAGAAATAAACTTCTCGCAACTGCCATAGCTTGGAGACCAAGGTTCTCATCCCTATTTTCACGCCATACCACCGAAGAAGATGCTAAGGGCCGGATTTTTAGGAACCCTTGCTTGGAGAAGAAGACTAGAAGCTCTATAAATAGTTCCATATTCTCATTTTGTAAGAAGATCGAATTCGGACTTATTAAACTCCCAGGGTTGTTGGGATTGAACTGAGTGTAATCACACCATTTGATCAATAATACAAACCCCTTTGTTTTTTACCAGAACAACAACAAACATTGTTACTGCTTGCATAATTCAGTGCAACCTGTTGCTAAGTCTACTACATCAAATACCGAAGCTCGGAAGGTTGATGAAGGGGTCATACTTCCTAAAGGTTTAGATCCAAAAAGATGAACTTAAAAAAAAAAAAGTGAGATACTTTTAAAAAAATAAGTGTGAATAAAAAGATAATTATATACAAACAAAAAGATAAGTTTAAAACCGACTCAAAAAATATAATTTAAAAAATATGTTAATATTGTGTAGAGCGGACGGGATTCAAAGTGAGATATCTTTTCACCAGCTTCATCTTAAATCCAATGATCAGAGGCGTCGTTTCCACATGTACGACATGTGCGACGGCATAAGGTCTCATAAAAATAGGGGCCTCTAAAAAAAATTATAAAATTAATTTTTATTCTACATTTTATTTTGATCAAATTTAATTAATTTAATTTAGAATTAATTTTCATAGAACTGACCGAGTATTAACTCTAGTTTATCATGTTGCCAAATATTTAGGAAAGGTGCACCTAAGTAATAGCAAATTTTGTTAAGCATCCTTTTGTTTTGTTGAACGTGCACTATGTATTGACAACTTTTCCTCAACTTGTGAACTACTATATATTATTATTATTATTATTATTATTAATGTGAATTTATGGTCGGAGGAGGGTGTAATGGCCGTGAAGAGGGATTACTAAACTGTATAGAACTTTGAAAACAACATTGGATCCTGAGGTGAAGATATTTGAGGGATGCTTATGATTTATGTTCACCAGATAAAATAGTTATTTCTGTCATTGATAATAATGATTCATTACATTATTCAAGAACAGAATAAAGAGCAATGAAAGATTGGCTATGATGATTGGTTTTGTAGCTGCAGTGAGGGTGAAAATAGTAAAAGGCCAGTGTTTGTTTGACCAATGGAGGAATCATTTTTTTAACATACTTTTTCCTTCTCACTGAATCACAACATTCATATATATTTTAAATTCAAGGTTCAGGACTTAGTATAGTTTGACTGACTTTTTTTTCTGAGGTGAAGATATTTGAGGGATGCTTATGATTTATGTTCATGAGATAAAATAGTTATTTCTGTCATTTATAATAATGATTCATTACATTATTCAAGAACAGAAGAAAGAGAAATGGAAGATTGGCTATGATGATTGGTTTTGTAGCTGCAATGAGGGTGGAAATAGTAAAAGGCCAGTGTTTGTTTGACCAAATATCTAGTGGAGGAATCCTTTTTATAACATACTTTTTCCTTCTCACTGAATCACAACATTCATATAAATTTCAAATTCAAGGTTCAGGAAGTAGGTATCGTTTGGACTGACTTTCTTTTCTTAGGTGAAGATATTTGAGGGATGCTTATGATTTATGTTCAGGAGATAAAATAGTTATTTCTGTCATTGAAATGATTCACTAGTTATGAACCCGTGCTTCGCACGGGTTAAAATTACCTTATAACTTTGCAAAATTTATAAACGACATATAGAAATGTGAGAATATTATATGCAATTTTTAAATTTTTGAAAACAATAACTATAAATACGCAAATGAGAAAAATATATAAACACGCAAATGGAAAATTAAAATAAAGATGAACTCATAAATTGAAATTGCATTAATACAAAACATTAATTCAAGTTGTTCATAGACAGAAGCATTAAAAATATTACAAACTGAATTTGTAACAACAAAAGACACACATCCTTCATATAGTAGATTTAGGGAATGTTGACAGCTTGATATAGTAGATTAAAGCACAAATCCGTGACTCCGGAAACAACATCATATTAGTTATTTGTGTCATTGTTAACAAATTTGACACGCAGAACAGTTCCAGCCTGATTCAATTCAAACTCCATTTTGTCATCAACTTTTGGTTTCTTATGCTTAACAAAGTCATTCCATCCGGTGGTAATGTATTTCTCAGTGTTGTTGTCATCTCTAGTAGCGGGAGAAATCTTGCACTTAACCAAAATTTGACAGTGTGCACATTGCACAACAATGAATTCTTTATGTTGAAGGGAGTGTCGAACTCCATCTCTTGGAACATACTTAGAATGTATATAAAGTAAAATAATGTTAGAAGAAATAACAGATTTTGTTTAGAATACGATTTTTTTTTTCAATAGACATGATATAGAGCATGGAATGTTTGATATAAAAAAGTAAAAATTTCATTGACAAATAATTGAATTATAAAGATTAGAAATAAAAAAAATTTGCATACCAAAGGTTGGTTTTTTTTTCGCCATGCATTTGCTTTTGTGACTTTCTTTTCCCACTTGTAAGCACCATGAAAATTGAAATCCAGCAAATGTGGATTAATTATCGCAGAGTTAAAGGTTGATTGTGTTATTGCTTGAGCATTGGACTTTTCTGCAGCAGCACCAGCATTTGGTATGGTCTTCAAGATATCATCTTTTTCATTTTTGATAACTGTTACTTTAAATCTATTATCAGCTTCTTCATATTCCAAAATTATTTCAGTTGGTTCTTTAACGTTCAAATTCTGTGATACGATTATTCCCGAGGACAGATATGAGTCAAACTTGTAGAGATTCAAATGAACCAAAGTTTTTTCTCCATCTGGATGTACCAGCCATGCATGTTCATGTGTTTTCAGCTTTTTATACCATATTTTCTTGAAAGTAGCAGGTATTTCAATCTGAGGCTATTAAAAGATTAATAAAATTTCAGTATTTCATCAAATAAAATTGATAACATTATATTTCAAACTGGATGTTACACTTAGATAAAGATAAGAACCTTATCTGGATAAAGCACCGTATGAAACATCTTCTCTTCTCTTGCATGCATATTTGTCCTTTGTTTTATAAATTGAAAGGGAAAAAAATCGTTACAGGAATATATGAAGTAAAAACAATAATGTAAATTTGGGAAACAGTTTCACATCAGATTTAGTCATTGAATTCGTAAATTTGATAGATAAGATATTAATATAAATACTGTAACAACAAAAAAGTTATAAAATGTAGTAATGTTATAAAGAAACTGAGATGTTTGTAATTTCTTATACAGATATAATAAAGTTAGATTTCAAATGTATAAGTTGTGAAAGATCTAATATACTATAGAGTTATAAAAATCAATTAACATGGATGAGGAACTTAAAAGTATAAGAAATATGGAACCTTTTTGAGCTTGAAGCCATGGAAGAAGGGGATGAACACTGCTCTACAAAGGATGTTGTGAGGAAGATTAATAAACATTGACAAATGTAATAAGCATTTAAATAGTGACTGTGAAAAATAAGATGAAATAATGGAAGATATGTATCACCTGATCAAGTTGTTATCCTTTGTCAATGTAGAGATATGTAAGATGAATTTTGGATAATATGTGAGAGAGAGATAGAATGGTTTGAGTAGTAGTAGATATTTAATATGATAGTTTGAGTATGAGTAGAATAGAGAAGTGTTTTGGAATAGATAAGTGTGTTGAAAAGGTAAAAAAATTTGATATGACAAATGACAAAGTAAAAAAAGAATGTAATCATGTAAAAATATATTGGGAAGGAAAATAAGAAGATATGAATCCTGCATAAGAAAGATAGAATTGTTAGATAAATTGAACTTTGGGCCTCATTCTTAATACTAATGTCGTTCTTTTTTTTTTTCACGTCTCTCGAGTCTTTCTTGCGCCTCCTGATTTTATAATTATACGCCCTTGCAATGTAGTATGCGAGTGTGTAAATAGCAAAAATCGGAAAGAAAAGATGACGGCAACACAATTTATAAAAATTTAAAATGGCCCATGCAGGTCTCGAACCTGCGACCTTCGCGTTATTAGCACGACGCTCTAACCAACTGAGCTAATGGGCCATAGATATTATTTTTTTTATGAAATATGATCAATTACACATTGGTATGAAACGCGGCTTCTCACCTTCAAATTCGACATTCCCGCTTGTAATGAAACTGGTGATTGAGTGGAAAAGACATAAGGAAAAAAAAAAAAGGAAGCACCTAAGAAGAAAGAAGAGAGCTTTAAAGGAAGGAGAAAGACGGTGATAAAGGAAGGAGAAATATGGTGTTGAATTAAGAAGATAGAAGAAGGTGCAGCAGTCAGCAGATCTGCTGTGGAGAAGAGAGAAGAAAATGGATTTTTGAATTTTCTGATTTATTTATTAATAAAAATAATAAAATCTGATGTGGTAGTCCATGTAGGATGCCACGTGTAAAGAAAAATTCAACATGTCAGCGCCACGCTAGGAAGCACCGACACCTCTATGATTAGGTGTGTCGCGGTGTCCGACACTCGTATGACACTCGTCCGATACGTGTCGGATAGCTCATATCAGTGTCGGAAAAAAAATTCAATTTTTCCTTTAGTTTGACACTCCTTTGATCGGTGTCCGACACCTGTAAGACACTCGTATGACACGTGTCGGACATGTGTCCAAAAATTTTTTTTTTTTTGCTTATACTCTCCTTAGACACATATCAAACATATCTACAAGAGTTATAATGTGTAGAAACAACAATATTGATCAATGAGGGATTGAAAACATTACATTTTGATTACGATATTTTTAGTTTTTTCAATCGTAGATAGATAAATAAAGGTAAAATACTATCATATTTTGTTTTAAAATTTTTTTTTAAAAATAATTTGCTCAAATTAGATTTACATGTATATATTTTGATTCTCAATTTATATGTTTTATAAATATGTAGCGGTGTCGGTGTCTATATTTTTTACATTAGCGGTGTCATGATGTTCGTGTCGTGTCACGGTGTCCGTGTCGGAGTCCGTGCTACATATGCGCCACATGTACTTCCATTAGTCAACTAACAGTTGACCTAACATCTGAGACTAAAACTAAAACAGAAAATTAATCGGGGACTGTTTACGTGAAAATTTGGTAAACAACCGCTAGTTTAAGTATTTAAACTTGCGAGACCAACTAGTAAATCTCAGGACAATTTTGTGTTTGGTTTACTTAAGAAAATGTTTGAGTGTTCGTTTAAAAGGAAAAACAAACATCTAAGAATGAAATCTTTTGCAAACAATTATAAAAATAACTGCTTCGAATCGTCTTGAAACAGTAATTTCCAGAACAAAAGTTAATTAAAACTAAAGAACATTGCTGAAAAGGGTGGTTCACAAAACATACATTTCTCCTCGAAATTCCTTTCGTTCGATCGCTGAGTACTTAGAATTTTAGAGAGAGTTTTTTGTATATAATTTGTGACCTTTGTTCTGAATGAAAAACTGCTATAAATACTAAGGCAAAGTGGTAACTGCTTCTTGATCATCTGGACGCTCTTCAATTTGTCACGTCGACCCACGTTCTCCACTTTCAATCCTCATTCCTTCAGTGCGCGCCAATGCTCTATTAGGCCGTTGTTGTTTCTTTTGGGCTTGGACCAGCTAGCCCTTTGACTTATTTTGCGACTTCGACATGCTCTTGACAAACTAGCCCCAAGCATACCTTTCAAAGCCTTTGAGACTCTCTTCCGTTTCGACATGATTGGAACTTCGACGCAACATTTGAAAGTTTTATTTTAACAATATAACCTTCAAATAAATATTGGACCCACCAATTATATTTAATTGATAAATACCAAATTTATATCCAACAGGGACGAAAAATAATGATTTTAAAATATAGGGACGAAAACCAAAACTCATTATAAAAGTAGGGACTGAAAACATATTTTACCTTAAAACCTGTTAATAAATATAAATATAACTAATATAATAAAATATAGTATCTATTATACATTAATTTAGTAAACTGATACAAAAGTTTACAATGAGCTAGGGATCGATCCAATGACCTATAACATACTACCCAAACCCCTCACCACTAGACCAAACCTAGTGGCTTACAAAAGTTAAATGAAATAGGTGAAAATAGCTAAAATACTAATTTACCAGTAAAGACTAATATTTACAAATAGTTGGGATTTTTACTTGAAATAACTTTATAAAAGAAGTCGACATATAAGTGCTTAAAATGTATAGGTAAAATCACTACCTTTTGACACTTATCATATATCATTAAACTTAAATTTAAATAAATAAAAACACATTTTTAAACATTAAATAAATCATACACGATTCTTTTTGAGTCATGTGGATTATAGTAAAGAACACCACCAACTGGATGCATCAATATATATGTTAAACAAATTTATTTTCACTCATTCTTCATATATTAAATATGATTTTTTAAATCATATATGTCATATGAGAATTAATATTATTCATTTATATATTTGTTCTCACTCATTCTCCCATATTTTTCTATTGTATTTTATATGATAATTATAACCCTTTCTAATACATAACTAGTACTAAAACAAAATTATTTATAAAGTTATTTGTTCAAATTTATTTTGTTTAATAACGTTTTGTTTTTTGTTAAGTAACATAGTGACTAAAAATTTGACTTTTAAGGTGAATAAGTGGGATGATCGGAGTTCGAAACCCAGCCCCCATATACTCAACACTAGTTATTTATCTTTTTTTTTTGTGGTTAAAATTGCATTATCTCAAGTTATTATTAATTTGTATGCTTTTTAAAATTATAATTATAGAAGTTAAATATTGGGTGCTCTTCTACTAATTTTTAATTAGTACCCTTTTTACGGTTAATTAAATACTTTTCGCTACTATCTTTTTATTAATGTATGATGAAATTAATTATAAAATAATATAGATTTGTAAAATAATAAAGATTTACGGTTAATTAAATACATTTCTCTATTTTATTTTTATTAATTTAAAATATATTTATTTTACAATTTTCAAACAAAATTTAGATAATTGGTGTTTGGTTAGCGTTTAGGTAAATGTAGAAACCCTTTTTTAAAAGAAAAACTAGTTCAATTCCGTCACATCATGTGGCTAGAATGAAATAATTTTTATTTTATTTTCTATAAAGAAAATTAAAAAAAGAGTATTCCGTCACATCATGTGGCTATAACATATAAGAATTTTTAAACTACGGCATTTGGAGAATTATTTTTCAAAAGGCGGCAGTTTGAGAACTTTTTTGTTTGAAAAAGTGGTAGTTTGATCAGTATTCCACGTAATTCACCAAATCGCTGTTTGTTACATTCCCTTCAAATGCTAAAAGGACTCTGAGCATTGCACACGTAAAGTCAGTACACCAACACATCCATTCACGAACTTGCAATATCTACATGGTAAAAACCTTAATTTTGTGTGTTTTGTGTACATGTAAGACGACAACTTGCAACAGCTAGATGTGCTAAACAATATATTTTTTTCGGCTTAATTAATAAAATGGTCCCTTAAAGATATTTTTGGTTTCAGATTGGCCCCTTAAAGAAAAAAAGGTCCAAATAGGTCCCTTAAAGAAAAAAAAGCCCGGATAGGTCCCTTAAAGACATTTCCGTTAATCAGTTTGGTCCTATTTAGACCTCTTTTTAGGGACCAAACTGATTAACGGAGATGTCTTTAAGGGACCTATTCAGACTTTTTTTTCTTTAAGGGACTTATATGGACTTTTTTTTCTTTAAGGGACCAATCTGAAACAAAAAATGTCTTTAAGGGACCATTTTACTAATTAAACCTATTTTTTTCATAGGTGATGAAGTTGATATGGTTATGGAAAACATGCCCCATGGGGTCACATTTCATCCCTTCTATGATTGTTGCCATTCGGCTGGAATACCGAGAGGTATTCCGAAACAATACCGTCCCGGTATTCCACCCCCAATTTCTTCAAAAGGGATGAAACCAATCATCACATTGTATTTACCGCGGTTGATGACCCTGAGGCAAGTGCATACGGTGCGTGGATCAATGAATGGGGTTGTTGGTGCACACTTATGCTATGATAAGCGTTCTGATAATGCTTAAAGGGAATGTGACATATATGGAAATGGTGGATTTGATGGACTTCAAACTAGCAGAGAAAGAAGCACATCGACTGAAAATACAACCAAAGAGAGAAGCAGCTCGACGGAAAAAAGAAGGTATAAACAATGATTTTTCACAGCATCTCGGATTGTTCTGTGATAAATCACATTGTTATTCAAATTTCCTTTGTTGTTAAGAGTAGTTAGATGAAGTAAAACATATTTGACAATTTTCTAGTTACATAAATAACTTGATTCATTTTCTGGTCAAATAAATGTTTGAACTCCATGAACACTCAAGAAAGTAATTAGACAATGTCCGAGAAAATGTTTACTCGTAACATTTTTAGTTAATACATTTGATGAGTTTGATATTTTGCATGGTGTGAAAGTGAAATATTACAGTGTCAGAGAATCGTTATATTGAACATT
Source organism: Trifolium pratense (assembly GCF_020283565.1). Lineage (NCBI taxonomy): Eukaryota > Viridiplantae > Streptophyta > Magnoliopsida > Fabales > Fabaceae > Trifolium > Trifolium pratense. The sequence goes on from NC_060063.1 coordinate 57,083,244, forward strand.
TTATTATTAGTGAAATGAGTTAATTGTGTTTGGGTAAAAAAATAAAGTGGGATTTCCGATATTCAAACTCTGACCTCCTGCATATATAATGTAATGTCTCTGTTAACTGAGCTAAGTTCACGGGACGTTTAATAACTCTTTCTAATTGACTCGAAAACATTCTAAACCGAAAATGGATGAGCTATTTGTCATTTGTAGGGTCGGGTTGACACATTTTAAACCTAACTAAGAGAAATTAAATATCAATCGTGAGATTCAAAAAACTACAAGTTAAAATATACTGAGTACTCATATATTTAAAAGAAAATTAAATATTTTGTTTAAACAAAACAAAATGTAAAATGAGAATATGTTAGAAAAATGCATTATCAACACTTTATTTATAAAAATCAACATTTTATGATTTGTAACACACCAACTAAGCTACTAGCTATTTTGTGTATATATTTATAAGTACAAAATCCACCTATTATTTGCGTTAGTTTGTTTAAAAAAAATTTTGGTCAATTTTGTCGGGTAATGTAATGACTAATAAATTGATAATTTAGATAAATAAGTGAATGTTCGAGGTTTTTTTTTTTTTTTTTTTTTTTGATAAGCGTGAATGTTCGAGGTTTGAATTCCGACAATTATATATAAAATATAATATATCTATGAACTAATAGAGTTGGTATTGGTGTTTGTATCCGAGATGAGTTTGGCGCTTATGTGTTGGCTAAATATGACCAATTTACACCCTTATGTGATGTTCGTTTTGGTGAAGCTCTCGGTTTACTTTCAGCTCTCAATTGGGTTCACGATTTAAACTTAGGACCAGTTGATTTTGAGCTCGACTCAAAGGTGGTGGATAGTTTTCATTCAAATAAGTGTGATGCTACTGAGCTCGGTGATATTATTTCACATTGTAAACAGCTATTCTCTAATTATTACAACAACTCTAGTGTTGAGTTTATTAGGCGACAAGCCAATGAGGTTGCTCATAGTTTAGCTAAGGCGGCCACATATGCAGCTAGTCCCCGTATTTTGGTTGATATACCACATTGTATTGAACACCTATTGATCAATGAAATGCTATAAGTTCATTTTCTTAAAAAAAAAAAAAGTTAACTCAGAGATATTTTTTTTCTTTCACTTATATGTACAGTACCATGTTTAAATCATTTTTAGTTGGTGTGTGTGGATACCAAACCATGTGTGACAATTAATTTTTGTCCGTTGTAATTGAATTTGACTACCAGCTGCTTCCATCACTTGGATGATCGTTGGTTGTTGATCCTCAATTACGAGGAGCTTAAACAAAATAAATAGTACTGTAGTAGCTGCAAGTTGGAAGAAGTGTAACACAATTAATTGAGTTTAAATCGTTTGATAGAATCTAAGTTGAATTTTTTGTGAGAAATTTTTTTTTATTAAATTTTAACTTTTTTTCTAAAAATCAAATGATTAAAACAAAAATGTTGAAAGAAATGTCCACATTTAATATCTAATAGAGACCGACTCAAATAAAATTACCTCCAACAAAACCAACCTATAAAAGAGTATAGGTTCAAAAATCATATAAAAGATATTGAGAAGTGGTAAACTACAGTTCAATTCCACACCTCAATATATCTAATGTCCTTACGGTCTTTTACCATTTGTGTTTTACTTGCAAGACCAAATAATTGTTTTCTAATATAAAACGTGTTTTCTGCATCACACCATTTGTGTTTTACTTGCAAGTAAGATCAACCATACTTTGCGTAAAAAAAATAGATCGGTCGATTAGCTAGTTAATTTCAACCTCACTTCAGATTCTTTTGATTTATATGTCTTGGAGGCTCCTCCTAAAGAACTTCAGAGATTCCTATTTGATGATATTTTTGATGTTTTTTTTTAATGAGAAATAATATTATATATAAAACGCAATAATAAAAAGAGAACGTTTAAAATATAAAGAGGTACCAGAAGTACACCACATCAACACCCAACAACTTCTAAAAAACATACATAGTCATATAAGAAGGCACACCAAAAGCTAAACACCCGAGCACACCACCACAAGAAGATCCAAGCACCCCTCAGAGAAAGACAAATATCAACCACCAAAAATGATACACATGGGAGCCTTCCAATCAACCAGAATCACGAAAATCCAACTCAACACTCCAACAGACTCTATCAGTTGCAGCAAAAAATAGAATTAGAATTTTAGAGGCCTATACTCAACCACAAAAGCTAGCTTAAGAATTGAGGTTTGCACTACATTTATAAAGGCTATCTTTGACATATCTCTAGCAAATGTGAGACTTCTAACAAGAATGCATACCCCACTCGTAAAAGGTGATATTTTCGTTGCTTGAATGCCTCAAAATATCAATTTAGCTATCGAAGGGTTCATCTTTTCATATATAGATAACATAAACATCGTATATTGTTGGACAACAAAAAATGGGATGCATAGACATAGAGTACTACATGCCAGTATTGGTTATGTTGTTGATACAATCTATATATGCAGGTATGAGTCTCGGCATAAGAGTCATACTTTTGGAGGGTATGAGTCCTAGAGTACTTGTTGTGTATCGCCATGCTTCTGCAACCATTGCTCTTGCTCCTGTTGCTTATTTATCAGGGTAGTACTACTTCATTTCATTCTATCACAATTTATTTCTAATTTGTTATATTATACTTTCTTAATTACTCTATCATTTTCCTCTAATGTCAAGTGTATTAATTAATTAATTGTTTATTTATTTTTTAACAGGAGAAACTCTGGCTCCTATTCCTTAAATTTAAGGAGTTTTTTCTTGATATTCATGACCTCACTAATTGGGTTTGTTTCCATTAATTAATTATAATAATATACTCCATATATATATATATTCATACTCATGAAACCACAAATTTCAATTTTAGTGTGAAATAATGGTACCTTAGTCCAATTAAAGATAAGATTTTGGGGTCAAATAAATAACACTTATAAATGGATAAACACTTATCCCTTAGCTTCCATACAAAAGCACTAACTAATTCGAGCCCGAAACTGAGTCTATGCATGTGTTTTAACTACTAGATCATATATATAAAAAATTATTAATGTATATTGAATTTTAAAAAATATCTAATATTTATTTTTAAAGTTTAAAGTGACACTAATGATTACTTATAGATACTATTTTTTATATGTGGTTCCTTTTGGATATATTTTGCAGGATTACATTAACTCAAAATTTATATTTCGAGGGTCTATATCTTATTCCTTCTTCAATTGCGACTGCCATGACCAATCTTATTCCAGCAGTCACATTTATAATAACAGCCTCTGTAGGGTAATTACTATATATCTAACTAATTCCTAGCTATATATGATTATTAAACTTAATTATGTTTTGTTGCTCCATCAAAATTCAAACCAATAAATAAGTTGAAATATTCAATTTGAAAATGAATATTTTACAGAATGGAGAAAGTAAATATTCGAAGTTTGAGAACTATTGCCAAAATTGTGGGAACATTGATATGTGTTGGTGGAGCAATGTCCATCACATTGTTGAAAGGTCCGAAACTACTAAATGCTGAAAATTTACCTTCAAAATCTACCATGGCTACAACCTTGGGAAGTGATGATAATTGGTTGCTTGGATGTCTTTTTGTTTTGGCAAGTAGTGTTGCCTGGTCATTGTGGCTCATTTTACAGGTATTCTATTTTGTGTAGCATCACTTAGCCCTTAATTTTTAGAGATTATATGCAAATGTTAATTAAAAGCATCCCTTAATAAAAAAGCGCAATTTTTTTGAAAAAAATTATTCTCAATTTAAATTGCAATAACATAAAAAAAATCACTCTGATAATTAACATAAAAATATTCATACTCTAATCAATAACAATAAAATATTTTCTAACTACTTAAGATGAGTCATTCATCGAAATCTTTTTAAACAAATTCGTCAATCAAATAATGTATTAAATTTTGGGGCCCCTAATTTACTAAGCTTTGCACCCCTAATTTACTAATACTACTACTCTGTAAAAAAAATTGAGGCCCAGATTTTTAGGAGGTCCATTGTCATAACACATGTTGCACGTGTGTTAGGGTCAAACCTGCCTCTAGTATCTAGTCTATATTATAGTTTAGATTCATAAATTATTTAATGAATTAAAAATAAACGGACTCTTATAAAATGGATCGGATGGAGTACTAGTCAAGTGTTTATCATATATGTATGTATGTATAACCTTGCCCTTCTTTATATCTTCATCAGGTTCCAGCTTATGCAAGTCATCCTAATTATATATCATTGTCAGCTTGGATGTGTTTAATTTCAACATTACAATCAGCAGTAGTAACGCTATTCTTGGAGCCAAACCTTAATGCTTGGAAGATTAATTCTCTCCTTCAATTTGGTTGCACTTTGTATTCAGTATGTGGATACTTTTCATGATGATACAACAATACTTTTGTGTGTGTGTCTATAGTATATACACACTTAAATGTATTGGTCAAAGTGAAACGGAAAAGATTTAGACCTCTAAAATAAGTGATCAGAAATTCGAATTCTGACTCTTGTTTATGGAGTCACTATTAAACGGCAGAAGTAACTTTTTACCTATAACAAGTTAACACAAAAAAAAAAAAATACAAAAATATACATCATTGGTAGCCTAATTTGTTAAAAATACATTTTGCAGGGAATTATGGGATCTGCAGTTGTATTTTGTCTCCAAGCATGGTGCATTACAAAGAGAGGACCTCTTTTTTCTGCAATGTTTAGTCCTCTGGGAACAGTGCTTGTGACTGTATTGGCTGCCCTGTTGCTTCATGAGGAAATATACACTGGAAGGTAATTAATATTTAAGTTTTAATAATGAAGATTAATTCTCAATCCAACTTAAATTTTTAATCTGATTAAATGATGTTCATGTGTATTAGCTTGATAGGCACAATTGGAGTGATAGTTGGCTTGTATATTGTGCTTTGGGGTAAAGCTGAAGATGTCATAGAGAAAATAGATCCAAAATCGGCGTTTATTGAGACGGAGGAAGTGAAATTTTTGAGAAATGAATCTCGTGGAGAAGCAAGTTGTCGAATTAATTTGGAAGAACCGCTTTTAACCAATGTTTTAAACATAAAACCAGAGATCGAATCAACAAGACGTTCATGATTCAATTAGTTCAACCAATTGAACCACAACTAGAACATTTAATTAATAAGAATAAAGTCGTGTAATACGGTTGATAGAGAGTGTAGTGAATATGTGAATATATATTGAACACTATATATATATGCACTTATTTCACTTGATCGCATTACATTGGTATGGTATCTACATTACTTCCACAATAATTGGTACAAATCACAACTTGTCACTAACAAACTAGTAGCTGTCAGTCAGTCAATAACTACCACAAAACAGAAATTTAAAAACTAATAACATTGCTTGGGTACGTAACAAGTAAGCTATCAATTATACAAACCACACATCACGCACGCCATAATTACATGATTATAGTCTCACATAATTTAGGTTCCCAGAATGTGAAGTGTATAAATATGTGATTGCATGCAGTCCAAAAGATAAAAAAATTCAATCAAGATTAAACTGTTGGTCGGTAGTCTGCTCCTTTTAATCCTTCCCTCTGTTTGTCCATTTTATTTTTTCCGTTCCCAGATGTGGTGGTTCGGGATTTGGGTGGACTAGTGTCTTGCGGTGATGTCTTTATTGTTTTTGTTATGTTTTCTTTTTTTGTGAGTACTTCTGATACTCCTCGTTATATTGTTCTTCTCTTGTTGGCATTAAAAAAAGGTCACATTAATAATAGCAGCCTTTCCAGGTTAATTACTAAACTCGTCCTATTTTTGTTGCTCTATAATAATAATAATAATTCAAACCAATTTGTTTCAATCAATTATTTAAAATTAAATATATGGAGAAAATCAATATTCAAAGTTTAAGAACTATGGCCAAAATAGTGGAGTACTAGCTAGTATGTGTTACTTGAGCAGTGTCAATTGAAAGGTCCAAAACTACTTAATGCAGAAAACATATACCTTCGAAAATTGGTTGGTTGGATGTCTCTTTCTTTTGAGAAGTACTGTTCGTTACTGCGTATTTAATTTTATGTCAATCAGCATCACTTTACTTTGAGTATTACTCTCTGTCTAGCTGTCTCATTACAAACATTGAACTACTATTTTCATTATTAAAGATACGTCTTAAAAAAATAAAATCTTAAGCCCATATTAAAAAAAAGTGTAAATAGGTTCATTTCATACCTAATTAGTAGTATTTTAAAATAGTTGCTACATTTTAAAAATTGTTCCTAAATTTTGAGTAGTATTATATTTTTATCAAATCAATCAAGCACAGATTAAAAACTCAAAATTTAGCTAAATTATTCTGCATTGTGCTATTTAATTACATGCTTGCACAGATTATATTTTTTCCTATCTTTTGGTGATGATGTCCTTTTAGTGTTGATGGGATAGTGAGGATGTTTTTGCCGTTTGTGGTATTAGATTTCTTTGTTTGGTCATTATTTTTAGTTTTTCTATTTCTATATGTACTAATACTGTTAAGTGATGCTCATGATCAAGCTTCAAGTTGCAATAAACATTGTACAGCTAACAATTTGTAACTAACTTGTAGCACAAGTTACTGTGTAGGTAGTGTAGCTTAGCTTATGGTAGATCATCTATGATTGTATATAAGTGATGTTAGTGTAAGAACAATTCATTCGATTCAATAATGAAGAATCTTTTCCTTCAATTCCCTTTCTATTCTTGAATCATAACATGGTATCATCCGCCTTCAAGATCCTAACCGTTTTTCCACCACCGTAACCGTTTTCTTCCGCCGCTGTAACCGTTTTTCATCATGGTTCGAGCTCAACCTGATCCAGTTCTTGACAATTCTTCTCCTTACTATGTTCATCCCGGCGATGGACCTTCCTCTGTTATCGTTACTCCTCTTCTCACCGGTGCTAACTACCATTCTTGGTCACGTTCTATGAAACGTGCGCTCGGTGCGAAGATGAAGCTTGATTTCATCACCGGTGCTCTTCCAATGCCGGACGATGACTTTGATCCTGCCTATCGTGCTTGGCATCGTTGCAATCAGTTGATTTCATCTTGGATTTTGAACTCCATTTCTCCTTCGATTGCTCAATCTGTCGTGTTCATGGAGAACGCCATTGATATATGGAATGATCTTCGTGAACGTTTCTCGCAAGGTGATCTGGTTCGTATCTCTGAACTTCAACAAGAAATCTATGCTTTGAAACAAGATAATCGTTCTGTAACTGATTTCTACTCTGAACTCAAGACTCTTTGGGAGGAATTAGAATTGTATCTTCCAATTCCTTCTTGCACTTGTCGTCAGCGATGTGTTTGCGAAGCTATGAGGTCTGCGCGTAGAAATCACATCTTGCTTCAAACCGTTCGTTTCCTAACTGGTTTGAATGAGAATTTCTCTACTGTTAGGTCACAGATCTTGATCATGGAGCCTCTTCCTCCAATTAACCGAGTTTTCTCCTTAGTTATCCAGCATGAACGCCAAGGTAACTTTGCTGAAATTGATGATTCTAAGATTTTGGTTAATGCTGCAAGATCTGCAAAACCTTCTTCTAGTTCCAAATCTTCTACTCGTAGTTGTTCTTACTGTGGAAAGGACAATCATGTGGTTGAAAATTGCTTCAAAAAGAATGGTGTACCTCCACACATGAAGAAGTATTCATCTGCTCATAATGTTGCAGCTGAGGGAGGTAGTGTTGATTCTAATGTTGCTCCTACTCCTCCATCACTCTCTCAAGATCAGTATGATAAGCTCATGACTCTCCTTCAGAATTCTAATCTTGCTTCCAATGTTGGTTCTGCAAGCTCCAATCAGGTTGGTTCTTCCATCATCACTGATCATTCATCAGTGATTCACAAAGGTATTCATCTTTCTTCTCATAATGCATGTGTTCTTGGCACTTGGATCATTGATTCAGGTGCTAGTCACCACATATGCAACTCATTATCTTGGTTTCAATCATATATTGAAATCAATCCTATTCACATTAAATTACCTAATGGAAATTTTGCAATTGCCAAATATTCTGGTATTGTTAATTTTTCTTCAAAACTAGTCATTCATGATGTTCTATATGTGCCTGCTTTTTCAATCAATTTAATTGCTGTGTCCAAACTTTGTAGTTCATCTAATTACATTGTTAATTTCACTGGTTCACAATGTGTCATTCAGGACAAGAAGTGCTTGAAGATGATTGGTTCTGGTGATGAGCATGAAGGCCTGTATCACCTTAAGCTCACAGATAGTTTGGCTCATGTTGCTTCCATCGATGGTTCTAACCATGCCACCATTCCCAAAACAGCTATATGGCATTTTAGATTAGGGCACCCTTCCCATCATAGACTTGTTAGTATGAAAAACAAATTCCCTTATGTAATAGCAGATCATAAAGGAATATGTGACATTTGTCACCTTGCTAGGTTTAAGAAATTGCCTTATGGTAATAGTTTTAATAAAGCACTTGCTGCTTATGATGTAATTCATTTTGACATTTGGGGCCCTATATCAATAAAATCTGTTCATGGTTATTCATATTTTCTAACTGCTGTAGATGATTATAGCAGATTTACATGGATTATCTTAATGAAGTCTAAAGCTGAAACTAGAACTCATATAGTAACCTTACTTAAAATGATAAAAACTCAATATAATCACCAAGTCAAAATTGTTAGGTCTGATAATGGACCTGAGTTTCTAATGCATGATTACTACTCTTCTAATGGCATTTTACATCAAACAAGTTGTGTGGAATCTCCACAACAAAATGGTAGAGTGGAGAGGAAACATCAACATCTTTTGAACATTGGTAGAGCTCTCTTATATCAGTCTAATTTGCCTAAAAATTTCTGGTCTTATGCTGTATTGCATGCTGCATACATCATTAATAGAATTCCCACACTTGTACTTGAAAATAAATCACCATATGAAATGTTGCATCAATCCTTACCTGATTTAAATGATTTGAAAGTATTTGGTTCTCTTGCATATGCATCTACTTTAACTGCTAATAGAACAAAACTATCACCAAGGGGTAGAAAATGCATTTTCTTAGGCGACAAGCAAGGTGTCAAAGGCACCATCCTTTTTGATCTTGAAACCAGAGACATTTTCATTTCAAGAAATGTTAAACATTTTGATCATATTTTACCTTATACCACCAACAATTCCAAAAACCATTGGCATTACCATTCAATCCTTGACAGTGATTCCATCACTCCCTCACCAGATAATTCAACTCAATACTTTGACACTCCTGCCATTACACCACCAAATGACTCACCTCCTAACACACCTGACCAACAACATAATTTACCTGACCAACAACATAATTTACCTAACTCTACACCAACTGCTACTTTACCATTGGTTAGGCCTGACAGGATAAAGCATAAACCTTCCTATCTGTCTGATTATGTATGCAGTTCTTCAGATTCATCCACACAGCCATCATCTCCAGGTATTCTCTATCCTATCTCCTCATTTCATTCTTTAGATCATTTGTCTTCTTCACATAGTGTCTACACAATGTCTCTCACACAACACACAGAACCTAAAACCTATACTGAAGCTTGTAAATCAGAACATTGGATACAAGCTATGAATTCTGAACTTGAGGCATTGGCTCGTACTGGGACTTGGAAGATTGTAGATTTACCACCTAATGTTAAGCCAATTGGTAACAAGTGGGTTTACAAAATTAAGCACAAGTCTGATGGCACCATAGAGAGATACAAGGCCAGACTTGTAGCTAAAGGCTATAACCAGGTAGAAGGTCTTGATTTCTTTGACACTTTTTCACCTGTTGCTAAACTCACTACAGTTAGAATGCTTCTTGCCATTGCATCTATTAAAGGGTGGTTCTTACATCAGTTGGATGTAAATAATGCCTTCTTGCATGGAGATTTACAGGAGAATGTTTATATGGAAATACCAGATGGTGTTCAGTGCAATAAGCCTAACCAAGTATGTAAGCTGCTCAAGAGTTTGTATGGTTTGAAGCAAGCCAGCAGGAAGTGGTATGAGAAGCTTACATCTTTGTTAGTCAGGGAGGGATATACACAATCCACCTCTGATTATTCATTGTTCACACTCAATCAACAAAACAACTTCACTGCATTACTTATATATGTTGATGATGTGATATTGGCTGGCACTAATATGCAAGAGATAGATAGAATCAAAAATATTCTGGATCACAACTTCAAAATCAAGGATTTGGGAGTTGTGAAGTACTTTCTTGGATTGGAAGTTGCTCATTCTAAAGAAGGCATCAGCATTTCTCAAAGGAAATACTGTCTTGATCTGCTCAATGACTCAGGTTTGCTTGGCTCCAAACCTGCATCTACACCTCTGGATCCTTCCATCAAGCTACATCAAGACAATGGGAAACCATTTGAAGATATAAGCTTGTACAGGAGACTTGTAGGGAAATTGTTATATCTCACAAACACTAGGCCTGATATAACATATGCAACACAACAGTTAAGTCAGTTCTTGCATAACCCTACTGTGACACACTACAAAGCAGCATGTAGAGTCATTAGATACCTCAAGCACAATCCTGGTAGAGGCCTCATGTTCCACAGAAACACAGATATGCATCTCCTTGGTTATTCAGATGCTGACTGAGCAGGGTGCTTAGATACAAGGAAATCAACAACTGGATATTGCTTCTTCTTAGGTTCATCACTAGTTTCATGGAAAGCTAAGAAGCAGTCAACTATATCCAAATCATCCTCTGAAGCAGAATATAGAGCACTATCTTCAGCAACTTGTGAATTAACATGGCTGCTATACTTGTTGAAAGATTTACACATTGAAAGTTCCAAACAGCCAGTGTTGTTCTGTGACAACCAGAGTGCATTGCACATAGCTTCCAATCCTGTCTTTCATGAAAGGACTAAGCATATAGAGATTGATTGTCACCTTGTTAGAGAGAAGGTACAAGAAGGCTTGATGAGGTTACTTCCTATATCAACACATGATCAGGTAGCAGACTTTTTGACAAAAGCATTGCCTGCACCAAAGTTCAACAATCTCTTGTCCAAGCTTGGATTGCTTGACATATACCAAGCATCAGCTTGTGGGAGGATGTTAAGTGATGCTCATGATCAAGCTTCAAGTTGCAATAAACATTGTACAGCTAACAATTTGTAACTAACTTGTAGCACAAGTTACTGTGTAGGTAGTGTAGCTTAGCTTATGGTAGATCATCTATGATTGTATATAAGTGATGTTAGTGTAAGAACAATTCATTCGATTCAATAATGAAGAATCTTTTCCTTCAATTCCCTTTCTATTCTTGAATCATAACAAATACTTCTCTTTTTATTTTAAATATTTATATATCTTTGCAACTCATAAAGAGAACAGATTGACCGAGATTTTTACCACAAACCGAGCAGAGTTCTTATCCGTCAATTGCTCAGTAGAAGTTGACTAATTACTAGGAAAGATAAAAATATCGCAAAAGAATCATATGTATCCCAAAATAACATGTCAAACTAAAGTCAAACCATAACAAACTCTCCTGACAACGCCCAAACTCAAGAAAGCATCGTATTTAAGATCTACAGAAGGGAAAGAATTTGGTCGCCGCAACTCTAAATAAAATAATTTAGACCCGTACACATTAAAATATATGTCATCTAGCTATTTTAAAAATATATATTCATTATTCTTTTTATTTTTTATTTGGTCAAGCTATTCTTTTTAATTTTTGCACCCCCACTTATATGTTTTTTTAACAGCAAAATATACATATTTATTTCATTTCTTTTCTTTTTCACTTAATGTACTGTATTTAAATCATTTTTTTTTATAATTGGTATGAGATCAAACCATGTGTGACATTAATTTTTGTCAGTCGTAATTAAATTTTCCAATCACGTGGAACGCAAACGAAATAAATAGGAGTAGATGCAAAGCGTGTTATTAGTGCATAGTACAATAAATATGATATAATAATACTGAAATTTATGATATTTTGTCATATCTCCATTGGCAAAACTTGTCCAACATTATAGTTAATTGCACTTCATATTCTTAATCTGATAATAAGAAATATATTTAAATTTGGTAAATGATTAATAGAAGAAATTTTATAGTTAATTCCAATCGCCATTAAAAAAAAAGGTTTAATTGTGACTCATATTCTAGAATAAATTCTTCAATTACCCACAAACAGTCGCTTATGACTTAGCAAAAATTAACATACAATTCAAGTCCTAACAAGATGTGAAAAAAAAAGAAAAGAAAAAGAGTGAAGATTAAAATACAAGGAAAAACTAATTAATGTGGAAGTAGTTTAGAAAAACATTACCGAAAATGGTAACAACTGAAAGAAAACAAAAAAGGAAAGTCAATCTTATAGATAGAACTTAGAAGTTGGAATGAAGCCCAGCCCACCAAATCACATCTAGTGAGCTGGGTGGAGTGTAAATCATTCTTTGTTATATTTAATATTAATATTCTATTCGATGGAGTGTATATATAATATAATATAATAAGTGTCTCATGCATTTCTCTTCAACATAAGCATCGATGGAGTGATAAATTTTTGGAAAGCAAATATGAGAGGTTTAAACATGGAGTACTACCTACCAATAATTGTTATGTTGTTGATACAATTTATATTTGCAGGTCAAACTCTTGGCACAAGAATTGCACTTTTGGAGGGTATGAGCCCAAGGGTATTTGTAGTGTACCGTAGTGCTTTTGCAACTATTGTTCTTGCCCCTCTTGCTTATTTTTCAGGGTACTTTACTATACCTATACTATACTATTTCTCTTTAATTTCTATGTTATAATTAATTACTTTCTTAATCCTTCCCTCTCATGTCATGTTTATTAATTAATTAATTAATTAATTGTTTTCTTCTTTTACAGGAGAAACTCTGGCTCATATTCCTTAAATTTAAGGAGTTTTTCCTTGATATTCTTGACCTCACTAATTGGGTTTGTTTCCAATCTCTAGTAATATTAATATACATATTTAAATTTGGTTCTAAAACTTACATCTTTTCTTTTACTTGCAACATATTAGACTCTATATTTTGCATCAAACATTTTTTTTTGTCAAGTGCATCAAACATATTTCTTTCTTTTTTTTTGGTAAAATCAAACATATTAATTTATTGTGTCTATATAGTAGTAATACTTCCTCCGTCCCAAAATGAGTGACACAGTTGACTATGTCACGCATGCCGATGCATAACTTTGACGATTAATATTTGTAATTGTATAATAGTAAAAATTATAAGAATTTCATATTTTGAAAAATATTTATCGAAACGAATCTAATAACTTCTTATATGCTAATATTTATTTTTGTTTATTAGTAGAAAAATATAATCAAAACAATACTTATGAATAATGCACAACAGTCAACTGTGTCGCTCAATTTAGGACGGAAGTAGTAGTATTTTAGAATGAGAAATGTTATTGTGTCTATTATTTAGTCAACATATTTGGGGCAGATTTGGTTACCATAATTGTGCCGATATTATATTATATATTCACATTGGATCTAGATTTTGACGTGCAATAAATTATCTTTGAATATTTATGACTAAATAAATTTTTATTTTTGGTCAAGATGACTAAATAAATTATTTTATAATAATAATGACTAAATAAATTATAGGAAAATGCTAAACAGTGCCCCCAGGGCACTAGTTAAGAATGCAAAAATAGTAATTTGGCATTGGAGTTTGTGCAGTCAACTCCTCAAAAGTTTAAAAAGTGTTTTTTCTTTTCAAAACTTTCTGTTTTTGGTTTCCTTAACCAGTGCCCCGGGGGCACCGGTTAGCATGACCCAAAATTATATTTGACAATGACTATTCTTTTCACAATACTTTACACATTTGAATTACTTATTTTTGAGCTTATACAAAATAACTTATTCAAATAAATAATTTTTATATATTATTTAAACATTTGTTAATGTAATTTCTGAAAAAACAGTTTATAAAGATATAATTTTCTAAAAAATCTTGTTTCTTGCCATTAATAGGCACCAACCTCAATCCAACACAAAACAGATAAGAATGTTGAGATACAACCAAGACAACCCCAAATTTTGGTGATCTACCATCTTCAATTTGGTCTTCAATTTTACATTGTTAAGTATACAAATTAAATCAAGATATTTGGTCTTAAATTTCTATTTTTCTTAGTGTAAATATATTCATGTTTTGAAAATATGATATTTTTGAGGAAATATATGGTATTCAACCCAATTGTTTGTTTGATCAAAGGTCAATATAATGTTCTTCGATGAGACCCTTCATGACCAAACATAAACTAACTAACTAAATGGAAAAATATACGAAAAATATTAAAGAATATTTATTAATTTTATTCGATGAAGTAGAAAAATGTGTAAATTTAGAGACAATATGGTGTGATTCAATCCAAAATAAATATATTTTGGGTGTTATTTTTTACATTTGATAAGATGTGAGACATATTTTATGTTTTTTTTTTTATTGGGATGTGTTGCAGAATTACAATGAATCAAAATTTATATTTTGAGGGTCTATATCTTGCTTCTTCTTCAGTTGCAAGTGCCATTTGCAATCTTCTTCCGGCAATCACATTTGTAATAGCAGTCTTAGTAGGGTAATTACTGAAATCAACCAATTTTTGTTCCTCAATCAAAATTCAAACCAATTGATGTGTATATTTTTTAATTGAAAATTGAATATATTTTACAGAATGGAGAAAGTGAATATTCGAAGTTTGAGAAGTATAGCCAAAATAGTGGGAACAATTATATGTGTAAGTGGAGCAGTGTCCATAGCATTGTTGAAGGGTCCAAAGTTGCTAAATGCAGAAAGCATACCTTCAAAATCAATCTTTGGTTTAGCCTCAGAAAGTGATGAGAATTGGTTGCTTGGATGTTTGTCTCTTCTAGGATGCATTGTTGCATGGTCAATTTTTCTAATTTTGCAGGTATTTTAATTGATACTTTGACTTCAAAAAGGTTTAATTCAAATACGGCATTCTTTGATTTTTATATGTATTATAGAAGATAAAAAATAAGATAGAAATAAAGATCATAAACATATCTAGTTTCTTATGTTATATAGGATCAAGATTGACTGTTGTCGAACTTCCACATAGTTTCACGCAGTAATAAATCTCAGCAGTTGATTCGAAAAGTCTAAATCACACAATCAATTCGCACAGTAAAATAGTCTCAACCGTCGATCTACAGTTACAGCGGGAAATCCAATTCCTATATTATATGCTACCTTTATTTCTGAATATAAAATTCTTTTGAATTTTATTTTGTCCCTTTTGATATAGAAGGGTAAACTTATAAAACCATATCAATATTTAAGGAAGGACTAGTGATTTTTAGTATGCTTAGTCACCGAACCAACATGGGTTGGTCTAGTGGTAAATGTTTGGAATCTTGAAGTGTACTCCTCTTTGAATTTTAGAATCGAATCCTCTCCGTGCCATTTCCTGCCTTGAATCCGTACATACAGAGCAAAACTCTGGCTTCAAATGGTGAGATTTGTGTCTCTTGGATTAGTATGCATTTAATTAACTTGGATACCAAGTCTCTTGAACAAAAAAAGTGTATGTTGAATCACCATAGCTAATTAATTGGAATAGTTTATTCATATCACATGTATATGAACTTCTCTAATTGGAATAGTATAAAACAGAATTAACGCATATTTAGTGAAATTAACGTTAACTTCTATTATTCTGTGACAAATGTTATCAAAGCTGCTATTCTAGCTCTCTCTATATATAATCTTGCTTCCCTTTTTTCTTTTCATCTTGACTGACCAGGTTCCAGCTTATGCAAGTCATCCAAATTACTTATCACTTTCAGCTTGGATGTGTTTTATGGCAACATTACAATCAGCAGCAGTTACACTATTCTTGGAGCCAAACCTTAATGAATGGAAGATTAATTCTCTACTTCAACTTGGTTGTTCAATATATGCAGTATGTGGATAATACAGCAATATATATAAATTATTACTCCCTCCGATCTTATTTATAAGTAAAAGTTACTTTTTAGATTCATTGAACAACTAATGTATCTAGCTTAAATATAGGCTAGATACATTGGTTTTTTAATGAATCTAAAAATCAACTTTTGCTTATAAATAAGGCCGGAGGAAGTACATCATAAGTGGTCGGTCTTGTTGGTAACTAATTAATACATTTTGCAGGGAGTTATGGGTTCTGCAGTAACATTCTGTCTCCAAACATGGTGCATTAAAAGGAGAGGACCTCTCTTCTATGCTATGTTTACTCCTGTTTTCACATTAATTTGTACTGTATTGGCTGCTTTATTACTACATGAAGAAATATACATTGGAAGGTAAAAATATTTAATTTCTTTTTTTCTTCTTTTGATAAGCAAAACAATTTTATTAATGAAAGTAGAGATACTCCTATACCCTTACAACATAAGCGGTCCGAGTCATGTATCCTTAAGGTGAATAAGTATGGTGTTCGGGGTTCAAAATCCGGGCCCTACATATATATAATGTGATGTCCCTACCAACCGAGTTATGTTCACGGGGACGAAACTACTCACATTCTATAAAGGGTTGTAGAGTACCTTGTCAAATCATGTACTAGAAAGCCGGAGACAAATTCAATAAAATATAGTTCCTTGCAAAAATGATTAATTTATGATAATTAATGAAGATTATTAACATGAATTATAGGTGATTTCAACCAATGTTGTTAATCTAACTAAATGATTCTACTACTTCATGTGTATTAGCTTGATAGGTGCAATTGGAGTGATCATTGGTTTGTATATTGTGCTTTGGGGTAAAGCTGAAGATATAGTTGATGTGAAAAAGAACATAGATCCAAAAGCTATGGTTGATGAGACAGAGGAAGCATATTGTAAAACTGATTTAGAAGAACCTCTTTTACATGCTGAATCTACCTCACATCATTGATATTCATTGAAAGGACATTGTGCTATAATTAATGATCAATATCATCACAATAGATTAAGTTATATTTTATCTTGTTATGTTTGTATAAGTTCTCTGTTATAAGAGAATTAGAAAATGAAATTAATCTCGTATATATATATATATATATATATATATATATATATATATATATATTCCATTATATATGGTGTCTGTTCATGAAAATTTGTTTCCCTATATGTGATATTATCTTGCATGGATTTGGATTCTTTATATTAAAAAATTCTAAATTCCCCTACATTTAGTGCAAATAGGTTAAGAAAGAGATTGAAGAGATGATTTGGATTAATTCTCTCATGTGCAATAATCCATTGTCTCATGCAGTCTATTCTTAGTTAATCTTAATTTTTGGATTAATCTAATGGTCGGAAAGAAAAAGTTTTTTTAAAAATATCAACATTAGACAATTGAGAGACTGCACCACCATCATCGGCGGCCTCAGTCCAATCTAACCCGTTTCCAATGACAATGCCCACCATTACAAAAATCTCGTTCGGCATTAAAAGCAAGAAGCAAAGGGAGCGTGATGAGTCGACTGACGGTGGTGTACGTCTAGCCGTATCTCCTCGAGGATGTTCAATGTAATTCTCCTCGATTTACATTGCACTCTCCATTGTATATTTCACCGGAGGATGTTCAATGTAAATCTCTACCATTCAATTGAAATTTAATAATGTTGACTCAAATGAATTGATGTGATTTCACTGCACTCTGCGGTCACAGTACTTGAAATTGCTCCCACCCACCCAGCAAAGCATGTGTTGATTTTGAGGAGTGAAAGAGTAAATTGTTGTTGATTGGTTAGATACAAGTGGTTGCACTTGCACAGTAAAAAAAAATTGACTCATTGAGGAGAAGAAATTCTGCAAAAAATAATTAAAAACAAATACGAAGCGATGGTACATTTGTCTCCTCCAATTGCCACCTTTGTTTTCCTTTTTTTGTCAAATCAACCCATTAAATCCCAACAAATGAGAATTGCATCAAACGTGAAAATGAGAGATACCGGTAAAGTCAAATGGTCCCAACTCTCTCAATAATAGCAATGCTATTGATCACAGATCATTTACTCTCACATGTTTTTTTTTTTTTGTCTGGTACACTTATTCAATCAATCAATCACAAGAAAAATATTTTTTTAAATTCATTAAATAACTAGGTCATGATAACTAATACTTCCAAGACATTGGTTAAGAAGTTAGTGGTAAATTTTATATTGAAAAAAGGGCTAATGCTATTGTGGACCACATTTATAAGTGGTCCACCGTGAACAAGTGATCTACCGAATATGAATTTTACGAAATTCAATGTTGGATTGAAAGTTTATATCGTATAGATCATCCTTAAATTTTTTTAAATTTTTTGAAAATCATTTGATATGTTATTGAGACCCATCAAGATTTACGTTATTTAATAAACCGATAATCTTGATATATCTCAATAACATTTTAAATGATTTTTAATTTTTCTAAAATTTTCTATGGATGATCTATATGATATAAACTTTCAATGCAACGGTGGTTTTTGTAAAATTCGTATTCGTTATAATGTTATTCATGAATGGTCCACCATGGACCACTTGATGAAGTGGTCCATATTAGAATTTACCTTGAAAAAGGTGCTATATTTACATTTTTAAAAAGTTTACTACAATATTCTATGATAATTTAATTTTACCATTTTTTAATTTTTTAACTAGTGCTTCAGCAACACTAGTTAGCATTTTTTAATGTATATGATCTATATTATCATATGTACATTAATTATTCAATATAAAAAAAGTAAATAGGTCACAGTGAGTAATATAAAAACACAATCCATATAAGACAATTTATATCTCATAAAAAAATGTAACTTATAGTACATCGAAAAATTGAAGTGTTTTCGTATTTTTTTAAATCAATAAATAAACAATATTTTTAGATCAACGAGTTATTTTTGGTTTACAATAAGCTGAGGATCGAACTCAGGATTTATAGCGTACTACCCAAACTCCTCGGTCACCACTAGACCAAACCTTGTTGACTTTTGTATTTTAGAAAATATCATTTCATAATTTTTTTTATAAGCATTATATTAATTGTTTTACATTTTATTGTATAAAAATTCAATAGTCACTATTATGGACAGTAAAATTTAAGGCATTTGTTAACTTATATTGCAAGAAAACATATGAAAACACCACAATTCTCGATGCGAGCCACTAAATGGATTACCGAATCAAGCTATAGAAGATTTGAGTGAGAAATTTTTGAAGAGAAAAGCGCAAGCATATAACACCGCCTAGTGAATCATATAGCTGATAAAGGCTTTACTATGAAGAAACGTCAATTTCTTAAGGAAGGCCTCAATTTGCTTAATTAGTGATTCGTTCAAGAGAACTCGAGTTCGATTTCTAAGAAGAATATTTTTTGTCCGACTTTATTTAACTTTTGACCATGTCCGATGATTTTGGGGGGAGTTCTATCTGAACTTTTCCTTCTGAGGTGGAGCTATTTACACATTGTCAGGAATTGAACCTTGAACATCCGACTCCTTTAACCCTTAACTCAATTAGTTTAACGGGTTAAGTTACCCACCCCACCCTCCATTTATTAGGGTCTCCTTCTCTTTAGAACCAAAGGTAAAAAAAAAGATATTCTTTGCTTATCTATAAAACTTGAGGGAGTATATATAATAATAAGTTTCTCATTCTCTTCATACATATAACAATAAGCAACAATTGTTTTTGAAAAGCAAAGATGAGAATGAGAGGTTTAAACATGGAGTACTACCTGCCTATAATGGTTATGGTGTTAATACAGACTATATATGCAGGTTTGACTCTTGGCATAAGAATTGCACTTTTGGAAGGTATGAGCCCAATGGTATTTGTAGTCTACCGCTATGCTTTTGCAACCATTGTTCTTGCTCCCATAGCTTATATATCAGGGTACACAACACAACACTATATCTTTCATTCTTTGCTATTTATTCTTTAATTAATCTCTATACTTCCCTCCCTCTTATCTCAAGTGTTTATTTCCATTTTTACAGGAGAAATTCTGGCTCATATTCCCTAAATTTAACAAGCTTTTCCTGGATATTCATCACCTCCCTAATTGGGTTTGCTTCTATTCTCGAATAGTTATGTTTATGAGGTGTTTAAATCTAAACTGATCCAAATTAAAACTGAAAATCGATTATATTAAACCATTTTCACGTATAGACCATAACTCTCTCCACCACCAAATGCTAAATATTTTGCCTTCCAAAAAAAAACATCATTTTTGACTTTTCAAACAACAAAATGTCAAACCAACAATTAATATAGCTAACCTAGCTAGCTCCAACATCAAGCCTCAAAGAGATCAGACAAAGAATTATATAAACCGAGCCCACCTTAACCACCTAGCTCTACTTATTTATCATGTTATATATATGCTTATGTGTATAATATATTGTATTAATTTTTTATTTTTTATTGTTTTGTTTTTTTAATAATACGTATTAGCTTTTGTTTTGTCAATAGTCTAATCACTATAAATTCTACATGAAAAAGTCCATTAGTCTAATTACTAAAGCATCTAAAACATTTATTCACAATATAACAATCTATTTTAGGAAATTTCAAACTAATAAATCATTCATTTTAGAATAAAAAAGAATCTCAAATATTTGAACTCCACAATCCCTCATTTGAAAGTCTACAATCCCTTTTTTAATACCTCTCATTTACTAGCTAATACTACTTTCTCCGGCCACAATTATAAACAAAATTGCACTTTTTAGATTTATTGAATAATTGATGTATCTGGAGTATAATACAGACCAGATACATTTGTTAATCAATGAATCTAAAATGTGCATTTTTGCTTATATTTGTGTCCGGAGGGAGTACTATCCTATAACTTTTTTTAGGCCCAATTTTTATGAGGCCCTATACCATGACACATGTGGCTGATGCATCAAAGACCCCTCTGCACACACTAAGTCCAACAGTGTTGAGCATGAAGAGTTGTATTGTGTTACGAGTCCCACATTAATTGAGAGATTGCATGAAAATATCTATATATAAGTTGAAGCAATCCTCATTTAATAAAGTTGAATTAGATTCAATTTCAAAACTTAAGATGACCTCTTCAAAATTTGTTGGACCACTGTTATCAAATTTTTGTTATCATAATAATACCCACTATATATGGCAAAATGTAAGATTGATCGTTCTTTTTGTTTTGCAGCATTACCTTGGATCAAAATTTACTTGCTTGGGGTCTATATCTAGTTTCTTCTTCAGTTACAAGTGTTATGTGCAATGTGGTTCCAGCCGTGACATTTGTAATAGCAGCTTTTGTAGGGTAATTATCAACTAATTGATGCCTTAATTTACCAAGTCGAAGAATATTTGTTACTCAATCAAACATGAAACGAATGTGTTTATTTTTTAATTGATTTAATATATTTTTCAGAATGGAGAAAGTGAATATTCGAAGTGTGAGAACTATAGCCAAAATAGTAGGAACAATCATATGTGTAAGTGGAGCAGCCTGCATAGCATTATTGAAAGGTCCAAAGCTGCTAAATGCAGAAAACGTACCTCCAAAATCAATCATAGGCGCAACCTTAGGAAGTGATGACAATTGGTTGCTTGGATGTGTTATTCTTTTTGGAAGTTGTGTTGCTTGGTCAATTTGGCTCATTTTGCAGGTATTTTAATTTTGTGCCAATAATCATTAGGCATTGCAACGGTTTCGTCTTCTCTAGCTCTGAATTTGATGGGTTCGGAGTTCGGACATCCTATACTAGTCTGAATTTTTTTTCCTGGAGTAAAATTTAACCTCATCATATCTGATCGAGTTCGAGTACCCCGAGTACCCCCCCGCTCCATCTCTGCATTAACTTATACTGTATTTTTTTTTTTAACCTTGAGTTTTATGAAAGGAATTCTGTCCTTCAACCTTAATTACAAGTAAAATTTTAAATTTTAGATAATTGATGTATTTGTTCACCGGTCTATAATATAGACCAAATACGTACATATATTATTCAACTAATTTGAAAAGTGAATTTTTGCTTATAATTAAGGATGAAGTATTGATTTGATAGAATGCAAGCTAAAGAATTAGCCTTAACCTTTTACATCTTCCTCAGGTTCCAGCTTATGAAAGCCATCCTAATTCCTTATCACTTTCAGCTTGGATGTGTTTAATGGCAACATTACAATCATCAGTAGTGGCACTATTCATGAAGCCAGACCTGAATGCATGGAAGATCAATTCTCTACTTCAATTTGGTTGCATTTTATATTCGGTATGTGGATGATTTTTCATGATCATACAATAGTTTATATAAAAAGTGAATGATCTTAACTGTTGATCAGAACAGGTAGAAGGCCAGCTGGAAGTCCGTTGAGCAGGTGGTAGGCAGCAGGTCCGAGCAGATGATCCACGGAGGGGGGGGTTGTACCTGCAGGTGCTCCGATGCCTAAGTCAGTAAGGGTAGAGAGCAAAAGAGATACTAGAGAGAAGTTAGAGAGAGAGAGTAATTGCAATAATGAATAGTGTCTACCTTGCTCTCCCATGAGGGAGAGTATTTATAGCCCCCAGCTCTGGGCCAAAGGTCCTCTTAGTGGGCTGGACTAGCCAAGGCCCATTAAGAGGGACTGCCAAGATATTACCCTTAGATAGTGGGTAGAGTAGTAATTTTACCCTATCTTGGTGGAGAGGTTGTGTCATGCTGACATGGAGGTGGTTGGGCAAGCCATGTGGACTTTGTGAGGGTCTAGGTGGACTAGCATTAGTCTAGTCCAGAACAGGAGCCCCCCAAGTCGTTGCTCCTAGGCATAGGAGTGATGACTTTAGATGTGTGCCCAAGTGCAGAAGGAAATCTCCTTGCAACCTCTCTTGAACAAAAGTGGACGAGGAAGTTGCTCGTCAAAGCCTTGCTCGTAGCAAGCATCTGCAATGTTTTGCTCGAATCGATTTTTCGAGGATGTTTAATATCTTACTCTTAATTATGATTACGAGGAAGTATGTGTTGCTCGTATCTCCTGCGAGGAGATATTGCACAAGATGGAATAGTTGCTCGTTGCTATAGCGAAGAGATAACAACGAGAAGTATTGTTGCTCGCGACGATGACGAGGAGATGATTTTCAAGAAAGAATTGTTATTTGTTGATATGTTGGGAGAAGAAGAAGAAGATTGTTGGGAGCCCTTCCGTGCAAGTGAGGCCGGGGACCCCTTCCTTGCAGATTGTTGGGAGCTCGGTGGGTGGTTCGGGTACTCCTACCTCAGCTGCCCGGCCTCCTCCAGTGAAGAGGATGAGAGAAGAAGATCCCCCGGTTGAGGAGACGGGCATGGGAGGATGCAACAAGTTTCCAGTTCCCCGGTGCTATACGGTGGAAAATTTTTTTGAAAAATATCCTCCTGAAGTCTTTGATGCCGAGCGGTCAGCAATTCTTGACCAGGAGCCAGAGGTCCGTAAGCAGCAGCATGCTCGTGACATGGCTGCTGTGGTGCGAATGATTTCGAGCTCCCTTGTCCTTGGTGACGAGCGGGAATCTTTACTCGAGCAGCTGAACAATGCCCAGGGCAGGCACGAGCGGGCCAAAAGTCGGATCAACCAGCTCAAGATTGATGTGGATGACCTCAAGGAGAAGCAGAAACGCTGGGGTGACCAGGTGGAGGAGCACCGTAAAAGGAGAGAGGAGTTGGATGCTGCTCGGGCTGAGATTGAAAGGCTTACTGCTGCTATGGCGCCGGGCGAGAACGAGCACAAGGCTGCCGAGGGCTTGACTACCCGAGCAGACTTGGTCAAGGTGATTGCTCAGTTGTCCCATGACTTTGTAGAGGGCACTGAGTACGCCTTTGAGAATGCCGTGCAGCAGATTAAGTGCCTTAATCCTGATGTGGAATTGGTGACCCGGGGAATGCATGTGAACGGGGAAGTCAAAGATGGCCAGATTGTTACCCCTGCTGGCCTAGACGTCTCTGATGACGAGGAGGTTGATGCTGAAGTGGTGCACGAGGAGGATTATGAAGACGAGCAGGAAGATAGGTGCGAGGAGTAGATGTCCCTGGTTTTTCTATTTGTAATTTGTTTTGTCTTTTTGAATTTTGGGGCCTTTGAGCCATGGTTTGTAATATTGGAACAAGTGGGCTTTTGTCCCCGTCTTTTATTTTTATGACAATTCCGGGCAGGTGCCCGTTTATTTATCTATGCTTGTTTATAACTGCTCGTCTATACCTGCTCGCATGTATGTTTCCCCGTCTAATAACTTAGAAAATTTTGAGGAAATTTCGTTGTTTTTTTTTTTTTTTTTAAATTTCAACCGGGGAGCCTCCCCGTCTAATAACTTAGAAAATTTTGAGGAAATTTCGTTGTTTAAAATTTCAACCGGGGAGTCTCCCCGTCTAATAACTTAGAAAATTTTGAGGAAATTTCGTTGTTTAAAATTTCAACCGGGGAGTCTCCCCGTCTAATAACTTAGAAAATTTTGCGAAGTTTCGTTGTTTTAAAATTTCAACCGGGGAGGCCTGGTCCCTACTTTTAACTTAGCAAAATTTTATGCTAATTTTTTGCTCAAAATCTGAGCCGGGGAGCTTGTCCCCATTTTAAACTTAACGAAATTTGCTGTTTAAACTTCGTGACGGGGAGTTTCTCTCCCCGTTATTGAGGTGCTCGTCTGGGCATGCTGGTATGCTCATTCGAGCAAGTTGGTGTGCTAAGTTTTGCCTGTTTATTTTTATGCCTGTTTTGTATACTTATCATATTTTTGCATGTATGAATGCTGCGCTCGTTGTTATTTTGCCGGGGAGGTTTCCCCTGCTTGATACTGAGCATGTTTTATTGAGGGTAGTCTCCTCTGTTTTGACTTAAACAGTTTAGGGAACTGTATAAGCACTTAGAGTTGTTTCTAAGTTACGCGAATACGAGCACGCTAGTGTACCTTTCTTCGCAACCTGAACCTCCCATCGCGAGCTGGGTGCTAGGTCGTGGCACGGGGACGATGGGCTCGTTTCGAGAGTTATCCTCGTCTAGCAGGAGTTCCATTTCCATTATGGTGAATTAGTTCCCCTGCTATGGTTTTAGATGAGCACGTGTGCCATGGTGCCCTCCGTTGTTTAAGGTGCTCGATTCGTTGTGTTCTGAAATGCGAGCAGCCTTTTTTGGTGTGGCAATAACTTAGCTGTAATATTGTTTCAATTTCTGGGCATTCCAAGGTCGAGGAAGTTTCTTTCCTCGAAGGTCCTCGAGATAGTATGCACCATTTTCTGTTTTGTCAATGACGCGGTATGGTCCTTCCCAATTGGGTGCAAGTTTGCCATCCTGGGAGTCTGCATTGCGTCTTAGGACGAGGCTGCCCACCTCGAATTCTCTTTTGATGACTTTGGTGTCATGACGGGCAGCTATTTTCTGCTTCAGGGTGGCCTCTTTTAAGGAAGCTCCCGTTCGAATTTCTTCGACGAGGTCAAGCTCCTCTCGAAGTGCTTCGTCATTTTGCTCCTCGTCTAGAGGTTGCTCAGTCCGACGAGATGGTTCCCCAATCTCTACGGGGATAACCGCCTCCGTTCCATATACCATTCGGAAGGGGGTCTCTCCGGTTGTGGAGTGTGGGGTTGTTCGATAGGCCCAGAGTACATTGTCAAGCTCTTCGACCCATTTCTTTTTGTTTTGGTCGAGTCTTCTTCGTAACCCTCTCAGGATTACTCTGTTGGCTGCTTCAGCTTGCCCGTTGGTTTGGGGGTGCTCAACCGATGTGAAGTGCTGCTTGGTGCCCATGGCAATAAGGAATGCTTGAAAATCTTTGTCTGTAAACTGTGTTCCGTTGTCTGTGACTACCACCTGTGGTATTCCGAATCTAGCTAGCACATTTCTTTTGAAGAAGCGCAGGATTCTGAGTGATGTGATGTCGGAGAGGGGTTCGGCTTCCACCCACTTTGTGAAGTAGTCCACTGCTACTATTAGGTAGCGATTTTGATAAAGTCCTTTGGTAAAAGGACCAAGTAAGTCCATGCCCCACCAGGCGAAGGGCCAGGGGGAAGACAAAGATTTTAGTTCTCGAGGGGGAGCTAAGTGCATATCCCCATGCCTTTGGCATTTGTCACATTTTTTTACGTGGTCTTTGGCGTCCTGTTGCATAGTAGGCCAATAGTACCCTGCTCGTAGAGCTTTCATGGCAAATGACCTTCCTCCTAGGTGCTGGGCGTTAATGCCCTCGTGGACTTCGCGCAGGATGTAATCTGCTGTGTCCTCGTCCACACATTTTAGGAGAGGAATGGAAAATCCTCTCCTGTATAATTTTCCATCAAGGATGACATAGGTGCAGGCTCTTCGTCTGACTACAGCTGCTTGTTTCTGGTCGTCAGGGAGAGTTCCGTGCTCGAGGAAGTTGTATACTGGAGTCATCCAACAGTCTTTGTCGCCAATGACGTTTATGTCCACAACCTTGCTTGGTTTTTCTATGCTTGGACGAGGGAGTATCTCTTGGATGACAGATTTGTTTCCGCCCTTCCTTTTTGTGCTTGCCAGCTTGGACAGGATATCTGCCCTTTTGTTATGCTCGCGGGGAACATGTAATATTTCAACAGAGTTGAACTTGGTGATCTTTTCCTTTACTAACACTAGATATTCAGAGAGGTTATCATTCTTGGTCTGGTACTCTCCTAGTACCTGTGAGGCGACCAGTTGCGAATCTGTGTAGATTTTTATCTCCTTGGCTTGTACGTCCTCGGCCAAACGTAGTCCAGCGAGGAATGCTTCATATTCTGCTTGGTTGTTTGAAGTTGGGAAGGATAATGCTAGGGACACCTCGATTAGTAAGCCATTCTCATTTTCAAGAATGATGCCTGCACCTGCTCCTGTGGCGCTTGATGCTCCGTCCACAAAGATTGTCCATTTATCTGCTCCGTCCACTGTAGGGGAGGAGCTCGTCATCTCTGCGACGAAGTCAGCTAGGACTTGGGCTTTTAGAGCTTTTCTGCTTTCGTAACGAATGTCGAATTCTGAGAGTTCGAGGGACCATTTGAGCATCCTGCCCGCCATGTCTGGTCGGCCAAGCAAAGATTTGATTGGTTGGTCTGTTCGGACCACAATTGTATGAGCCAAGAAATAATGTCTTAGTCTCCTCGCAGCATAAACTAGTGCAAGGGCTATTTTTTCAATTTGTTGGTATCTTAGTTCAGGACCCTGCAAGGCTTTGCTCGTAAAGTATACTGGTTTCTGCCCTTCGTTTGTCTCACGAATAAGAGCTGCACTTACAGCCTCTGAGGCGACGGAAAGGTACAGGTATAATACCTCCTCGTCATTTGGTCGTGAGAGGACAGGTGGCTCTGATAAGGCCTTTTTCAAATGTTGGAGAGCTTGCTCGCACTCCTCTGTCCATTCGAAGACTGCTTTTTTCTTTAGTAATTTGAAAAAGGGAAGTGCATGTTGTGCTGATTTGGATACAAATCTGGAAAGTGATGTCAGCATTCCATTAAGAGTTTGTATGGACTTCTTATCGCTCGGAGTGGGGAGCTCGGCAAAAGCTCTGCACTTGTCAGGGTTGGCTTCAATTCCTCGCTCGGTTAGGTAAAACCCCAGGAATTTCCCTGCTCGGACCCCGAAGGTGCACTTCTCTGGATTAAATCTCATGTTGTATTTTCTGGCCTGCTCGAACACTTTTCGAAGGTGCACGACATGGTCGAGTTCCTCGAGGGATTTTACGATCATGTCGTCCATGTATACCTCGAGCATGTCTCCTATTTATCCTCGGAAGACTTTGTTCATCATTCGCTGGTATGTGGCTCCTGCATTTTTGAGACCGAAGGGCATTACGTTGTAGTAATAGTTGCCCGACTCAGTCATGAAAGCTGTTTTTTCTCTATCTGCCACTGCCATTGGAATTTGGTTATAACCTGAATAAGCATCCATAAAAGACAATAATTTAAAGCCAGAAGAATTATCAACAAGTCTATCAATGCAAGGTAAGGGATAAGAGTCTTTAGGGCAAGCCCTGTTAAGATCGGTATAGTCACAACACATCCTCCACTTTCCATTAGATTTTTTGACGAGTACAACGTTGGACAGCCAGGTTGTATACCTGGCCTCCGAAATGAAATTTGCCTCTAAGAGGTCTTTTACACATTTTTCTGCAGCCTCCGATTTCTCAGGAGACTGCTTACGCCTACGTTGTACAATGGGAAGTGCAGTAGGATCAATAGTCAGCTGGTGACATGCTACGTTGGGGTCCAAGCCGGGCATCTCGGAAGCGTGCCAGACGAACAGATCAGCATTTTCCTTCAAGCAGGCTTCAAGCTGCTTCCTAGCAAGTTCGGGGAGCCCAGTCCCAATCTTTACTGCCCTGCTCGGGTCTTCTCCGAAGGGCATCAGCTCGAACTCCTCGTCTGGAACTGGACGACGGTGCTCTTGGCTTGCCTCGTCGTCTTCCTTCTTCTCTTTGCGGAGCTTCTTCTCATCCTTGTTTTCCTGTTTGGAAAAGCGGCTGTCGAGGTCGATGGAGCTGATTTCTGGCAAGGGCAGGGAAGTTGTTGCCTTGGACTTCTTGGACTCGGGGAGCTGCCCGATATATTCATTTCCTTTGGAGGAGGCATTGAAGACTCTCCTTGCAGCTTCAATATCTCCATGCAGTGTCGCAACTTGGCCTTTATGAGTATAGTACTTCATCTTGAGGTGGGCAGTTGAAGGGACAGCCATTAAGTCAGCAATAGCTGTCCGGCCCAGGATGCACTGGTAGAGAGAAGGGCAGTCTACTACCAGGAATTTCACTTTGATGGTTTTTGAAGTTTCTTCAGAGCCAACGGTGACTAGCAGGTCTACATAGCCCCATGGCTTAGTTGTTGCTCCATTAAATCCGGAGAGATCAGATCCAAAGTAAGGAGTGAGGTAGGTCTCATCTAGTTGCAGAGTCTTGAAAAGTTGGGAATACATGATATCACAGGAGCTTCCTTGGTCGACCAGTACCCTGCGGACGTCCATATTTGCCATGTCCACTCTGATGAGCAGGGGTATCTGGGAGTTTGCAGTTCCACCGGGCAGCTCTTCCATATAGAAGGCTAAGGGCTTTGATTGCCCTTTCGGTTTATCCAAAGTTGCATTCAGGTTGGAGGAGCCATCTATCAATTCTTCAAATTTTCTCTTGATGGATCCCACAGTTTGTTTGTCAAAACCTCCACCAGAGATAACCATAGCTTGGGCAAGTGCGTCCCATTTGTTCAGTGTGGGAGCAACATAGGTGTCGTCCAAGTAGTCAGGGACAAAGAAGTCTTCAGGTCTGGAGATGGCAAGGGCAACTGGCTTGTGCCCGGATTTTTCTGGTGCAGCTTCTTCAGTGTTGCTGGTCTCAGCAGCTTCTGCCCGGGGAGCATTGCCCCTCTTCACGTATTGTTTGATTTGCCCATTTCTAATCAAAATTTCAATGGCGTCTTTCAATTGGATGCAGTCGTCAGTCAGATGGCCGTAGCCTTTGTGGTACTTGCAGTATCTGCTCTTGTCTTGTCCAGGCTTTGAGGGTTGTTGTCTTGGAAATTTAATTCCTGCTTTAGAGAACTCAGCTGAGTTGCACTCTTTCCAAATTTCTTCCTGAGTTTTACTAAGGGGAGTATAGTTGCTGAATGTGCTGGGAGGTCCACGGGGTTCTCTAGGCCTTTCGCCTCTTCGTCTTCCTCCTCCTCGGCTGGACTGTTCAGCATTTGAACGAGGAGCAGGCTGGTTGTTTCCTGCTCGCCCATAACGGGCAGCATCTGCAGCTTGTTGCTCCTCATATTGGATGTAGGCTTGAGATTTAAGGAGGAGGTCGCTAAAGGTGCGCGGTTTTTCAATTCCCACGGCTCTTGCAAAGTCACTGTTTGGCCTAAGGCCCCTTTGTAGCAGGTACTTCTTCATGTCATCAGTTGTTTCTACCTGGACGGCTTCTCTGTTGAACCTCTCTATGAAACTGCGGAGAGATTCATTATCAGCTTGGAAGATGGCGTCCAGGACTGCCTCAGTCTTTGGTTGCTTGCGGGAAGCAGTGAAGTGCCTGCAGAATTGGTCGGTCAGATCCATCCATGAGATAACGGAGCGAGGAGCTAGGCTGTGGTACCAGGCCATAGCTCCCTTTCTTAGTGTAGTTGGGAAGATTCTGCATCTAATTGCTCCGCTGACCCTTAAGAAGTTCAGGGTAGCATTGACTGATGCGATGTGTTCATCTGGGTCAGTAAGTCCATCATAAGCTGGGAGAGCAGGTGGTCGCTCACATCCCTTTGGAACGGGTGCTTGAAGGATGTCGTGAGATAAAGGGCAGCGGGGATCCTCCTCGTCGCTCTCTTGTGAGTTTAGGGGAGGTGAGCCCTCACGATTAGGAGTAGGGCTCCTGGAGAATTGGTCAGTGTGATGGCTGCGGCTTACTGGCTGCCCTTGTTTGGTCATCAAGCTGAGTCCCTGGGGAGAATGATGACGAGGAGGTGTTCGGTCCACAATTTTTCCTTTTTTCACATTTGGAGAAGATATACCCTCGCGGGTGTTTACACTGATTTTTGGTAAACAACCGCTAGTTTAAATTAATTACTTGAGAGATCAACTAGTAAATCTCGGGACAATTGTTCATGCATTTTGTTAAAGTAAACTTGGAAGTTTATCTTTAAAGACATCCTTATTTTATAAAAGAACAATATGTTTAATTTCTGAAACATATGTTAGAATGCAATTAAAGCAAGTTCACTCGAACGAGGGAACTAATGAAAAGCAGAATTTGTAAACGCTTCAAGAAAATAAAGACTTATGAAAAAGTAAATTTGCATTTAGAATGTAAAAGTTACAAAGAAAATGTAAAGGTTCACCGATTCATACATCTTTCTCGAGTAACTCGTTTCTCGCTTTAACATGGATACTTTGAGTGTTTGAGATTTTGTGTAAATGAATTGTGACCCCTACTTCGACTACACATACTTCTATTTATAGAAAATTAAGCAACGTCTATCCTAACGTTAAACTACTAAACTTCAGCCACGCGTCCTTTGCATTTGAAATGAACCAAGGCCTTTAAACCGTTGTAACCGTCGAAGTCGAATCACACTTAAATGATAAAAATGCTCTAAGTCCATAATTCTTGACTACTTCGATTCGTTGGCTTCTATCGAAAGATTCTTCAGTCTCGAGCTATGAAGCTTTTCCATTAGGATTCTCTTGTTCTTAAAGACATTACCCTTAACCTTCATTTAAACGATAAGAGAAAGAATCTCTCTTGTTTTTGAAGACATTAAAGACTAAGGCTACCTAAAGCCATTTCAACAGGTTTGTATAGCAATAAATGTCTTTGGAACCTGGAGATTATAACATATTTTACCTTGAGCTAAAATATGGGATAACAAATTGCCCCCAAAAATGCCTATTTCGATTTGAATGACTCGAATGAAATAAGAGATTGGCATTTTTTCAAAGTGCTTCTATTTCCAAACGCCATATCTTTATTTCGAATTGATTACGTCATGGCATGTAAAAGGCAACCGCTTCGGTTCTTACAAAAACTGTCACGTTCTGTACCATTTCTGAGTAGTGGGACACGCGTCAGTTTGAGAAGTTGAATCGGAATAGACAAAAAGCGCTTTTTCAGCATTTATCCCTTTTTTAATTAAAATTTTGTCTTAATCCAAGATTGCCTATAAATAAAGCTCTGTCACTTCAGTTGAAATTTTTTCAACTTCTACCAAAGCTTCTCACGCTCCAGAAATCTCTCAAAATCTTTCTCCCAATCTTGAAACACCAAAGATTCAAAACAAATCTGAACTTACCGGATCTTTGATTACCTTCTTCAGTTCGCATCTTTCAAGATCTCAGATCTACATCTTTTCTTTCGTTGTCTCAAGAACTTTCATGGCGTCTTCATCTAACAAGTTTCAAGTTCCTTTTGCTGGAAAATGGAGCGATTTCTCCGTTGCTGATGATGGGACGAAGCATGTTCCAGAACCCAAAGGTAGCAAAGAACATCGAGAAATCTGGGAAAGTCAGGTAATGATTCCCTTTGCTATTGATAAAAATGTTTATGCTTTTGGTGGTCCGATTCCAGATGATATGAACTTGACTAGGGAAGTAGATGAG
The DNA here is from genome assembly GCF_020283565.1 of Trifolium pratense. Taxonomy (NCBI): domain Eukaryota; kingdom Viridiplantae; phylum Streptophyta; class Magnoliopsida; order Fabales; family Fabaceae; genus Trifolium; species Trifolium pratense. The sequence continues at coordinate 57,115,341 of NC_060063.1, forward strand.
ATATTTCCATGTCTCGAAACTTGTGAACCCAGAATCTTTGACAGCAAACCCTATAACTTTGAATATATGCTGACAAATTATAAACCCTTTCGATCCCATCCTTATTACGGAAATAGCCTTTACCTTACCTGGCTTGATCGAATAGAACAATCCTTTGGCAAATTCTGGAAAGATTATGGAATCTTCGAGTTAATACAATTTTCTAGGATAGGGCCCAAATACCAACCTGAAATGCTCATTGCTGCGATGCATTTCTTTGAAAAATCTACCAACACCTTTCACTTCAAAAGTGGTATGATGACACCCACCCTGTTCGATGTGTCAGCTATCACAGGGTTAAGACCCACTGGCAAAACTTACAGCCCTGATGATGTTAGTGATAACATCACTCTAAACTACAAAGAAAACGCCTTTTCTGCCTTTATCCTCAAACATTCAGGACCTGAGAATGAAGAAGTCTCAGATGAGGAACATGTGGCCTTTCTCACTCTATGGCTATCCCATTATGTATTTTGCTCTCGATCTCTCCAAATTGCTAGGAAATTTATACCCATGGCTGTGCAAATACATGAAGGATGCCATTTTGCCTTAGGACGCCTTCTGCTGGCAACCCTGTATGAGTCGATTGGGGAAGTTTGTGATAACCTAAAAGGTTTAGTTCCTGCCAAATCGAAATCGAAGAAAGCCGCCACTGATGGATGTTTTCAAGCTGCTGGGCCAATGTGGCTATTACAATTGTGGTTAAATGCCACCTTTGAAAAGGAACTTGGTTTGTTCATTCCCACTGAACATCATGCTTCGATAGCTAAAAGGAAAATTGAAGGCACCCGCTTGATAAGGCTTCAACCTAATCCCCTCGAACAAAACACTCAACAGCTTTTCATGAAGTACATGAAGATTTTCTTAGCCATTGACCAATTCAAGCCTGAGCATGCCCCATTTGTGAAGAGAACCATTGGTCCCTCCTGGTTCGTCAAAGAAATACCAGTGTTGAATCCTAATGCTGAGGAGGAAATAAATGAAACCTGGACAGCATACTTAGATCCTACCATTCTGTCTATTCGAATTGGTACCCTATCTTCTGAATATGCATTAATTGGGTATCAACCAAATTTGGTCTCTAGGCAGTTTGGCTTTTCACAGCTTCGACCAAAGAGCATGTATATAAGAAAGAAGAACATCGTGCTTGGGACTACTGTGACTTCCACTTTGTATGAAAGGTACATGAAGATTAGTCGTGATAACGTTTATGGCTTCGAGCCATTTGACTTCAATCTTTCTTACTACTGTACACAAGAGTTTGCCAACTGGTGGAGGCGATATTTCGACAGCAAACACCTAGGAGATGCAGTGCTTATCTCGAGGTTGGAGAGTGGGTTTACTCGCCCTCAGATAAAGAGAATCGAACAGCAAGTCAAGACTACAGGTAGCTTGTCTATATATGCACTCTCTTTTACCAAATATTCTCATATTGTTTCGATTTAACCTTTTGCTTACGTTTCTTAGTTATCAAGAAACAAGCTGCAGAATCTGTTAAGACAGTTAAAGAGAAAACAACATCAAAGGCAGTTGAGTCTGAAGAGCCTTCTAAGGTACATACTGAATCGAAACTTGTTTTCCTTTGAAAAATTCTAAGTTAAATCTTTATTTTCTAACCTACTTCTTCTAGGCACGTAAAAGACCAACCAACCTCCCTTCTACTGAGACTGGCCCATCGAAGAAGCCAAAACCTAACACAATAGTCGTTAGTGACGAAGAAGAGGTATAAGTTTTTTTTCTAATTTACTTTCAAAGTTCCTTCAAATCCATTAACTCAAATGTTTCTTATCTCGACTCCTATTCGCAGGAAGAAGAAGAAGAAAGTTTCCAAAGGAAGAGGAAGCAACCTCCTATGAATGTCGAAACAAATATTCCATAAACTACTTCTGATAGTCTTTCCACTGAAGAGAAGGAAAGGAAGATGAAAGAGAAGAAAGAGAAGAAGGAAAGGAAAGAAAAGAGGAAAGAAGAAAAGAAGAAAGAAGGAAAGAAAAGTTCAGAGGATCGAACCCGGGAGAAAAAGCATAAGAAGTCTAAGTCTTCAAGCGATCCTTCTGCACAAACTCCTTCGATCTCGAGCGAACAACAAGAGGCTACCCCTGAAGCTGAAGTTCAAGAAGATTTTGTTATGCCTGATGCTACACTCAATGAATTGGATAACATGCCCCAGCAAAACATCAATCCAGAGGTATTTGTACTATTTTACTTGCATTTTCTCATTCATAATAAGTAAAGTTATATCCCCTGATATTCGATTCTGTTTTTCAGGACATCATATCGAACAAGTCTAGTGGTGATACTCTCAAAGATAGTGAGACCACTGTTTCTGAAAAGATCATACCAGAGCATCCTATGTCTGCAGAGACTGATAACAAGACTTCTCCTTTCAAGGAATGGAACGAAAATCCAACAGTCGAGGTCAATGCTGATGAAGCTTCCTCAGAAGAAGAAGACTTTGATTCTGAAGCCATAAAGGAAGCAGAGGCTGGTGGATCAGAATTGCTACCTGAAACTTCGACATCGAAGCTGTCAGCCAGCCTAGGGCTCGCTGAAGAAGAATTCATTTCCTTGCAAATTCATGATCCTGAAGCTGCTCTAAAACTTCTGATTTCTAAAACGACTACTGATCCTTTAAGTTCAAGTGGACCCAGTAATTCAACTGCTTCAGATTCAGAAATCAATTCTTCGATTCGACAAGATTCTCTGATTTCGAAGCTATATACTGACTTCATCAATGGAGACATCTTGGCGTCAGTTGAAGAACACCCTGCTAATGCTTTCAAGCATAAGTCTTTTTTGAACAAGTTGCACAATCCTCAAACTGATCTCGAAACCTTGAGGAAAGTTATCCAGCTCGAATCGATCTTGGATCAATTTGCTACTACGGTGCAAAGCTTGAAACGCAACTCTCAGAAACTTGTTGGTCAACAGGCTGCTTATGATGCATTATTCGAGAAGGCCATGGCTGCTCAATCGAAAGTTGACCAAATGAAGGCACAAGTTCAACAACCAGGCTTTGGGATTCAAGAATGTACCAACAATATTTCCAAGTGGGAGGCAGAGATAAATTCTCTTCGAGCCGAGATTGCTGATCGAGAGAAGAAGATCCTCGAAGAGAAAGCCAAGCGTTCGAAAATTGAAGAAGCTGTTGCTGCTACCACTCAAGAATCTATCCGTGAAGCTGCGAAGGAAGGCATCTCTCACTTTAGTGCTGCCACTGTGATCAAAGAAGAGATCCAATCTCTCGAAGATGCAATTAAGATCCAGACTGTCGAAGTTGGCCTTATCAAGGACCATTATGCTGATTTCAAATCTAAGTGTTTGTCTTAGATTTTCTTTTGATGTTTTAATTATTTTAAATTCTCGAACAATTATCTGGTTTTGTTTTTATTTGGTTTGTAACCTTGACAATTGCCTCTTATGGCACTTTTACTTTGTTTATGCCATTTCAATTTCGTTTCGAATATTTATTCTGTGCTAATATTAACTTCTAAAAGCGTTGGTTTATATTTTTTCAAATACTTACCATTTATATTCAATGTTCGCTTTTCTGAAGTCAATTCTTCTATTTCATACGCACCATTCGAAAATACTTGTATTATTTTAAAAGGTCCTTCCCAATTTGGAGACCATTTGCCTAAAACTCTATCTTTTTTGTCCATAGGCAAAATAACTTTCCAAACTAAATTCCCCATGTCAAAGGTTTTTGATTTAACCTTCTTATTATAGGCCTTTGCTACTCTTTCTTTTGGTCTACTTAAAGTATCAAACGCTCTTAGCCTTTCTTCGTCCAAATCAACCAATTCATCAAACATCATACTCCAATAGTGATCAGTTGGTATCTCCATTTGCCTTTGAATTCTGATAGATTGCAAATAAATTTCCACTGGTAACACGGCATCATGACCATATGTTAATCGAAATGGAGTAGAATTTGTTGATTCTTTAGGGGAATTTCTACATGCCCATAAGACTTGATTTAAAGTCTTGTTCCAATTTCTTGGCTTTTGAGCAATATGTTTTCTGATTAATCCAATTATAATTTTATTGGCAGCTTCTACTTGACCATTTGCTTGTGCATAATAAGGTGTCGAAGTCAAAAGTTTAAACCCTGTTTGCCTGGCGAATTCTTGCATCTTTCGACCAGTAAACACTGAACCTTGATCGGTTGTGATGGTTTCAGGAATTCCAAACCTATAAATAATGTGGTTTTGGATAAAACTTATAACTTCTTCTTGATCAACATTGGGCAGGGGTATAGCTTCGATCCATTTGGTAAAATAATCAACACCAACTATTATGTATTTTTGATTTTTTGATGATGCTGGTTTTATTTCACCAATTAAATCCAATGCCCAACCTCTAAATGGCCAAGGTTTTATTATCGAATGTAATTCACTTGCAGGTACATGTTGGATTCCTGCATGTTTTTGACATTCTTGACAACCTTTAGCAAAATCTATGCAATCTTTTAACATAGATGGCCAGTACATGCCTTGTCGAACTAAAAGCCATTTCATCTTATGGCCTGATTGATGAGAACCACAAGCCCCACTATGAACATCAGATATTGCTATGTAGGCTTCATTTTCACTAAGGCATTTCAACAGTACTCCTTCGAGGGTCTTTTTAAACAATTCATTACCAATGATCACATAATTTGATGCCCTATATTTGATCTTTCGAGGAGCACTCCCGATTGGATTTTCCAAATATTCTACAATTGGTTTTCTCCAATCACCATCTATTAAATTGTCAATGACCAAAATTTGGAGTTCATCATAATTCATTTCTTTATCAGAATTATTTATGTCATTTGGTGACATCTCTGCCCCCTCAAGTTTTGGTATTGACAATTCCAATTGCATTGGCTCATTAGAAATCAATTTTTCTTTGATTTCTATTAATTGTTCTAGCTTTTCTTTGGACACTTTGTATCCTGAAGCAATCTGGGCTAAGTCATTTGCTTCTTGATTTTCTATTCGAGGAACATGTTCTATGTCAATCGAATCGAAACGTTTTAGTAACGCATTTGCTATGACAAAATAACGAATCAAATGCTCTTTGATACATTTGTATTCTTTTGTCAGTTGTTTCAAAACTAGTTCTGAATCACCTTTTATTTTAACGTCTTTTGCCCCCAGGCTTAATAATATTTCTAATCCTGCTATCAAAGCCTCATATTCAGCCTCATTGTTCGAACAAATACCATTAATCCTGTATTTGAACTTAGTAGGAATTTTTTGTGGGGAAATTATCAAAATACCTATTCCAGTACCATGTTGATGTCTAGACCCATCGAAATACAAAGTCCATGGTTCTAGAGCAATGTAATTTTGAGGTGATTCGATTACCGAATGGTCCACAATGAAGTCAGCCACTATTTGGCCTTTAATTGCTTTCAAAGGCTTGTATGAAAGTGAGTATTCAGAAAGAGCCAAAGCCCATCTCCCAATTCGACTATGTAAAATTGGTTTTAGCAACATATGTTTAATAACATCATAATGAGAATAAACATAAACATCAATAGGCTTTATATAATGCTTCAATTTCATACAAGAAAAGTACAAACAAAGACAAAGCTTTTCAATACTACTATATCTAGTTTCAACATCATTAAGGACTCTACTTAGATAATAAATGGCCTTTTCTTCGCCATTTTCGTCCTCTTGGGCTAACATACTACCTAATGTGGTATCAGATGCTGAAATATACAACTTCATAAACTTATTTCTAATTGGTGGCATCAGAGTTGGAGGATTAGACAAGTATCTTTTGATTGCATCGAATGCTTCCTGCTGATCCTGCCCCCAAGTAAAAACATCCTCTTTCTTGAGTCGAAGCAATGGTGAAAAAGCTTGAGCTTTACCACTTAGATTCGAAATGAATCTTCTCAGAAAGTTGATTTTTCCCAACAAGGATTGAAGTTGCTTTTTGTTTGTTGGAGGGTTAGTCTCCAAAATTGCTTTTGTCTTGTTTTGGTTTATCTCAATGCCTTTTTTATGCACCACAAAACCAAGGAAATCTCCTGGCAGTCCGGATGAACTTGCTTCTCAGCAGCCTTTCAATTTCCTCCTTGATCTTAGATAGGATTTCTGGTGCGAATCTTCTTGGTGATTGTTTAACTGGTTTCTTGTCTGGTCGAATGGGTAATCTATGTTCGACCAAATTTCTGTCTAAACCTGGCATTTCATTGTAATCCCAAGCAAAACAATCTTTGAACTCTTTAAGGAGTTCGACCAGTTTATCACGCAAGTCCTTTGGGATATTGGCACTTATGTACGTTGGCCTTTTGATAGAGCCATCTCCAATATCTATTTCCTCCAAAGGATCTTGAGCCTGCATCTTTTGATTGGAACTGGAAGGATCCTTTTCAAATCCTAATGGTTCTTCATCATAGATGCAGTCCAATTTTTGAGTTATTGGCAAAAATTTGCCATCTTCACAGTTGTTGGCTTCGACAGCCATATTTTCTTGCAGCATTGTGGCTTCTAAAGCCATTTTTATCTTGTTTTCGGCCATATAAGCCGAAATCTTGGCCCAAGCATTGGGCTTAGTCATCGTAGTATTCTTCAAGGTCCCACCCAGTTGGGCGGACTTTGCCTTCATCCACATGTGGACCTTCGTCTATCTCCTCTCTCTCCCAAATGAATCCATGAGTTGGATCCAATTTGACAGAATGGTAGACATTATCAGCAGGGGCATAGGCATATCCCTGCTCAGTGCATGGCGATATATTCGCCAATTTCTTATCAAACGAATGCTTGGTTATGTGGTGTGTTTCCGCCCTAAAATAACTTTGATCTGCTTCGATATTTTCTACCACACCATCATCTCTCCAAATACTCACTCTCTGATGGAGAGTCGAAGGCACTGCTCCAACACCATGTATCCACTCCCTTCCTAGAAGCAGATTATAATTGGCCTTCGATGCCACAACCAAAAACAAAGTTGGCCTAACGGTGCTGCCAACTGCTACATCGACTTGAATTGCCCCCAGCGAGAAACCAGTCTCACCTTCGTAATTCGAAAGAACGATGTTGTGAGGGTGCAAGTCAGTAGAGAATTTACCAATCTTGGTAATCATGAATTCTGGCATCAAGTTTACTGCTGCTCCTCCATCAATCAACACTTTGTTGACCCCTACATTGTTTACTTTGGCCTGAATGAAGAGGGGTTTCAAATGATTCTTCATTCCCTCAGTTGGCCTCTCAAAATTGGCCATCTGTTCCTCTAAGCAGCCATTATTCATTACATAATAACACATTGGCTTGTGCAAAGCCAATTCAGACTCATCGAATTCATCCACCCCTTCGGTCACTTCTGACCACACGTCATATTCAGCAGGGAGGATCGAAACTACGTTCACCAGCACATCAAACTCGGGATCTGAATCGAGGAGATCCTCATCTTCCATGTTCTCTCCTTCAAACTCATTTTCAACCTTTTTATCATCCTCTGGTTGAGTCAATCTTTCTTTCAAAGGCCTTCTAGCCACTTCGACAACCTGCTTTCCTTTGTTGTCTTCAGTCTTTTGGGCCACTTGAAGGGAGAGCCTTTGTTGGCGCTGATGCCTACGCCATTGTGTGCGGGTCATGGGATTCTTTCCCTTGTAATTGTTTTTGTAAGCATACTTCTTCGAATCAACAGAATGACTCGAACTTCCCTTGTCAACAGAATTTCTGACAAAGTTAGATGCATGACCATGAACCCATTTGTTCATTGGTGATTTGTTGGATGGCACAAAAGTATTTGGGTTGCCTAACCTTTGATGTATTGGTTTAGCATGCGCCATGTTCTGTTTTTTCATTGGCCTTGAGTTTGGCCAATTCTCTTTGTTTCTTCTGAATGGTATAAACTTGTTAAGGCCCTCAGTAGCCTTCTTGTCGAATACAGCACTGCACCTTGGGCAAAGCATTACCTCAGACTTGTTAAGCTTGCACCTTTGTAGAAAATCAATCAGTTCCTCTTCAGCCCCAGGATATACTACTTTCATTTTCTCATAGTACTCATTCTCTGGAATAGAAACTAATTGAGCGCCTCCTGATAAGTCCATGGCATCGATCATCAAGCATTCGACCGGTTCCACATAGGAAGCATCAGATATTTGTAGTGGATCTTCGTCAATTTTCATCTTGTGTCCGGATTTCTCTCCAAACTTCAGCCTTCCATCTTTCAAAGCCTTTTGAACCAGATCCCTGAAAAGAACACATTGTGAGGTTTTATGACCCAAGAAATTATGAAATTTGCAAAAACCTCTTTTCTTTTGCTGTTCAAGGGGAGGCACTTTCAATCCCTTTGGAACAACAATTTGGCCATCAGTAACCAATAAATCGAATATTTCATCACATTTAGTTATGTCAAATGAGTAAGTTTTAGCAACAAATTTATCATTCTTAGGTTCGACAGGATTTTTCCCATTCGAAGGTTTTAATAATTTACAGACATAAGGAGGGCCAGGTTTTAGTTCGGCCACATTGATTTCATTATCCTCTATGTCTCCATAATTTATTACATATTCCTCATCATCATCATCCATAGTTTCGACATAAGCAATCTTTTCCCTCTTTTGAAACTTTGATGATCTAGCCTTTTCAGCCTTAAGGCGTTCGACCTGTCTTACCCTATCTGCTAATTGTGCCATGTCTCTTAGATGTTGCGTATCTAATTTCTTTCGAATCGAATAATCTAAGCCTCCAGCAGCCATTTCGACTAACTCATGTTCAGGCACTTGAGTAAAACATCTGGCCTTGAGTAGCCTAAATCGATTCAGATAATCATCTATGGACTCTGGTGTCTTTCTCCTCACACTGGCCAATTCCTTCAAACTAATCTTAGATTGGCCCATATAAAACTGTTCATGGAAAGCCCTTTCCAATTGAGTCCAATGCTGAATCGAACGGGGGGGAAGAGTTGTGAACCAAGTGAAAGCATTTTTTGTAAGGGAATTTGGGAAATATTTCAACCTTAAATTTTCGTTATCTGCCAAATTTCCTGCCTCGGCAAAAAATCTTGCCACATGTTCCACTGTTGACTCGGCTGTGTCCCCAGCAAACTTTGTGAATTTGGGGATCTTCCATCCCCTTGGCAATTCAGTTTGTAACACGTATTCAGATAATGGGGAAATAAAGTTAGGCCTATGTAGGCCAATATTGAAACCGTTTTGAGTTAAAATAGTTTCGACTAAATTTGCCAAGTTATCTTGTTGCGCAAAATTATTTCTTTGCACATTTCTCACTACTTCGTCAGCATTCTGATTTCTATTAACCAAAATTACTTCAGGCTCTGGCCCATGGTTCACTACTGGGGCCGGTGGTTCCTCTTGTACCACTTGTGGTACTTGATTGTTTGGAACTTCATTGTTCACATGAAACCCTTGGTTCTGAACCTGTGTTTGGTTTCGAATGGGCTGAAGGTTTTGGTTAGGCATTGCAGGGGTGCCAAAGAAATCTGCAATACGCCCCATCTGATGGGCCAACAATTGATAATTGTTATTTGTATTGTTAATCAAGGGATTCAAAATAGTTCCCAATTGCGAAGTCAGAGTATTAACCATTTCATGATTACTCTCGTCCATTTGTTGTCGAAAGGACATCATAGTTACATTGGTTAAATTTTGTAAGGCAATATCTCTGGTCCTATTTCCCACAACAGAGGCTGCTGGGGAAGGCATGGTACCCCTGTCAGGATTTGGGTTAGAATTATGTAAGCCTGCCATCAAAGAATCTGGCATTCCTAGTCCTGATTGGTTCAATAAAAACGATCGAATGGGGCTCCTTACATCTTCAGCACCAGGCTGACTGCCCCCTATACCATGTGATACTAACGAAGATATCGACCCAGACACAGTCGAACTCGTTGAGGGCATTGTTACCCCTATATTCCCAAAACTGACTGCAGGAACGCTCGAAGCAGATGTTCCAGAGCCTTGGGCCATGACAGTAGCGTTACTAATTGACGCTTGTGTTGGCTGTCCTTCAGGATTTGGGACATTGTTGTTATTGTTTTGATTATTATTTGGTGGTCTAACCATTTTTGATCTAGATTTGACACTAGTTAAATTTGGTAAAGATTTACCACTTCTCAAATGCATACAAAATCAAAACACAAACTATAAACACTAACTGTCTTAATACTTGTAAAAGGATTTTTAGAAAATAAACTTCTTTTAACAATGTAAATCGCACAAAACAACCCGTCCCACTGGGCGTGCCAATTTGTTTACACTGATTTTTGGTAAACAACCGCTAGTTTAAATTAATTACTTGAGAGATCAACTAGTAAATCTCGGGACAATTGTTCATGCATTTTGTTAAAGTAAACTTGGAAGTTTATCTTTAAAGACATCCTTATTTTATAAAAGAACAATATGTTTAATTTCTGAAACATATGTTAGAATGCAATTAAAGCAAGTTCACTCGAACGAGGGAACTAATGAAAAGCAGAATTTGTAAACGCTTTAAGAAAATAAAGACTTATGAAAAAGTAAATTTGCATTTAGAATGTAAAAGTTACAAAGAAAATGTAAAGGTTCACCGATTCATACATCTTTCTCGAGTAACTCGTTTCTCGCTTTAACATGGATACTTTGAGTGTTTGAGATTTTGTGTAAATGAATTGTGACCCCTACTTCGACTACACATACTTCTATTTATAGAAAATTAAGCAACGTCTATCCTAACGTTAAACTACTAAACTTCAGCCACGCGTCCTTTGCATTTGAAATGAACCAAGGCCTTTAAACCGTTGTAACCGTCGAAGTCGAATCACACTTAAATGATAAAAATGCTCTAAGTCCATAATTCTTGACTACTTCGATTCGTTGGCTTCTATCGAAAGATTCTTCAGTCTCGAGCTATGAAGCTTTTCCATTAGGATTCTCTTGTTCTTAAAGACATTACCCTTAACCTTCATTTAAACGATAAGAGAAAGAATCTCTCTTGTTTTTGAAGACATTAAAGACTAAGGCTACCTAAAGCCATTTCAACAGGTTTGTATAGCAATAAATGTCTTTGGAACCTGGAGATTATAACATATTTTACCTTGAGCTAAAATATGGGATAACAGCGGGGAGGGGAGACATGGTCTCTTTTCTTGCCAGGTTGCTCAATCCTCTCGAGGGCAGGTCGTCGTTGTCTGACAGTTTCTTGACGAGGAGGGGATTGAGAAGTAGGAGTTCTCCTCGGGGGAGAGTTGTTCCTTGAGAATCGCTGATTCCTTTCCAAGCGATCGAGTCTCAGATTCTGCTCGTCCATTCGGCGATTCTGGCCTTGGAGAGCTTCGGTGGTTTGTTTCAGGGCAGCTATGAGTGTTGCTAGTTCAGCATTGGTAACTGAAGCAGCGGACAAGTCGGTCTCTGCTGATTTGCCCTGCTCGGATTGGGGACACTTCCCTGCCTGCTTCTCAGTCAAGACGACCAAGTCGCCATCCTCAGAAGTCCAGGAAGTTTCCTGCCCGTCTCTAGGGTCTGACTCGGGGAGGGCCTGGAGGTCAGTGATGAGAGCAGGAGACAGGCGGGGAGAAGGTGGAGGAGCAGCGTCCTCAACGTCATTGTTGAAATGAGATGAACTGGCCATGACGAAGAAGTGATTGATTGGTTTTGTTCTTTAGTTTTCTTGTTCGAAATAAAGAAGGGGAGAACTCAGTTCCCCACAGTCGGCGCCACTGATCTTAACTGTTGATCAGAACAGGTAGAAGGCCAGCTGGAAGTCCGTTGAGCAGGTGGTAGGCAGCAGGTCCGAGCAGATGATCCACGGAGGGGGGGGTTGTACCTGCAGGTGCTCCGATGCCTAAGTCAGTAAGGGTAGAGAGCAAAAGAGATACTAGAGAGAAGTTAGAGAGAGAGAGTAATTGCAATAATGAATAGTGTCTACCTTGCTCTCCCATGAGGGAGAGTATTTATAGCCCCCAGCTCTGGGCCAAAGGTCCTCTTAGTGGGCTGGACTAGCCAAGGCCCATTAAGAGGGACTGCCAAGATATTACCCTTAGATAGTGGGTAGAGTAGTAATTTTACCCTATCTTGGTGGAGAGGTTGTGCCATGCTGACATGGAGGTGGTTGGGCAAGCCATGTGGACTTTGTGAGGGTCTAGGTGGACTAGCATTAGTCTAGTCCAGAACAGTGAATATCCATTTTAATCCTTCACAATTTTCTGAAGGTCCAATTCAGTCCCACAAAAGTAAAATTCAAATTAGTCTTTGACATTTTTATACAAGAGACAAACTAGTCTCTGGTCTGGTTTGTTATAATAGAATAGAATAACTAATTTGTCTCCGGTATAAAAATGTTAGAGATTAATATGGATTTTATTTTTGTCTGAGACAAAACTGTATTGTTAGAAAATTGTTTGGGACTTATATAAATTGATACATGATCAATGAACTAACTAAGAATAAATACATTTTGTAGGGAGTTATGGGATCTGCAGTAGCATTATGTCTCCAAGCATGGTGCATTTCAAAGAGAGGACCTGTCTTTTCTGCTATGTTTACTCCTGTTTGTACTGTAATTGTGACTGTATTAGCTGCCTTGTTACTTCATGAGGAAATATACATTGGAAGGTACATATTAATATTTCAGTTATGATAATTAATAAAGATTCTAATCTAGTACAGTAGGTGATTTCAACCAATATTTATTAATATGACTAAATGATTCTATTGCTTCATGAGTGTTAGCTTGATAGGTGGAATTGGAGTGATCATTGGCTTGTATATTGTGCTTTGGGGTAAAGCTGAAGATGTGGTTGATGTTAAAGAGAAGATAATTCCAAAAGCTATGGTTAATGAGACAGAGGAAATTGTTGACAATAAATCTTATGGAAAAGCATATAGTAAAACTGATTTGGAAGAACCACTTTTATCTCATGAATCTACATACTATTGATAATATTTCAATTGTTTCTGGTGGGTTGGGTTATGTATGTAGAAATGTGATATAACATCTTTGTACTCGTGGGTGTTGGAGGAATGATATTGCATAACTGATATTTCCTCCTTCTTAAATATCATTTTCACTTTTCGGTGCAATATTTTTCAATTCACATAATTATTATTATATACATTATTCTCAAGGAAATAAACCAATAACTTAAGACGATAATTTAGTAAAAATATTATTTATTTTAACAGCATATTATGTTTCTTAATATATGTACAAAAATCTTAAAAGACATTTTTTTTATAGCACATTACAACTAAAATCTTATAACCACTCAAAATTTGTGAAATGGACTTGAAAATAATTTGAAGTCGTTATTCTTCTACAATAATACTCTTACTAGTTATTATTTGTATAAAATAGTTTCGTGAACATATTTCAATTGGTTGAGACATTACTTGTAATATGTTGAGATTGTGGTTCGAATCTTAATACACCTATTTATTAACTTTAAAAGATGAAATTTTGAGTTTGTCAAAATTTTTTTTTTTGATATTTTGAGAGTTATAAAGATGACTTGATGGTTGAAGATGAATATGTTATGGAGAAGAGATAAAAAGGTTAGGCGATAAAATATTTGTGCTGTCTTGATTAAATCTCCCACCGGTATAAAGTCTCTCTGGACCAGACCAAATATTCATGATTTCTTCGTTTACCAACCTCTTGAGTCCAATATTCATTTTATTAAAGATTTAATAATTATGTACTTGTTTTTTTTGTGAAATAGACTAGAGGCTAGAAATTTCACCCTTAAGGCGAATAAATGAGATGACCGGAGTTCGAACTTGCATATATAATGCAATGTTCTATCAACTGAGCTAAGTTGAATTTGGATCCTCAGCAACAGGGAGACCTACTACAGTTTCTGTTGCAAAATTTTCAACCTTAAAAATCAATCTAATGAATTTGTTCGCAGATTGATCTTTTTAGTTTTTTACACATCTTTTTTAGTTTTTAGCAAATTCGAATATGTACTCTACTGATTTGAATAGATGATTTAATTACAATTTTCTCTAAATTTACCTATGATTTAATTATGATATTTTTTGGTACAAGATTTAATTGTGATTTTACTCCATTAAAACTTTACAACAAAATAAAAGTTGGAGTTATTTTTTACCGTTAAAAAAAAAAAAAAAAAAAAAAAAAAAAACAGCAGGAGGTGTAACGGTGAAAACCGAAAAAATGACACGAAACGACGTAGTCTCACATAGACAGAGCAAAATCATCATATTTTCGTTGTTGCTCGATTCAATTCAATAATTCAATTCAATTCCATCGTTGTTGCTCGATTCTTCTTGTTTCCCTAATTCTCAATCAATTTCCGTTTCTTCATATCTCACTCACCTTCATTCTCCTCACAATTTACAAGGTATATATATATATATATCAATTTTCGTTTTTTTATTTATTTAATAATAATCGATATGAACTTCATTTCTCGCGTTTTACAGAAACTAGTTTCGATGATGCAAACACCCAATTCAAAGTCTGGTGAATTAACCACACCCTTAATTGTGAGTCATTTCATTATTTTATTTATGTATGAAATTGATTTCTATGTGCAAAAACTATGTAGTATATGTTTCGTTGTGTTTATTGTTTCATAAATTTTAGTTTTTTACATATAAGAATTTCGAATTTTATTTGAATGATTTTGTGTTAGGGAACTTAGGATGTATGTATAATAATGGCTAATTGCAGTAATTAAAGTAGTTAAGCGTTGTTATACAAGTTAGTTACTTGAAGTTCTTATTGGGCTATTTGTATAAATACGAGAATTTAATGTTGGAGTTGATTATTATTATGAAAAATAGGAGAAACCCTTTGAGGAGAGATATCTCGCCTATTAGCTTAACCAAGGTCCTGAGTTTGTTCCCTGACTTGAGCATGCAATAGTGTTAAAACTCTTGCCACCCATTTGGGTCCCATAAGGTTCGAGGGATTAGTCTCTGTAGTTGCGCTTGGAGGATACCCGGTTTACGGAAAAAAAAAAAGAAGAGATATCTCACCTAGTATTTCCTATTTCTTAAAGAAAGTTTTTTTATTTGGAATCCAATCCTTCGATTCCTAACAGTCTGGTATACAGCATATAGATAATTAGATATGCCTGTGGTATCCACTAGCGATCAAACTAATTATAGAGAAACAATTAGGTTGGTTATGAGAGGTTAGATGCCTTAGTTTGATGGTGTGCGTTGGAAGCATTCATCGTCTGGTTTTAGTGTTGTTTTTAGAATGATAGGTTTCTTAGTGAGTAGTGACAAAATTTTAGTGCCCAATGAATTATATAAAATGTTAGGATATTCTCTTATCTTAATTCTTAGGTAACCTGAATTTTGTCTTTTAACTGGAGTGACAGTTATGAAGGGAATGAATATTCCTTTTCTTATTTCTCAGACAAACTGAGAGATGCGAGTATATCATTTCCATTTATATTTTAGAATGAGTATATGCTTACGTTGTGTTGGAAGCATGTATATGTAAACCAAAGTTGGAAAATAAGCAAATTATTTGCAGTCTAAACTTTTGTTCACCTGGATTTCTTACTAATAAAAGAAAAATTAACATATTAAATTTAATTATTTAAATAAGCATATTTTGGTTTATCATGTGTATTTATAAAGAAACAAGTTTGGTATGTAGTATACCTTCAAGACACGGAGAGAATTCAAACAAAATGAGTGTTCAGGACAGGATGAACCAAATATTAAGTAAAAATTTAATATTTATCGTGTAATACTTTTAGAACATATTAATATATCTAAACTGCAGTTCAACCTTAAAAACTTGATCCTTTTCGTTTTTTGATTCAATGACCATTGTCTGGTTTGGTTTACTAGACATTGTTAAAATTTGTGCAGATCTACTTTGTTTACTAGTGTAAAGTTTCTTTTTCATGATATAAATGATACAAAATAAGAGATAAAAACAATGCTACATACAAGTTCCTAATAGGAAGTTGTAATTAGAGTTGAAATGATGGAGACTAAACTATTTACAATGAGAGGTAGTCCTCTGTTGAGAATGAAATCAGAAAAGAAAGAAACCGAAGAAGAGAAACTTCACAGACATTACAAAACCTCTCGACCATAATCATTTCTTACCAATCTCTCCCAGGTCCTATCCAACTCTATCATTTTCGCACACTACCCTCCTTTTTCAACACTTCTTCCCATGTATGCAAGGTTGTTATATCCCTTTACACCTAACCGTTCAAATTCTCTTCTGCCCTACATATAGTGTCGTCGAAGTAGTAGTTGTATGAGACCTAACAGTTCTTTCCATAATCCATTTTCTGAATTGCAATCACTTTGATTCCTGATTAGATCCAAGTATACTAGACAGGAATTGGTTCCAATGTCGTCTTTGATTTGTTTTTTCCGTCTGAGCTTCTGTGACTATCATTGTTAATTCTTCCATGAACTTTATTTTTTGCATTTGCACTACTGGTTATGGTGGTGCAAGTTCAAAATTCACATCACGGGAAATCAAGAACTCAGTTTTGGTAGTTTATGTATATTTTTTTCCTTCATAATTTCATAATTTATAGCGATGAAGTTATTGGTCTTGAGACTAAAAATTCTAGCATTTATGTTGCCAGTTTCATTCCTTGTATTCCTATAAAAACATGGATTTTTAAATGTTGGAGGATTGTGAGAATTCGATTTAAAAACATGGTGAATGAATAGGAGGAATAATTAAACTAAAAATGTCATTGTCTGCACAAATGCTAATTATTGAAACAAATAACTGGGATTCTTGCAGAAAATTTTAAATTTGGGAGCAATATGGTTTAGTATGAAGGGGGGGTGGGGGAGATATCTAGTTATTATGGTGCCTTGCACCCTGGAATGCGAATTGTTTTGTTTATAGGAAAGGGGTTCTGCTAAGTAATAGTAAATATTTGTTTTAAAAGGACTAAGGAGTGAGGTGAATGCACACTAGGTAATACTTCATTACCAAAAGTTGCCGATTGCCTGTTATGCATTGACAGCCACATCCTTTCTTCGTGGCTAAAATGGTAGGTAAGAGATAGTTTTTTGGTGCAGTCAACCATTTTCAACTTGTGAGCAGTTTCTTTCTACTTATATGCATAGCTTCTTGAAGCCTGCACCTTATGATTCCTGCAGAGCGGAATTTGCTCTTGTTAATCGTGGAACATGCTGTTAATGCTAGTTGGGTTCAAATGCTTTTTTGCTAATTTTCTACTGCATTATATTTTTCTTGGTTTTAGTATTTCCACCTTTTATTATAGTTTCATAAAAAAAAATGAATCTCATCTATTTTACAAACACAGGCACAACCACAGGAAGATGGTTTGACAAATGATGGGATGATTCCTCAAATATTTTCATCTGTGCCTGCTCTCAGTGATGCTGCTTCTTATCTTTCACAAACAACATCATACTTAGCTGGTTGTTTCTCCGACTATTCAGGCAAGCTTCTTTGTGGTTTTTCTAGTTCTTCTATTGTTTATTTTGAGTAATCTCTGTTCAGAAGTTTAAAGAATTGTGAAGCCAGATCCTATAATTTTCCATAAACAAATAATTACTGATGAAGCTGGATTATTATGTGGCCTGTAAAATAAAGTTTTTGGTTTATAAGCTAGAGGAATTGTGTTTAGCAAAAATCACTTCAACTGCTGCATTTTACATGGGAATTGAAGATTGTCGAACATAATTGCATTGCCTTTGTATTATTGTCATTGGCCACCTTTCAGAAAAAATAAAATTCCGTTTGAGGTATAAGCAAAGGCTGCAAAGCCAGGAAGAATGGATTTATGGTTTTAGAATTTTAATGTCCTCATGTTGTTAAACCTTATAGAAACCCAGCTCTAACCAAATCCATGTAAAATATACAATTGTGGTTGTCACTACTCACTGCCGATTTTATTGTATTTCTGATTAAGTTCTGAAAATATTATATTCTTTGTGTTTCACGTATTCCAAACAACTTTAGTCTGGGTGCATAACTTCATGACTTAGGACCCATTTAAATACGCCCCTGTATTAAAAAATTCCACCTAAACATAATTTAAACTTTGTTGAATCCAAATTGCTTTCAAGTATTGTCTTTTTCTAAATTTCTAATATCCTTATACAATTCTCTGATGGATCAGATTGCCTCATGTTTTCTTATAGGATTTTGTTAAAAATTATGCCATTGATTTATAAATACTCTGTTTCACGTCTAGTCTTTATTAAATGTACTGACAACAAGGCCTTGACATTGGCAATTTCAGACCCTAAATCTTATGTTTTGTTATTTTTTCAGTAGAACATTCCCCAATACAGTCTGGTGCTTCTGACATTCGTGCACAAGAATTTGTGGCTGTTTCTTCCGCAGAAACTGAGGCATCTACATCTACTAATATTAATCATATTTGTTCAAACAGAAAGAATTTAACAAGTGTCGAATCATCTAGCACTTCAACTTCTTCACCTCTAGTTATGCATGATGAAATCACAAGGATTTCTAGCAGTGACCCATTACAAAATGCCAGTACACTTGTTGTTCAATCAAATAATACCGGACAAGGTGGCATTTCCATTTTCCGAGGGTATTATTTTTGTCATCCCAATCTGAGTGTGATTTTTTCTGCCAAGTCCTTTTTCAAAATTATGAAACTACACACGTGACATTGTTGGATATGAATTATGAAGCTACAGTTATTTAACTGTTCAATTTGTTTCTTTATGAGTTTTTCAATGAAATAAGGATTTAATGGGCATACACAGTTGGTGTAAATCAGTTTTATACTGTCATCCAATGGGAGCCCTATTTTTCCATTTTGTGTCCTTGTATTTTCTTCTATTGCTTTTCCACATTTTTCTTTACTTCCTAAAGTATTAGTATCCTTGTATTTCCGAGGAAGTGGACAGAATTGAGAGAAAGTCAGGAAAAGTGTTCATAGAAATTTCTGAGAATGGGTGATTATCATTCATTCTTTGATCTGAGTTAACCTTTATCTATGAACAGGGTAAGCTTGCAATGCAAGCCACCTAAATATAATAGAAATTATACTGACTATGTAGCCACTAACAGATACCTTACAAGTCATGGAGAGATAACTAAGTTCAACACAATGCAGCATCCCTGCGACCACTCTGTTCTACTTATATTTTCTATAAAGGAGTTGTGGATAAATCAAAAATATCGATGTAGGATACTTTATTTCGAATGAGAAAAATATAACAGTCTATAGGGTCAGCAAGTAAAAGTTGGCTTTGTTTTCTTGTGTGATTGAACAATTCTTAATTCTATTTTTACCATTACATTAGTAGTCCCACTTTAGGAGTTTTGCAATTTATCTTCTACATCAATAATTGGTGCATTAGGACTACCTTTTCAGGATGATACACATAGCAATATTCTGTCTATCGTCACTGCATTAGGACTTCCTTCCTTGATCTTTTTATCTTTGATTTATTTGATATAGAATATATCCCAATTAATATGATATTGATACATCATTTTTTCCCTTTCTAAATATTATGAAATGTATCTTAGTTAAATACTGTACCCAAATGATCGAAAGACGTGTAATTTAAGCTTGGCACATTATCTACGTACTGCTTAGGTTACCATGAGATTAAACTCTAATATTTCTTTCTACATGTCATATAAATTTATGATGTGTCCATTTAAGCTCCAATTCTGTTTTTTTAGGATAGAAAATCTAAACTGCAATTTGTTTAAGCTCTTTTGACTACTGGTGTGGGGATGATAAACTTCTTTATATAATTTCAGACTGATTGACCGCGCTCGAAGAACTGTTCGTGGATCTGCAGATGATATCGGATGGCTTCAACATGCTCAAGGAATGCCCCCGGTTGAAGATGGAACAGAGAGGTTCCAGGAAATTCTTGACGAAATCAAGTTAGTATCGTATTGTTTTATTTTTCTCATATCTTGTTATTTTATTTTTTTCTAACTGTTTTTTCTTACTTTGTCAGGCACGGTGTTCACAGGTTACCAAATTCAATGGTCTATTTATTAATTCCAGGTAAAGTGACTGATTTTGCTCATGGTAAAATTATATCCGTGATTCGCGTACACACACCATAACCCTAAATTCCAGTGAGGAATCCATACTGTGATATTATTTTGGATCACATAGTTTACATACTGTAAATAATAGAATTGTAAGTTTAATAATTATGTGCTATTAACTGTTGTGCCTCTTAAATTGGCAGGTCTTTTCAGTAACCATGGTCCACTTTACTTTGTGAGTACCAAAGTCAGTTTTTCAAAATTGGGTTTGGCCTGTCATATTGCAAAGATTCATAGTGAGGTATATTATAATAATAATTCTAATGGAAAATGCTAAATCTATTTATTGTGTAGATTGTATTGGTGTTATTTTCTTACATTCTATTACTGAATTTGGAGTAATAATTAATCAGGCATCAGTTGAAAAAAATGCAAGAGAGATAAAAGAGTATATTGAGGAAATTTATTGGGGTTCAAAGAAACGTGTTTTGCTTCTTGGACATAGTAAGGGAGGAGTAGATGCCGCAGCTGCTTTATCATTGTACTGGCCTGATTTGAAAGATAAAGTTGCTGGGTTGGTATTAGCACAAAGTCCCTATGGTGGGACTCCTATAGCTTCAGATCTTCTGCGAGAAGGACAGCTTGGTGATTATGTGAATTTACGGAAACTCACTGAGATTGTTATCTGTAAAGTTATCAAGGTATGTTGAATTTGCGTATAATCTCCTATGTGTTCCTTCTTCTTTACACTTGAAATGTGTTTTCTTTGCCATCTTTTTCTATCTGGAGTTTCCTTCTTGCTTTTGAATACAAGATCATAAGAATTTTTACACATTTTTGTATTTTTTTTTTTTGCCGAAACTCTGCCATCTCTGTTTTTGCTTGTCCATACGATTTTTCTAGTTGTAGTATCTTTAGTTATGTGACTTACCATCTCTTTCTACAATTTATCATTTATTTATTACAAGGGAGACATGCGAGCCTTAGAAGACTTGACATATGAAAGGCGGAGGGAATTTTTAGAGAAGCATCGTCTTCCAGAAGAACTCCCTGTTGTTTCTTTCCGCACGGAAGCTAGCGTTTCACCTGCTGTTTTAGCCACACTATCTCATGTTGCTCATGCTGAACTACCAATGGTTGCTTCAGCTGGTGAAAGTACAAAACTCCCTGTGGTGATGCCCCTAGGCGCTGCTATGGCTGCTTGTGCACAGTTACTGCAGGTGAGGTATGGCGAGAAGAGTGATGGGCTTGTGACTTGCCGAGATGCAGAAGTTCCCGGATCTATTGTGGTGCGACCTAAACGAAAATTAGACCATGCTTGGATGGTTTATTCGTCGCTAAATGATGATCTTACGGAAGGAGATGCTGCACAGGTGTGTGAGGCTCTCTTATATCTACTTGTGGAAGTTGGGCAGAAAAAGAAGCATGCGTTTGCAATGAAAGATGAATAAAAAGCATATACTACACGTATTTTTCTTCTATCTATTCATATTTATCTCTCCAAAATCTATATTCAATTTATTTTTTGTAGTCTAGCCGATAAAAAGGTTGAATTAGGACAAGCTAAGAATGTACGTTCTCATAGATATAGATATAGATATAGCAGATCTTGTAGAGTGGACAAGGATTATTTTCAAGTTGATGATATGATTTTTTAGTTGCAATGTCATCATATTACGGGATCTTACCCAAACTAGAGTTGAGCTTATTGCTTTGAAATGTTTCACTTCCTCCTCTATATGAAACTAAGCAAATAATGATAACAAAAACCAATTGAAAAACTGAAAAGATACCAGTAAAGGGTAATGTTTTGCAGACTCTTTATCAACACCTTAGAGAAAATAAATAGTGTGATGAGGTAGGTTGGTGGTGTGACGGGAAAATAGAGACGGAGAAAATGAGATTTCGAATAAGTACAAGAATGATATTTGTTCATCTCATATTTTCTAATACTCATTCGACACCTCTTTTTATCTCTGTCTCTATCTTTCCTATTACATCATCAATCTATCACATTATTATCTCTCTCTTTATATTATTACAGTACACCAAACATTTTCCTTTTTCAAATGAAATAGAAAACAAGATACAGATGCACATTATTCAGCTAACATTTTCGACTACTTCAAAGTCAAGGCTTTAGTTATTTCAAGTCCTTAGAAAATAATTAATCCTTTAATTGTGATCCTTCCTGTGAGCTTCCATGACCATGACCAGTTCAAAGAATAAGCCTTAATTAATTATAAGTTATAAGCTTTGTATTCTAAACAATTTTTTTGGAATGTGGAAATAAGCATTAATTATTATAATGAAATAAAGAGGAAACTTGCATCAAAAGCATACACAAATAATTCATCATTTTACAGACAAGCATCAGATGCATTTCTTTACAACGTGAAAGAAAAAAATGAAACTGAATCTTGTCCTCCTTTTCCGCTCCAAAGTCCTTGTTCAAAGAGAACCCTTTGTCCTTTAGATTTATAAGACCCTTGTCAATTCATTAAAAATCATATTAATTGATTAAACTATAAAGCATCAGTCTCCCCATTATTGGATTTTGCAGATGTTTTAGGATTTCTAATCTAATTATTGCAATCTTTCATTAGCACTGTGCTAATCCACGTGTTAATTAATTACTGAAAGTCTAAGATGTATTGTACTATTGTTGTACAAATCTTGGGCTACACTTCACACGGTATACAAATATATTGTTGCTTTATTGGGTGTTGTATTGTAGTAAGTATCATCAAAGAAAGATAACACATGTTTGGGAGAGTTAATAGTAATTCTCGATTAAAATTGGTTCTAACTTAAAATTAAGATTGTAACGAAGCTTCCATGTTATGAATGATAATACTAAACATATCAAAAGTGTTGACAACTTTTCACACAACATGGAAGGTTAGTTACAATCTAGTATTAAGTTAGAATCATATTATTGTCATCTAAATCTCATCTCCTAAACCAGTACGTATGAATGAAAAATATGCTTACTTATGTACTAGTTTGAGATAAGTCTATTTTTGCAACGTAAATTGTTTTGGTTAGTGAATATTAAACTCATTCTATAAAGATCTAAGTTCTTATATTACTGCCGATATGAGAATTTTGTTCATTGATAATATTCTCTGAGTCTTAAAAAAAAATCGACTTAAGAAATTAGCTGGAATTCAACTCATCTAAACTTTAATTTATCAACAAGAAAAGTTAATTCTCACGGTAACAACTAATTGACTCCACAATTTGTCGTTTTCTTTCCAAGATTCTTATTTATTTGGGTTTTTTTAAGTACTAATTAACCATATAGTCTTATATATAACATATCATATATGTATAATAATTTTCATATATGAAAAGTTGAAATTATAATCATTGTAGTTTGAATCCCAAAATCAGTTGTTACAATAATAAAATACATTAGCCAATGGCACTACAAGTCGTGTTCAATTATATATATATATATATATATATATATATATATATATATATATATATATATATATATATATATATATATATATATATATATATATATATACATATTCTAGTATTAATATGGAGTCTCAAGACAAGATATGTTACTTCATTGTGATGTCTCTACTTCTCTTTTTCTCATAGTGATTGTGATGTCATTTTGCACTTACTATTTAGTTGCTTGAATAATTATAAATAATTGAAAAACAATTTCTTTAGGGTCAGCTAATTTATACACTATCTTTATACACTTTTTCTTTGGTTATATGATTTTGTCGCCTTCTTTGGGTACCTACATGTGTGTCTATACAGAATGAGAATAACCAATTTTTCTTATGATTAATCATGATGCAAAAAGTGTTGCTTAATTAATTAGAAGCAAATCAAAATTATTCGAGCTGATCCTTCTGAGTATTAATATTCCCACAACATATATTTGATAGATTGATTTTTATTTTTATTTGAATCATGATGCATTTAATCTTACATGTATAACTTTCAAACCAGAACCATTTTTTTTAGAAAAAAAAAGAAAAGAAAAGAAAAAGAGGATGTACTTCTCTTGCGTAGCTTTATTGGAAAAGAAAATGTCAAATCTCAAATGTATATTCCTTTAGCAAAGGGGATCATATTTTAAATTTTAAATATAAGATAATTACCTTAAATGAAAGGCATACATGCAACTAAAACCAAAATAAATAAATAAATAAATAAATAAAAAAGGCATACTACCTAAATTAATTATTGACACATTTTAATTTTTTTATTATATTTTTTTGGTGAGCCAATAAAAATCGAATTTAAGACCTCGTGCATACTACATAAAGCTAGCTAGCTACTTGTGTGACACGTTTAGCCTGTAATTGGTAGTTGTTACATTAGTATATCAAGAGTATATAATTAGGTATAATTAACATTTGAGAAAAGTCAATTTAAATAGGAAGATTTTTAACTTGATTCAAAATTTATTAGCAATTAGCAATAATATACTTTTTTTTTAAAAATAATTAGCAATAATATACTATTAAACATACATCACACATTTTTTTATATAATACACATCGGCTCTGTTTGGTAACACAAATAAGCTAGCTTATAGCTTATTATATGAGCTTATAAGCTTGTTTCTGAAAATTAGAGGTGTTTGGTAACAAGCTTTTTGTACTAGCTTATAGCTTTTTTTCAGATGCTATTTCAAGTAGCATTTGAGCTTATAGCTTATAGCTTTTTACACTTTATTCCATTTTTACCCTTTAATTTTTTTTTTTTTTTTTTTGGTAGAATATGTTGAATGATTCTTTAATTATGTAATTTTATATTTAATAACCACTTTAAAAGCTAATTTTACCAAACACTTTAATTTCAATAAGCTAGCTTTTCAGCTATCAGCTATAAGCTAGCTTTTCAGCTATCAGCTAGCTTATCAGCTATCAGCTAGCTTATAGCTTATTTTTACCAAACAGACCCATCATCACACATGTTAAACATACATGTATAGGTAAGTTAACATTTCTTTATATAG
Source organism: Trifolium pratense (assembly GCF_020283565.1). Taxonomy (NCBI): domain Eukaryota; kingdom Viridiplantae; phylum Streptophyta; class Magnoliopsida; order Fabales; family Fabaceae; genus Trifolium; species Trifolium pratense. Next base: position 57,140,310 of record NC_060063.1, read on the forward strand.
TTACCACATTACTAGTCAATCATTAGAGTAAGGGTGTGTTTGGTAACACAAATAAGCTAGCTTATAGCTTATTATATGAGCTTATAAGCTTGTTTCAAAAAATTAGAGGTGTTTGGTAACAAACTTTTTGTACTATCTTATAGCTTTTTTTCAAATGTTATTTCAAGTAGCATTTGAGCTTATAGCTTATAGCTTTTTACACTTTATTCCATTTTTACCCTTTAATTTAATAACTACCCACTCTAAAAAGTAAACTACCCACTATCAATTATGTAATTTTATATTTAATAATCACTTTAAAAGCTAATTTTACCAAACACTTTAATTTCAATAAGCTAGCTTTTCAGCTATCAGCTATAAGCTAGTTTTTCAGCTATCAGCTAGCTTATAGCTTATTTTTACCAAACAGACCCTAAATTTATGTGTGAAGCATAGTATCATGATGAGAGGATTCATACATCTACCGATATATAACTGAGTCAACATTTTGTATACGTGGAATGATAGAGTCATGCTTACGCAATAAGTGCTTTCATATTTCAATTATAACATTCATAAAAAAGTAATCTCCGTAGTGTAGCTCAAATGATAGCTACCAGAAATATTATTGAGAGTCTAGCCACCTTGCGTAAGTAATAAGGCCTTATCCTTGCATAATCCACGACCTTGAATACTCATCTCTGTAAAAGACTTTTTACTTGTAATAATAGAATATTCAAATATCTATTAACATCTTTACCTTCAAAACATGTCGCAAATAACATTTGGATTTAAATTATCATCATTAACAATGACATTTGAATATGTCATATAACTCTAAGATGAGAGATCTCGAATATATCATCCCTTCAAGAATGAATAAAACACATTTCAGCAAAGAAACTGTATGCAGAAAATTATATATCCCAAAAAGGTAATTTCAAAGTTACTACAGAGATTGTGGCAGGTGAAAAATAATATGACTCAACCATAATCCCTAGTCCTCATCCTCAAATTAATAATATGACTCAATCATAGGTGATGTTGTTAAGTATTAATTCTGCTTCAACATTTTCTGTTTACTCGGTACAGCATGTATATATGTTTTAGTATATAACACAAATTTGGTTGAGAAACAAAGAAAGGAACATGTTACTAAATTTTAATATGTGTATATTTGATATTATGATAATAACGTCAGAATTTCAGTTATCTATAGTAACTTTGCAGAAGCTATAAAATGTAACTTTTAAAATTTTAAGGTGGATCAGCGTGTGATTCTGACATACGGACCGTGATATTAAACATCGAGTATGTAATATCTTTATCCTATTCCCATTTTTCCACTAGTAGTCTAGTACCTACCACATTCTTACTCTGTCTCACTATATATCCTTTTTTTTTTTTCATCCGTTTTATTCGCTTCTCACACCTCAACTTGATGTAATAGGACAATTTTTACCCAAAAGTAGAAAAGAAATGGTTATTCTTCAATATAATATAATCCACTTTTAATGATGGTGTTTAAGTCAACTCCATCACAATGTCAATGCATATGAGTAACAAAATCAAACAAAAGAATTATCTTCCAATTCTCTGTTTCCTCTAAAATTTGTGATAAATTTTCAATCTATCTAAACTAAAAGTAAGATGTGCTATAATGGGCCCAAATCCAGTAAATAACCTTAATTTTACCATAATCATTACCTGACCATGGATTAGAGACTCTTTACTCACTTTAATCACATCATTATTCACCACAAAAGTAAAACAAAAATGTTATCTTTGGGAGTTTCTATGTAATATGTTTCAATCAAATCACAGCAGAATAGTTAAATGGGACAACAGTTTTAATTACATACAAAAATGTATTCTTTGTGTAGATTCTGCAAATGCTGTGACTAAAAAACAAAACAAACTCTGAAAATGTTACATTTTTTTTACCATAATCACTAGTATTTCTCCCAAAAAGATGGTTCCTCAAGCCTAAATCCACTATCAACAGAACATAAATACCAAGAAGAATTTTTTGAAGAATAAGAACAAAGTCCATTGTTTCCATCATCAGGAAAAAGATCTGGCAAATCAAACAATGTAGCATCATCATTAGTAAATGTTGAACTTGAAGAGGAGTCATGTTGATTTTCTTGTCTTGCTTCAACTTGAGCTTCAAATGAAGTGTTATTAGCTGCTTTTGCAGCTGCAGCTTGAATGTCTTTTGGAGAAGTGCTTATTGGCTTTGGAAGTGCTTTTGCTAATTCAGGGAAATTAAGGTATGCTGAATGACCTTTTATAGCTAAAGCAGCTACATCATGTGCTCTAGCTGCCATTTCAGCTGTAGGGTATGTTCCAAGCCATATTCTTGATTTTTTCTTCGGCTCACGAATCTCACAAACAAATTTTCCCCAATTTCTCATCCTAACTCCTCTATAAGTTGGATGTTTGCTATTATTTTCATCACTTTCACTATTTCTCTTCCTCTTCTTGCAATCCTTTGGAGAGGCTTTTGTGTCGTGTCTGGTGCTTGTATCTGAATTTGATGAAGTCGATGATGTTGTTGAGGATGTAGCAAAATTTTCATTAGCATCACTTTCTTCTATATTGATATGTTTTTCCATGGTAGAGAGAGAAGAGGGAGAGAGAGAGAGAGAGATTGATTAGGACTTAGGAGTATACAATGAGTGAAGGGTGCTTAAAAATAAATAGACTTAGGCTTATGGTTTCTTTAAGAAGAAAAGAAATGTGATTTATGTAAAGAGAAAAAAGAAAAAGAAAAGATAAAAAAGAATATTAAAAAAATAAGAAAAGGCATGGGTTGCACAAGGCACATATAATTGGTAATTTTGTTTTCCATGTGGGAATTGAGTAACATGATAATTTTTAATTCTATATAGATCATAATTACTTACCACTAGTCTTTTTCTAGTGTTTATATTCTATATATGTACATAATTTTCATTCTCTTCTATTTTTACATGTGTCTCCACAGTAATATGTTCTCTTTTCAATAACAACAACTACTCTTTCCATTTTTGTGTTATGTAAGTGGTAGGACCTTCAAATTTAGTTTTTCAAGGATGATTTCTAGAGAATGCTTCATACAATGATAAGACATGGGTCACAATCTCGTAAATAGCTAGTAAATCTTTTTAACATCGTTTTATTAAAACTAGACGGTTTAAATTTTAAGTTAATATTTCAAATTTTAAAAAATTAAAAATTTGTATTGAAATATGAATTTCTGACATTAAACAAACAGTTTAGATGTGTCTGACTCAGTCACACAATATAAATTTATTCTGATATTTTTGATTTATCTATGGTATACTTTAGATTATTAATTTATATTTTTATGGACTTTTGTCTTTTCCATCTCTCTTATTTTAGATATTAATTTTTGCATAGACAGCTAGGCCGTTTGCATAAAAGAAAACAAGACCTTGTAAATTCTTTAACACTACCTCAAACTTCTACATAACTTGGTCTTTATTTTCTCTTGGTGACGTATAGAAACTTGTATATAAATTAATAGTTAACTTAGCAAATAGTATCAATGCCTCTAAAAATGAAATTTTTATATAATCAACTAGTTAGTATGTCCCCTTCAACTTGACTTATATGTCTTACTTATAAGCTGATCTGTCCCTCTGCTATAGAGATTGTTCCAATTCATAATTGCTAATACTTCAAAAATATATATAAACAAATTTGTTCCAGTTGTAATCACTTGTTACATAACCAATTGCATTAGGACTATTGTCTCAAAATTGCTGGTACAAATTCTATAACCAAACAGGACTTTAGATAAACCAATCTTTGTGCAACTCAACACCAGTTGAGGATACCCACGTGGGTTTTGGTCACAAAGAAAAAGACAAATGACGCATCACATAGAAACAAACATAGGCCTTGTATATAAAAATCATATTGTTCTAATCAAAGAACATGTATTTCTGAATACTGCTAACAATCAATTGTTGAAATCTGCATTTGGGATTTTCTGCGTTCACACATTTAAGATATTAGCGGAGTTGTTCAATCTAAATAAATGACCCGAAGTTAAATACAATATTCACGGGGTTGCATCTATTTTGATAGTCTGGTCTTAATTGAACGATTACTGACATACGAATTCATCAATGCGGAGAATCTTTATTATCAGGGAATTCAAATTCTCACTTGTTATGTTATATATGCACATATAGTATTTAACTATTCATAATATAACGGGAATTCATTCCATTGCGGTCAATCATGCGGTCAGCAACTCCTAGCTGTAAGATCAAAATTGGATGGCACAAATCTTAATGCAGTTTTAATTTTTTCAAAAAAGTAAAAAAATGGACTTTAAAATCTAAACTGTCCAATTTCAATTGAACGTTTCAAATTTCGCTGACCGTATGCAGGTATGATTTATGACTGCACTCAATGTGAATCTAATACATTGACATAGCAAATTAAAGGTTGGAAATTGAGTCGAAGATTTAACTTAAACACATGGTGCACATGCTTGTGGGCCATTGTTGAGTTCAACTAATGCCTTTATTCAACTATGCAAAATCAACAACCAACCCATTGTGAGCATTTGTGTCATGTTCATCCAAGAATTGTAGGGAGATTAAGTTCAAAAGAAACAAATGCTATAGGCAAAAAATTTAACCCCAAATAAAAAATGAAAAAATTAATATGCTAGGTACAGAAAAGAAAATTGTGGGAATGTACATCAAAAGAAGTTGGAGAATTTTATGAAGCACCAGAAGTTAAGTAACTAGGAAACGGCTTTAACCATTTTATTTATTGAGGGTAGGTTCAACAATTACCCATTCCATAAATAGTTTATTAAATGAGTGTAATAAACTATGGTACTATGTTTCTAGACGTTACTAAAATAAGAACAATAATATATCACTATTTTATGTATAGAATGTGATTTTAGAACATGGAGAGGAAGATGGTTTCAAAAGAAAAAAACATACATGGAGGAAGATTGAACATAAAAACCTTATGTACTAGTACCGATTCATTTTTCATCCATTGATAAAATTATTCTGGTCACGTGATCGAATATAATTTTTTTGTCATACTCACAAAATTTAAATTTTTTATTTTATTTTTTAAATTATTTCGTAAATAATTGCTCCCATTGATAATGTACTTTTATGATAGTAGGTATGCAATATTACTTTTGACAAAGACCTACTCCCTCCGTTCCAAATTATGAAAGAAAGTCATTTTCAAAAATGTTTTTCCTTTATTCTCATAAAATTAAATGCAAATTGCATTTAATTTTATCTCTCTCCCATTTTCTCAATAAACAACGACCAATAAAAATTGCTTTTACAGCTTTCTTTGCAACTTATTCGAGAAAAGCCCACAAAAACATATTTCAAATTATCATGTTTTACTTTTTCGTAATAAGTATGATTTTTTTATTTTCCCTTACAACTTGGGACGGAGGAAGTATGTATAGTCAACAACAAAGATTGCATAGTCTTTTTCTTAACTTTAAGGCATAACAATCTATGAAAGACCCTTTTGGCCTTTAAAAAAAATCTATGAAAGATTGGACTAGCTAGAGGAAATCTCAGATAAAGATGTGGCTTGTTTAATTTCATATTAAAGCATGATGGCAAAAGGATTAGGTGTACAAAAAACTTGGTGATGCAAGCTTGTGGTTAATCTCTAAGCTTACCAACGATGAATTGGTCACGCCAAAATTCATTTTAGAATAATATTTTGTGTGAACTGTGAAGCACATTTTGAGAAATTATATGTCAAAAAAATAAGTCTTATGAAAACATGATATTGGCATCAAAGCCAAGCATTAGCATTTTTTTGGCATCAAGCTCGCCATAATTATTTCCATAAACTCACACTTGCTATATTCTCAACATAGATACTATAGAGTCTGGAACTTTGTTGACTATGTACCCTTCATTTAATCAAAGATGTCATATTTTTATATTAATTTATTTTAAAATAATTTCAAATTTTAAATAAATATTGTCTATAGATTTCAGTACCCACGAAACTTCGAGTTACCTAAAAATTTCCTTTTCTTAATTAGTTACAACTTACAACTTACAAGTACACCAAAAATTAAAGATTTTATTTTACTTCATTGTCCCATAAACTCCCGCAACAAGTAATTTCAAAGCACTGTTTTGGTTTGGTAGAGAAGCAAAAGTGCGATTTTGATGTAAATGTTATAGTTCGGTCAGAACCGAATATAAGTATAATTATATGAGAAATTTACACTTGAGTGATATCGTTGATATTTAAATGTGAATGGTAGTTCTATATCTGTCTAAAATGGGCTGAATATTAGTTAGATTTATAAAAAAGATTACTCATATTTCCAATTTCTTAAGATTTTATGCGTACCCTTTAAATCTTACTAATTTGGTTAAAAAATGATTAAGCTTTTATTAGCAAAAACATGAGTTGGTAAGAAGTGGTTGGTTGGAGTCCTAACCTTAACTTGAGTGCTTACTCTCGTGGCTCAAAGGATATCTTTGTTCAATATTCTATTATGTTGTCTTGCCACAATGTTAACCTTGTTTTTGGAGCACTAGTTAAAAAATTTAAAATGGTAAAATAATATTGGAATTTATGTAATTAACCTTTTAAAAAAATATATATAAAAAACATTATTTTAATACAAAATTTATTTGTTTCGATTTTCTTTTTTTTTTGGTACAAATTTGTTTCGATTTTCTTAACTAGTGCTTGAGAGAAGAAATGTATTAGTACGACCCATCTTTTTATGCCTCAAACGCCGTTTTGAGTTGAGGTGGAAGGTAGTAAAGCATTAAAAAAAAAAAAAAAAAAAAGACTTTCCATACACTAAACTCTTGTTTAGGTAGATTCCTTTAACTATATTCATTTATTTTAATGCTATTTTCAATAAGTAAAATATACTCTATTATAAATGCAACTAATAAAAAACTTGATTCTTTTTGGTTGAAAAAAAAACTTGATATTCTAAACATAAAAAAAAAAAAAAAATCTCATTATTATTGTTCTGGATTAGACTACATGCTAGCAATTGAGTGATGCAGGGACTCTTGTTGAATACCCTTTTCTACCAACCAACTACTAATACTAATAAGACCATATACAATGGTCATGTTGAAACTAATTTCAACTCAAAAAAACCTTACAATGGTGTGTTGAGAGACATGTTGAACATGACATGGAGGGGAGAGGTGATGAAAATGTTCAACATAGTTGAAGCATGCAAGGGGGACCACATGGCTGGTTGTGATTGGTTGATTGGATTTTTATTCATTTAATACTTTGAACTCAATTATTTCGTTGCAAATTAATTTTTTATTTTTTTATTTTTTCACCAAAATTCATGATTTTTTTTGTCTATAAATAGAGGTTTGGTTCATTTGATTTGGACACAGGAAAAAAAATCGATTTTTTCACTATATTAATCTTATTATTATCTTTCTATTAGCGTTAATCTTGAAGTATTTTATTTTTTTTGAAAACTTGGTCTCCGGCCTTAGGACCAACTAATCCAAGGGGACCAATCCCACTGCCTACTTGCGGGGGCCCCATTTAAAGCCAGAGTTTTTTTGCTCTGTATGGACTTAGCCCACCGAAATTGGCACCAGTGAGAATCGAACCTGAGACCTTGATAGGAGCATACTCCAAGAGCCCAAGCCAACACCACTCGGCCAAGCCCAAGTGGGTTTTAATCTTGAAGTATTAGTTTTTTTTTTCTTTAAATGGATTCCAATAATCATTTCGTATAAATTATTTAAATAAATTTTGTTTTTATTAAAAAACTAAAAAATAAATCGTTAAGTGTTAATTATTTTAATTTAATTTTAATCGATAATTGTAATTTTATGTAATCATAAAAACAAAAATATAAATTTAAATAAGAATATGAAATAAAAAAGTGGTGGGGTAGAGTGTTGAATGAAAAAACTATTGGAGAGGATAAAAGTTGAATGTGTGTTGAATGATTAGGTGGAAGAAAGAGAAAATGATGTGGAGTGTTGGGAGTTGAAAAAGTGTGTGTTGAATGTTTAAACCATTGTAGATGGTCTAAGAGAGTTTGACAAGTACATCCCACAGCACTACACTTTTTTAATGTATGATTATTACATTATTGATTTATTGTACACTCAATTGCTTAGGATAGGTGTGTGTATTTGTGTTTATAACTACTATCGTTACAGTTTTACTTTTTCTGCTGAGTAAACACACCAATAAATTCTCACCCTCCAATAAATTCTTACTTTGAGTTTAAGTAGTGTACAAACTTTTTTCTTTGGTGAAACTTTTTTATTCTCTTTAGATCATGACAGGTTCAATTAAAAGATTCATGCATAGCAATTTTATATCTCTTAGGTTTCTAGGATGTAATTTTTAAGGAGATTGGTTTTGTAATCAAAGAGTTAACAGCACAACTTGTTATTCATTTGTCTTTCATTCAAATGTAATTAATTATCCGGAATATATATACAGCTTGCTATTCATTTGTTATTCTCATAATAACCTTTTATGATAAAACAAATTTTCGTAGAAAACTATATGAAACAAAAACTAAATGAAACGAAATCGTGGACCGGCCCTAAACATGTCGGACCGGCCCTGGTTACCTCGAAGCTAAGAACCAAATAGCATAATTGCCATGCAAACTAGGATCAGCAATAATCATTGCACACCTTGTACCAAGAAGCATTTAATTTTCATATACTAATACTAATAAATATAAATAGGAGTATACAGCAAATTTCAAACCAAACAACAATAACTGTTAATAAAGTAACATTACCAAATGAAACCTAAGGTAAACTAAGATGCAGTTATAACTGCATTATGCAAACAGAAGATAATCATAGAGAACATTTTAGTTGAATACTTTCATCATAAATTGCCTTACTGTTGAGCACATTGTACCCGAGGCATTGAATGCTCATCTTCATCATCATCGTCATCATAAGCCTCACGGTATTGTTGCTTCTTTCGACTCATCTCCTCTGCAAAATTGACATCATGTAAGGTGGCCTCCTCACAATCATCTAGCTCCTTTTGTGACAACTTCTTGCTTGTCTTTTGAGGTAATATCTTTTCTAATTCTAGGCTTTGGCTAGGAGAAAGAAATCCCGAATCTGGGAATTCAACATTAAACTTGATGTAAAGGCGTCCCCTCATGAAGGGCCTATTGTGTTGTGGCATTCCCTCATCATTTATAGCTTTATGTTGACCTACACAGCAACATTAAAATTCATAAATCAGAAAATGAAATCATGAATGAGTTGAATTCTATTGAAATGTATGTAGTCCAAAAGAAAAATATAGTACCTGGCTTGACGACTTCCCCAGGGTTTGATTTGACCAATAGTTGCCTTCCATCAAGATGTGTGACATTAAACTGGAATCCACAGAGCGCTTCAGTTAAGCTGAGTGTGTGTTCAATATGGAGGTCATCATGCTCCCTCCTGAACTTCGGATGCCCCTTCACTTGCAAGACAAACACTATGTCTCCCGTGATTGTGTCAGGCTGCAAAATGTACAATTAAATATCGATATTAAGAAGACTAAAATAATCAAATTCTGCCCATCTTTATACCAAGTATTAACGTAGTAATAGTACACAATAAATTATAGTAAACCACAATGCCTAACACAAAAAAGTAATAATTACTACTTACGGCTTCATCAGCTTGTCCTTCGAATACAATCTTTTGACCCTGCTGCATCCCCTTTTCCACGTGCACTTCCAGCACCTTCTTTTCTTGAGAAATCTTGTTTCCCTTGCATTGAGGGCATCTATCTCTCTCACTGATGACCTCACCTGCATCAACGATGCATGAGCCAGACGACAACACAGAAGCAATCTAACAAATATGAAAAATGATATTTCCATTACCAGTTCCTTTGCATTCAGGACAAACATGTTGCATTTGCTGAATCATGCCCAGACCAATCTGCCTTCTGGTAATCTTCATACCTGTGCCCTGGCATCCAAAACACCTTCCAGCTGTTCCACTTTTTGAACCTTTCCTGATACATCAAAAATTGCAAGCAAACTATTCTTATTACCAATAAGTTGTAAAATTTTGACAATTAGTCCCTATAAAGTTACGGCTTTATAAAATTCAAGTAACAAGTTATTCAAAACATGAAGTAACTAAGCAATTCAAATAAGAATTTGACATGCTTCACCACAAAAAGGATTTGGCTCATCTACGGTGAGCAACTAGATTTAGAGTGTAAATTGAGTATTGTTATATGACTCAACTTTTGGTTCACTCAAACACCTTTGATTTGAGTCCAACATAAGACTTGTTTGACAAACAATAGAAGCTCAAGCCTTATCATGAACTGAACATAATCATCATCCTATTCGGAGAATCTACATTAATAAGGGCAGGAAAAATGATGCACAAGTTAAACAAGAAATCAAGTTTAATTTAAAAAATATGGTGACGGACAAATTTTCTGATTAATTCTGAAGTGTAATAAACAGTATTTCTTAGCTCCTCCTATTACAATATGAGGTCTTGCACAGTATTTCTTAGCTCCTCCTATTACAACATTAGGTCTTGCACATATACTTGTCACGTGAGCGTGTTCACATTTCTTTTTTGTGAAACCACACCCTTAATGTCAATCAAGTCTCCAATTGGTATTCCACACACCATTACAGCAAAATGAATATTGAATGTGGTGAATTATAGTTAAAACCCATCAAATTGATTCAGAGCTGTCTTAGAGAAGTAGCATAAGCCGCAATGCATTCTAAAGAAGTATAGAAGTGATAGTTTCTTTAAAAAGAAATTTAAAGTACAGACGATATAAACATGGATAAGTTCATACCCTTTACATTTTGCGCATAGCACATTTCTAGAAAGAGATAGTTTCTTTGTAGTGCCATTAAACACGTCCTCCAAGGAAACCTTTAAGGAATGCACCACATCTTCTCCTTGCTTCTGTCTTCTTCCCCGTGAAGGACCACCACCTAAGAGAAAAGAGGAATAGTGCAATGATCAATATTGCCTAAATGAAAGATGAAAGATGAAAGATGATTTACAAGTGTAAACAAAATAACATGAATTATAGAAGTGAGAGTCTCACCACCAAAACCTCCTCCACCAAAAAATGATTCGAAAATATCGAATGGATTATGAAATGAGCTTCCTCCGCCTCCTCCCATTCCTTCTTTAAGGGCATCTTCACCATATTGATCATACAGTTCTTTCTTTTCAGGATCACTTAACACTTCATATGCTTGACCCAACTCCTTGAACTGATATAGAAATAAGATATTTGGAGTGAAACAAGAAAACCAAGGTCAGCAACAAAAGCTACATTATGCAATTTTTCAACCACAAAAGTTTGCATAAGAACATCAAAACTGAAAAACATGTTGCATATAAATGAAAAGTCACAAACAAAAACGTAGCAGGCTCAAGTCATCTGCATGCCACAGTAATATAATAAAACTATCCCTATGTAGCTAGCCAGTGGCAGATTGCAACATGTTGCTATTGCCAACCTGCAAAACACTATTACAGAGAAGAAGGTGGTTGTATGACCACTTAACCAAAGCTTAGGGAAACAAAACAAGCAATTTATTTAAACAATACACATATGGGAGGGATGCAGTATTAGGATTTTGTTTTGAGTCACCTTAGTCTTTTATCAATACCCAAAATGTCCAAGAAAATTATGGCTATAAGTGGACGGCATTTTCAGTTTTTCAACACTTCCTTCAAATTGTGGTTGGAACGGAAACAAATTTCCATAATTTGGCCAAAATTGCGGGTGCTACGAATGCAACATCAATACAGAACGGCGCAATTGCGGCCGCAATTGTACATAGAATGTTTTATATTTACAACTATATTCTAACGTTGTTGACTTTGACAGAGTTAACGGAAAACGATGACCATAATGTGTATAATTAAAAAATATAATTCTAGATTACAACCAAACAAGGAGCAAAATAGCAGGGTATTCGCAGTGCATGCATGGTATAATGAAAATGCAAAAAAGTTGTGGAAACCAGGAGGCTTACTTTCTCAGGATCCCCACCCTTATCCGGATGGTTCTTCATCGCTGCTTTTCTATAGGCTTTCTTGATTTCATCTTCACTGGCACTTTTTGAAACACCAAGAATATCATAATATTTCGTGTTATCACTCTTCCTTGCTGGTCCACGCCCAAACATGATTGATGCACCTTAAAACACGCTACACAGAAAAACAAATATAAACTTTCAAATAAAATACAAAAAATTAATAGGGATTTATAAATTTCAAATAAAAGAAATCCACAACGACAATCTTTATAATGGGAATCTGACCGCATAAAACAATGCTGATACAAAGAAAGCATGGACCATAAATCCCTTAATCCTTAGCATGAATCGCAACTACCGGTTAGAGTCTTACCAGCTCAAATCATGTAAAATATACCACATGGTCAACAATTTTCATAGAACAAAATGTACCCAATTTAAATACAACAAGACAATCATCATAGCCTCTAACTATCATAGGTGTGAATAAGACTGCATTCTCAAATACTTATTATTTGCAATTGTATACATAAATTGAATCTATAAAAAACCTTCAACCCACAATTAAGTGATAATTACTATTCCTTCACCAGATACAAAGATTACAACTTTTGCATCAAAATACTATTTTTATCATCTAAAATTCCATACAAAAACTTAAACAGCTGAAAATCGAGCTATACCAGAAACCAAAATAAAAACAACAATAAAATTAAACATAACATCTAACATGAACTAAAAACAGTGTCACAACTCACAAACCCCAACAAAATTAACACTATGAGTAAAAAAATTACAAGCAAAATTAAAAAATTGATCGAAACCCTAACTTAGCAACTGAATTGAAAACAAAAATCATAAATTTTGGAAAAGGGGGAAAATTGGATGATAAAATTTGCGATCTAAGGAAGTTTATGGAGATTGAAAAGATCTGAACCCTAGAAATCAAATTGAAAAGATGAGAGGGAGAGAAAAAGCATACATATAAATACCTAAGTGGCGATTGTTGTTGTTTCTTCTTCTTCTTCTTCTTCTTCAAGGGGGAAAAACGAAACCCTCGAAGAGAGAGAGAAAAAGAAAGAAAGAGAAGAAAGTAATAGTGAGTGTGAATTGGTTTTGTATGTAGCCAAATTGCTATTTGCACTCCCCTTTTAAACAGCAATATTAGTAGTAGTATTATTATGTTATGTGTGTGTGTGAGTAAGAGTAACAAAGATTCCTTAACTGAGAGGGACTTAGATTGGTTGTTGTTTGGGTTTATTTGCGGCCTGCTGGATTGGATGACGTATACTTATATGTTTGGCGGCTTTCCTAACAAATCATCCTATCATTGTTTTTTTTTTAAAAGAAAAATTATTTTTTTAATAATAATCAGAATCTAAAACAAATAAAAAAACTGATAAAATTGAGAAGCTGATATTACTAAATTTTAAAAAATAATTTTTTTTTTAAAGAAAAGAGAAAATAAGTGTCAAATGACTAAAATTCAGAAGCTGTATTTTGTTATTCGACTTTTATTATTCAATAAAACAGCAATATTATAATTGTTTCCCTAAGTCCGGACATTCTTTCTCTAATTGTCTCACGGTTGAATGTTATAACTACATAAAAAGAGGTTATATTGCTTCAAATTGTTGTCAATATTGCAAGATAGTCGGAGACTTGATTCATAATTGTTTCATTTGTCATCCAAGATCTGATTAAAATAGGAATAAATCTCTTCCCGACTCTTCTAACTTTGTACTTACAATAATTGTTGGTGTCAATGAATCTCAAAATCCTCTCAACATGTCTTCTCGGTCAAAAATATTCAATCTCTTCTTATACAACTTATTCTTTCTAGTAATACTTCTGCTTCTCTTCCTACCACACCAGGTAATTCTAGATAGTATTTTGAAAAGTAGATTTAGTCAAATGTAACTCAAAGTATTATTCTTGTTCCATGTGTTTATGCTTAAAATGTATCTGGGCGGGAGATACTAATGTCAAGAAAGTGGTTGTCGTTAATTAAAGCATTGTTGAGATACAAGTGTTGAGATATATTACTGAGTTAAGTCTCATATTAGTTGAAAGAGTTGAAATTGAACAACATATAAATAAGAGGATCTATCAACCAAATAACAATATGATAAAATGGTATCGGTACTTCAATTACCTTCTAACTTGATAAGTAATTGAATAATCAATTTTTCAAGTTTGCAATGATAATTGGCGTACTCGAGTTCAAGTTGTTGTTTTAACAACAATTATCAATATTCTCTGGTTAATTTAATTTGGACCCGTCGATTATCAACCTTCTAGTTTTCAACAAAAAAAAAATTCTGATAATAGTTCGACCGTAAAGTAAGTGAAACCTAATTAAAAATTATTTTCACCAGGAATGGATCCAGCAAAATTTTGTTAGTATAACAAATATTTCTTTTCGATTAGATTTGCAATTGATATGATCTCTACTTCTACTTTTTTGAGTGGCAATCTAACAAAAAAAACAAATCTTTCCTACTATTCACGAACTCTCAGTTTTAAAATATTTTTCAATATCTTGTCATCCTTGTAAATTAAGCTTCATCCTTGCAGGTGGCTCAAAATCAACACTGATGGTGCAGTCGCAAGTTGGTTTAATTTTTATCCGTGTATTTTTTATAATTTTTTTGGGTTACCATGATATTAATATCAAGTTTCCACTATCATTAACGATTATTAATTTTCGTCGAGGAATCTATGGAACATATGAGGTGATTCTTCCCTTCCAATTCATTGGTGGTTTGTTAAGCTTTTTAATCAAAGTTAGAGGCAATCGTCTACGTAGCTCTAGTTTTTTTTTTTTTTTTACGCATCGTGTAGCTCTAGTTAACAACCCATAATTTGGTTTCATTCCTAATTCGATACAAAATTTAGTATCCAAAACAACTCTTCCAATTTTATTTTATTTTTGTTTAAAACAACCCTTTCAATTTGTATTTAACGAACAAATTACGATAACAACCATTCATGTTGTAGCCTTTCATTTTATATTTCAATGACCTTGATTTGACTCCAATCTAGTCTAATATAATATTTATAACTAGATACATTTTTTAAAAAGAAACATTACTCAAAATGATGACCTTATACATAGCTGAAACTTCAATCGAATATTACACATCATTAGATATGTTCTGGACTAGACTAATGCTAGTCCACCTAGACCCTCACAAAGTCCACATGGCTTGCCCAATCACCTCCATGTCAGCATGGCACAACCTCTCCACCAAGATAGGGTAAAATTACTACTCTACCCACTATCTAAGGGTGATATCTTGGCAGTCCCTCTTAATGGGCCTTGGCTAGTCCAGCCCACTAAGAGGACCTTTGGCCCAGAGCTGGGGGCTATAAATACTCTCCCTCTTGGGAGAGCAAGGTAGACACTATTCATTATCACAATTACTCTCTCTCTCTAACTTCTCTCTAGTATCTCTTTTGCTCTCTATTCCTTGTCTGACTTTGGCATCGGAGCACCTGCAGGTACAACCCCCCCCTCCGTGGATCATCTGCTCGGATTACTGCCTACCACCTGCTCAACGGACTTCCAGCTGGTCTTCTACCTGTTCTGATCAACAGTTAAGATCAGTGGCGCCGACTGTGGGGATCTGAGTTCTCCCCTTCTTTGTTTCGAGCAAGTAAACCAAAGAACAAAACCAATCAATCACTTTTTCATCATGGCCAGTTCATCTCATTTCAACAATGACGTTGAGGACGCTGCTCCTCCATCTTCTCCCCGTCTGTCTCCTGCTCTCATCACTGACCTCCAGGCCCTCCCCGAGTCTGACCCTAGAGACGGGCAGGAAACTTCCTGGACTTCTGAGGACGGCGACTTGGTCGTCTTGACTGAGAAGCAGGCAGGGAAGCGCCCTCAGTCCGAGCAGGGCAAATCAGCAGAAACCGACTTGTCCACTGCTTCAGTTACCAATGCTGAACTAGCAGCACTCATAGCTGCCCTAAAGCAAACCACCGAAGCTCTCCAAGGCCAGAATCGCCGAATGGACGAGCAGAATATGAGACTAGATCGCTTGGAAAGGAATCAGCGACTCTCAAGGAACAACTCTCCCCCGAGGAGAACTCCTACTTCTCAATCCCCTCCTCGTCAGGAAACTGTCAGACAACGACGACCTGCCCTTGAGAGGATCGAGCAACCTGGCAGGAAAAGAGACCATGTCTCCCCTCCCCGCGAGGGTATATCCTCTCCGAATGTGAAGAAAGGAAAAATTGTGGACCGAACACCTCCTCGTCGTCATTCTCCCCAGGGACTCAGCTTGATGACCAAACAAGGGCAGCCAGTAAGCCGCAGCCATCACACTGACCAATTCTCCAGGAGCCCAACTCCTGATCGTGAGGCCTCACCTCCCCTAAACTCACATGAGAGTGACGAGGATGATCCCCGCTGCCCTTTATCTCACGACATACTTCAAGCACCCGTTCCAAAGGGATGTGAGCGACCACCTCCTCTCCCAGCTTACGATGGACTTTCTGACCCAGATGAACACATTGCATCAGTCAATGCTACCCTGAACTTCTTAAGGGTCAGTGGAGCCATTAGATGCAGAATATTTCCAACTACTCTGAGAAAGGGAGCTATGGCTTGGTACCACAGCCTAGCTCCTCGCTCCATAACCTCATGGATGGATCTGTCCGACCAATTCCGCAGGCACTTCACTGCTTCCCGCAAGCAACCAAAAACCGAGGCAGTCCTGGATGCCATCTTCCAAGCTGATAACGAATCTCTCCGCAGTTTCATAGAGAGGTTCAACAAAGAAGCCGTCCAGGTAGAAACAACTGACGATATGAAGAAATACTTGCTCCAAAGGGGCCTTAGGCCAAACTCTGACTTTGCAAAAGCCGTTGGAATCGAAAAACCGCGCACCTTTGGCGACCTCCTCCTCAAATCTCAACCCTATATCCAATATGAAGAGCAACAAGCTGCAGATGCTGCCCGTTATGGGCGAGCAGGAAACAGTCAACCTGCTCCTCGTTCAAATGTTGAACAGTTCAGCCGAGGAGGAGGAAGACGAAGAGGCGAAAGGCCTAGGGAACCCCGTGGACCTCCTAGCACGTTCAGCAATTATACTCCCCTTAGCAAAACCCAAGCCATGGTTATCTCTGTTGGAGGTTTTGACAAACAGACTGTGGGATCCATCAAGAGAAAATTTGAAGAATTGATAGATGGCTCCTCCAACCTGAGTGCAACTTTGGATAAACCGAAAGGGCAATCAAAGCCCTTAGCCTTCTATATGGAAGAGCTGCCCGGTGGAACTGCAAACTCCCAGATACCCCTGCTCATCAGAGTGGACATGGCAAATATGGACGTCCGCAGGGTACTGGTCGACCAAGGAAGCTCCTGTGATATCATGTATTCCCAACTTTTCAAGACTCTGCAACTAGATGAAACCTACCTCACTCCTTATTTTGGATCTGATCTCTCCGGATTTAATGGAGCAACAACCAAGCCATGGGGCTATGTAGACCTGCTAGTCACCGTTGGCTCTGAAGAAACTGCAAAAACTATCAAAGTGAAATTCCTGGTAGTAGACTGCCCTTCTCTCTACCAGTGCATCCTGGGCCGAACAGCTATTGCTGACTTAATGGCTGTCCCTTCAACCGCCCACCTCAAAATGAAATATTATACTCATAAAGGCCAAGTTGCGACACTGCATGGAGACATTGAAGCTGCAAGGAGAGTCTTCAATGCGTCCTCCAAAGGAAATGAGTATATCGGGCAGCTCCCCGAGTCCAAGAAGTCCAAGGCAACAACTTCCCTGCCCTTGCCAGAAATCAGCTCCATTGACCTCGACAGCCGCTTTTCCAAACAAGAAAACAAAGATGAGAAGAAGCTCCGCAAGGAGAAGAAGGAAGACGACGAGGCAAGCCAAGAGCACCGTCGTCCAGTTCCAGACGGCGAGTTCGAGCTGATGCCCTTCGGAGAAGACCCGAACAGGGCAGTGAAGATTGGGACTGGGCTCCCCGAACTTGCTAGGAAGCAACTTGAAGCCTGCTTGAAGGAAAATGCTGATCTGTTCGCCTGGCACGCTTCCGAGATGCCCGGCTTGGACCCCAACATAGCATGTCACCAGCTGACTATTGATCCCACTGCACTTCCCGTTGTACAACGTAGGCGTAGGCAGTCTCCTGAGAAATCGGAGGCTGCAGAAAAATGTGTAAAAGACCTCCTAGAGGCAAATTTTATTTCGGAGGCCAGGTATACAACCTGGCTGTCCAACGTTGTACTCGTCAAAAAATCTAATGGAAAGTGGAGGATGTGTTGCGACTATACCGATCTTAACAGGGCTTGCCCTAAAGACTCTTATCCCTTACCTTGCATTGATAGACTTGTTGATAATTCTTCTGGCTTTAAATTATTGTCTTTTATGGATGCTTATTCAGGTTATAACCAAATTCCAATGGCAGTAGCAGATAGAGAAAAAACAGCTTTCATGACCGAGTCGGGCAACTATTACTACAAGGTAATGCCCTTCGGTCTCAAAAATGCAGGAGCTACATACCAGCGAATGATGAACAAAGTCTTCCGAGGACAAATAGGAGACATGCTCGAGGTATACATGGACGACATGATCGTAAAATCCCCCGAGGAACTCGACCATGTCGTGCACCTTCGTAAGGTGTTCGAGCAGGCCAGGAAACACAACATGAGATTCAACCCAGAGAAGTGCACCTTCGGGGTCCGAGCAGGTAAATTCCTGGGATTTTACCTAACCGAGCGAGGAATTGAAGCCAACCCTGACAAGTGCAGAGCTTTTGCCGAGCTCCCCACTCCGAGCGATAAGAAGTCCATACAAACTCTTAATGGAATGCTAACATCGCTTTCCAGATTTGTATCCAAATCAGCACAACATGCACTCCCCTTTTTCAAACTACTAAAGAAAGAAGCAGTCTTCGAATGGACAGATGAATGCGAGCAAGCTCTCCAACACCTGAAAAAGGCCTTATCAGAGCCACCTGTCCTCTCACGACCAAGTGACGAGGAGGTATTATACCTGTACCTTTCCGTCGCCTCAGAGGCTGTAAGTGCAGCTCTTATTCGCGAGACAAACGAAGGGCAGAAACCAGTATACTTTACGAGTAAAGCCTTGCAGGGTCCTGAACTAAGATACCAACAAATTGAAAAAATAGCCCTGGCACTAGTTTATGCTGCGAGGAGACTAAGACATTATTTCTTGGCCCATACAATTGTGGTCCGAACAGACCAACCAGTCAAGTCTTTGCTTGGCCGACCAGATATGGCGGGCAGGATGCTCAAATGGTCCCTCGAACTCTCAGAATTCGACATTCGTTACGAGAGCAGAAAAGCTCTAAAAGCCCAAGTCCTAGCTGACTTCGTTGCAGAGATGACGAGCTCCTCCCCTACAGTGGACGGAGCAGATAAATGGACAATCTTTGTAGACGGAGCATCAAGCGCTACAGGAGCAGGTGCAGGCATCATTCTTGAAAATGAGAATGGCTTACTAATCGAGGTCTCCCTAGCATTATCCTTCCCGACTTCAAACAACCAAGCAGAGTATGAAGCATTCCTCGCTGGACTACGTTTGGCCGAGGACTTGCAAGCCAAGGAGATAAAAATATACACAGATTCGCAACTGGTCGCCTCACAGGTGCTAGGAGAGTATCAGACCAAGAATGATAACCTCTCTGAATACCTGGTGCTAGTAAAGGAAAAGATCACAAAGTTCAACTCTGTTGAAATATTACATGTTCCCCGCGAACACAACAAAAGGGCAGATATCCTGTCCAAGCTGGCAAGCACAAAAAGGAAGGGCGGAAACAAATCTGTCATCCAAGAGATACTCCCTCGTCCAAGCATAGAAAAATCAAGCAAGGTTGTGGACATAAACGTCATTGGCGACAAAGACTGCTGGATGACTCCAGTATACAACTTCCTCGAGCACGGAACTCTCCCTGACGACCAGAAACAAGCAGCTATAGTCAGACGAAGAGCCTGCTCCTATGTCATCCTTGATGGAAAATTATACAGGAGAGGATTTTCCATTCCTCTCCTAAAATGTGTGGACGAGGACACAGCAGATTACATCCTGCGCGAAGTCCATGAGGGCATTAACGCCCAACACCTGGGAGGAAGGTCACTTGCCAGGAAAGCTCTACGAGCAGGGTACTATTGGCCTACTATGCAACAGGACGCCAAAGACCACGTAAAAAAATGTGACAAATGCCAAAGGCATGGGGACATGCACTTAGCTCCCCCTCGAGAACTAAAATCTTTGTCTTCCCCCTGGCCCTTCGCCTGGTGGGGCATGGACTTACTTGGTCCTTTTACCAAAGGACTTTATCAAAATCGCTACCTAATAGTAGCAGTGGACTACTTCACAAAGTGGGTGGAAGCCGAACCCCTCTCCGACATCACATCACTCAGAGTCCT
Organism: Trifolium pratense; assembly: GCF_020283565.1. NCBI lineage: Eukaryota > Viridiplantae > Streptophyta > Magnoliopsida > Fabales > Fabaceae > Trifolium > Trifolium pratense. The sequence goes on from NC_060063.1 coordinate 57,160,763, forward strand.
GCGCTTCTTCAAAAGAAACGTGCTAGCTAGATTCGGAATACCACAGGTGGTAGTCACAGACAACGGAACACAGTTTACAGACAAAGATTTTCAAGCATTCCTTGTTGCCCTGGGCACCAAGCAGCACTTCACATCGGTCGAGCACCCCCAAACCAACGGGCAAGCTGAAGCAGCCAACAGAGTAATCCTGAGAGGGTTACGAAGAAGACTCGACCAAAACAAAAAGAAATGGGTCGAAGAGCTTGACAATGTACTCTGGGCCTATCGAACAACCCCACACTCCACAACCGGAGAGACCCCCTTCCGAATGGTATACGGAACGGAGGCAGTTATCCCCGTAGAGATTGGGGAACCATCTCGTCGGACTGAGCAACCTCTAGACGAGGAGCAAAATGACGAGGCACTTCGAGAGGAGCTTGACCTCGTCGAAGAAATCCGAACGGGAGCTTCCTTAAAAGAGGCCACCCTGAAGCAGAAAATAGCTGCCCGTCATGACACCAAAGTCATCAAAAGAGAATTCGAGGTGGGCAGCCTCGTCCTAAGACGCAATGCAGACTCCCAGGATGGCAAACTTGCACCCAATTGGGAAGGACCATACCGCGTCATTGACAAAACAGAAAATGGTGCATACTATCTCGAGGACCTTCAAGGAAAGAAACTTCCTCGACCTTGGAATGCCCAGAAATTGAAACAATATTACAGCTAAGTTATTGCCACACTAAAAGGCTGCTCGCACTTCAGAACACAACGAATCGAGCACCTTAGACAACGGAGGGCACCATGGCACACGTGCTCATCTAAAACCATAGCAGGGGAACTAATTCACCATAAGGGAAATGGAACTCCTGCTAGACGAGGATAACTCTTGAAACGAGCCCATCGTCCCCGTGCCACGACCTAGCACCCAGCTCGCGATGGGAGGTTCAGGTTGCGAAGAAGGGTACACTAGCGTGCTTGTATTCGCGTAACTTAGAAACAACTCTAAGTGCTTATACAGTTCCCTAAACTGTTTAAGTCAAAACAGAGGAGACTACCCTCAATAAAACATGCTCAGTATCAAGCAGGGGAGACCTCCCCGGCAAAATAACAACGAGCGCAGCATTCATACATGCAAAAATATGATAAGTATACAAAACAGGCATAAAAATAAACAGGCAAAACTTAGCACACCAACTTGCTCGAATGAGCATACCAGCATGCCCAGACGAGCACCTTAATAACGGGGAGATAACCTCCCCGGCACGAAATTTAAACAACAAATTTCGTTAAGTTAAAATGGGGACAAGCTCCCCGGCTCAGATTTTGAGCAATAAATTAGCATAAAATTAGTTTAAGTTAAAAGTAGGGACCAGACCTCCCCGGTTGAAATTTTTAACAACAAATTTCATGAAAAATTTTCTAAGTTATGAGACGGGGAGGCTCCCCGGTTGAAATTTTTAACAACAAATTTCATGAAAAATTTTCTAAGTTATGAGACGGGGAGGCTCCCCGGTTGAAATTTTTAACAACAAATTTCATGAAAAATTTTCTAAGTTATGAGACGGGGAGGCTCCCCGAATGAAATTTTAAACAACAAAATTTTGTAAAATTTTCTAAGTTAAAAAAGGAGGAAACATACACGCGAGCAGAAAATGTAAACATACATGCGAGCAGGTATAGACGAGCAGTTATAAACAAGCATAGATAAATAAAACGGGCACCTGCCCGGAATTGTCATAAAAATCATACGGGGACAAAAGCCCACTTGTTCCAAAATTACAAACCATGGCTCAAAGGCCCCAAAAATTCAAAAAGACAAAATAAATTACAATAAGAAGGTCGGGGACATCTACTCCTCGCACCTATCTTCCTGCTCATGCACGTCATCTTGCTCATCTTCACGACCCTCCTCAAACACCCCCTCAGCGTCTTCCTCCTCTTCATCAGAGTCGGCCAGGCCAGCCGGGATAACAATTTGGCCATCCTTGACCTGCCCGTTCACATGCATTCCCCGGGTCACCAACTCCACGTCAGGATTAAGGCACTTAATTTGCTGCACGGCATTCTCAAAGGCGTACTCAGTGCCCTCTACAAAGTCATGGGACAGCTGAGCAATCACCTTGACCAAGTCTGCTCGGGTGGTCAACCCCTCGGCAGCCCTGTGCTCGTTCTCGCCCGGCGCCATGGCGGCATTAAGCCTTTCAATTTCAGCCCGAGCAGCATCCAAATCCTCTCCCCTTTTACGGTGCTCGTCCAGCTGGTCGCCCCAATGTTTTTGCTTCTCCTTTAGGTCTTCCACAGCAATTTTGAGCTGGTTGATCCGACCTTTGGACCGCTCGTGCCTGGCCTGGGCAGTGTTCAGCTGCTCGACTAAGGACTCCCGCTCGTCACCAAGGACAAGGGAGCTCGAGACCATCCGCACCATAGCAGCCATGTCACGAGCATGCTGCTGCCTACGGGCCTCTGGTTCCTGGTCAAGAATAGCAGCCCTTTCAGTTTCAAAGACCTCCGGAGGATACTTCTCAAAAAATTTGTCCACGGTAAAGCACCGAGGAACTGGAAACTTGCTGCATCCTCCCATGCCCGCATCTTCAACCGGGGGATCTTCTTCTCTTGTCCTCTTCGCTGGAGGAGGCCGGGGAGCTGAGGTAGGGGTGCCCGAACCAACACCCGAGGTCCCAATAACCTGCACGGAAGGGGTCCCCGGCCTCACTTCCTGGGAAGCTCTGGTAACAACCTTCTTTTTTCCTCGGCCAGACCTGCTCGCCTTCTCATCCTGCTTGGCCTTCAGCATGCGCTCGGCAATAGTTTCCATTTCGTCTGCAAACAAATGACGAGCAAGTTAGTAAAAGACGAGGAATACACACAATAATAGCAGAAATTTTTCTAAGTTAAAAAGAAAGGAAGAAATACCCAAACAAAGTTTAACCTCCCCGGCATTTTTGCACTTGAGGAGGGTCCTAGTATTAATAAAGCGGGGAGAGGCCTTAGGCTCCCCGTGTTCATCTCTTATGGTAACTCCCTTACGAGTCGTCCAGACCCCGGGAGTAAAACCGTCCACAAAAGCCTTCAAACTCTCGAAGGCAGCCATGTCCTCGGGAGACAGGTCCGCGTCCCCGGTTGTATATTCCTTAGGCTCCTTCAGGAAATGGGTGTACGACCAGCTTAACGGGAACTTAGGAACTGCCCGAACTATAACTTGCCCGCTGGCATCCTTGCGAGCAACACCTTGCTCGTCCCTATCTTCCGCCAGCTCCAATAAACTCTCCCGGGCAGATGAAGACTCTGGCCGGACGACGAAGTACCTCTCCTTGAAATCCTTAACGGAATCTACAAACATTTTGAATAATTTAACATCCTCGTGATGCTTTAATGAAACCCAATTCTGACGAGGTGTTCGCCCAACCTCCCTCGTCGGCTTACGCTGAATCTTGAAGATTCTAAAGAAAAGGGGAAGAGTGGGAAGAACGCCTTTATACGTACAGAGGTGCTCGAATCCCATAATAAAAGACCACGAGTTTGGATGCAGCTGCGACGGAGCCACCTGCAAGGCTTTAAGCACGCTGGCCGCAAAGGGGCTGAACGGCAGCCTGAGCCCCATCTCCTTAAATACAAATTCGTACATAGCGAAACCATGCCCGTCAAAAGACGAGCACACCCGTTCACCCTCCCCGGGTATACGGGTCGACCAATTTTGAAGCCCGTCTGCTCTCTGCTGCTCGACGGTCATATATAATCTTGGATCCTGGGAACTAAGCGCCGAGGCTATTCCCCGGGGTTCTGGAGCAACCCAATCCAGCGCAGGATCGGTTATGCAGTCGACCAATGTATACTTCTCCGCACCCTGGCTTTCCACAACCTCCTCGGATTCTGACATTTTACAACCTGAAATGCAGCAAAAACAAAGTGAATTCGATGATCAAATCCACCCTTTCACCGCAATTCAAGTGAAAGGGCGCAGGATAGGACGAGGACGCTGTCCCCGACCAAAGCCCTTTTCAAATGGCAATCAAAATCGTTTCCGAGGAGGATAAGGCAAATAAAAAACGGGGAGATAAGCTCCCCGGCATGAAATTTAAACAACAAATTTCGTGAAATTTTCTCTAAGTTAAAAACGGGGAGGTAAGCTCCCCGGCATGAAGTTTAAACAGCAAATTTCATGCAAAATTTCCTAAGTTAAAAAACGGGGAGATAGGCTCCCCGTCACCTAAACAAACTATCCAAAGTTTCAAACGGGGAGATAGGCTCCCCGGCTCTTAATAAACTATCCAAAGTTTGAAACGGGGAGATAGGCTCCCCGTCACTAGTCGTCTAATCTAAAGTTTCAAAAGGGAGGAAAGCTCCCCGGCACTAAATCCATATGGTGCCCGGCATGTTCATCCTAATGTTCATAAATTCATACATTCTTCATGTAAAAAACGCCCAAAACTGGGCAGAAATGACAAAAGATAGATCTAAGCAAGAAAATTTGGAAGAATTACCTTGAATATGAGGGAAATCTGAAGAGCGATTTGACTAGGATGTTTAAACTTCAGAGAAATCCACAAGTGAAGAGAGAGAGTGAAAAGTAAAAATGAAGTTCACTCTCCTCTATTATATAGATCAAGCCAGGAAAGTGAAGAGACGCTTTGATCCAATGGTCCTTACACTCCCTCGTAAAAATCAAAGCAGTAAATGCACCCTTTCACGTCCCCAATGAAAGAGGATGCTCGAATTTCACTCGAGCAAGTCTTCAAGCAAAAGCTGCGCTTCGCAGAAAACCTCCTTGTTGCTAACTTCTTCGTCATAGCAACGAGCAACAATTCCTTTATCTCCTCGTCATAAATACGAGCAACAAATCCCTCTCGTAGTTATCTCCTCGCAGTAAATACGAGCAAAATACTGAAACCACTTCGAGCTAAACATTGCAGATACTCGCTGCGAGCAAGGCCTAGACGAGCAACTTCCTCGTCCACTTTCGTTCAAGAGAGGTTGCAAGGAGATTTCCTTCTGCACTTGGGCACACATCTAAAGTCATCACTCCTATGCCTAGAAGCAACGACTTGGGGGGCTCCTGTTCTGGACTAGACTAATGCTAGTCCACCTAGACCCTCACAAAGTCCACATGGCTTGCCCAATCACCTCCATGTCAGCATGGCACAACCTCTCCACCAAGATAGGGTAAAATTACTACTCTACCCACTATCTAAGGGTGATATCTTGGCAGTCCCTCTTAATGGGCCTTGGCTAGTCCAGCCCACTAAGAGGACCTTTGGCCCAGAGCTGGGGGCTATAAATACTCTCCCTCTTGGGAGAGCAAGGTAGACACTATTCATTATCACAATTACTCTCTCTCTCTAACTTCTCTCTAGTATCTCTTTTGCTCTCTATTCCTTGTCTGACTTTGGCATCGGAGCACCTGCAGGTACAACCCCCCCCTCCGTGGATCATCTGCTCGGATTACTGCCTACCACCTGCTCAACGGACTTCCAGCTGGCCTTCTACCTGTTCTGATCAACAGTTAAGATCAAGATATTTTTTCAACTAAGAATTTGGATGGATTTAAGTCATTAATAACACCCTCAAATTTCCGTTGATTTTATTTACTTAAAGAGTGTATCTCTCCTTCAAATTAAATAATAAACGACATAAAAGTTAAATAAAATATAAATCATGAAGTCTGAATTGAAATTACTAAAATGAATAACACGCACTAGTACAAATATGACATATTACACATCATGTTTACATCTGACGAGCATATGTCAGATGTAAAAGGCTATATGGAGTAGCCTTTTCATCTGGCTTCAATATCCACAGATGTGAAAAATAAATAGAAAAGACTTTTTACATCTGACTTCAATGTACCAGAAGCATAACTAAACGCGGTGGCAATACTGTAATTATCTCGAAAATTGTCTAAAATAAATATATATCTGGGCAAATATATCCTCAGATGTAACAAGTCAGGTTGAGTAAATAAAAAAAAAAAAAAAAATTGGAACCGAATAATTGATTCAAGTGCAAAACACTCTCAGACGCGTACCTACACTCAAATATAACACTCTCTCTCTCGATGTCAAGAACAAAACCGAAGAACAAACCCAAACCCTCGATTCGTCTCGATTCCTCTCTCGATTCGACAATCTCTCACTCTCACTGTCACTCGTCCTCTCTCACTCATTCTCTCGATCTCGATTTCGTCCTCTCTCTCACAGTGGTTCTCTCGATCTGGATCTCGAACCCTAAGCCCCAAATCGAAGCTCAGTGAAACAAATTGAAGCTTCTCTCAGATTGTTATCGTTCCTCTCCCTACAACTGAAAACACAAACAGGTACTGATTCTATTCTCAAATTTTTTAATTTCTTTTTGTTTGGTTAAAGACTGAATTCTAATTATTATCATTATATATCTTTGATGATGATTATTATCATAATAATATGTAATTTTTGGGGTTTTATGTCCTGCTGATGTGCGTATTTTGTTTGGTTTTATGTGCGTTTTTTTGGGGTTTTTATCTTTTTGTTCTGCTTTTGGTTTGTGGGCGTGTTGCCCTGGTAGTCTCTTTTTTATGTTTCTCTTTTTTATTGACATTAAAAACCTAAATGTTGTGTTTTGGGATCATTTATAATTTTCTAAAACCCTACTAATTACTACTTTTGTTTTGCAGGTAAAAATACACAAGTTACTTTTAGAATCAAGATTCAGGACGAAAAAGAAGGAGGAAGCAGATCTGTTTTTTGTTCCATCTTATGTTAAATGTGCACGTATGATGGGTGGACTTAACGACAAAGAAATTAATAACACTTTTGTTAAAGTAAAAAACTCTTTCGTTTCAATTTAAAGTGTATTGCTAATGTTCTAAATGAATCTTAGGAATTACTTAGCTGAAATTATGTTTATGTGATGATTAGGTTATTAGCCAAATGCCTTATTTTCGGTTATCTGGAGGCAGGAACCACATATTTGTTTTCCCAAGGTAATAATGCTGGTGATGGTTTTATTTTTTGCATTGTGAAAAGCATGTGGCATTTGTGTTTAATAGGTTAATACGAGTATCGATGTTATGTTTCTTTATATGAATTTAGACATTGCTAAGGTTTCCTATTAGCTAATATACATGCTTTGTTAATTGCTTTGTTTTTAGTGGAGCTGGTGCTCACTTGTTCAAGTCTTGGGCAACATATATAAATCGCTCCATTATTCTTACACCTGAGGTGAACTTTTACTTTTCCTCATAGTTTTATAGGTTTTATCAAAGGTTTTAAGTTATGGTTGCTTGCTTTATGAAGTCTTGTGTGTTACTGTTTGGTGTAATAATGTCTTTAGTAATTAGGAGATGGAATTATGTGAAGTTTGGAACAAGCTGAGGAAAGAAGTACCAAATGTAATGTATGTGATGTGAAACAGCAGGGAATAACAATGAGGCAAAACTTGAACATATCTCAACCTTCATTTTTACAGTGTTGGTTTTCATTTTGATTTTTCCTTTCTTTTTGTTGATCACTGGCCAACTAGGGGTAAAAGTTAAAAGTTTCCGTGAACTGAGTAGTGATTACTCACCTTTGATTAAAAGAATTTAACATTCCTCTGTCCTGTAGTCATTCACCTTTGATTAAATGAATTTAACAATCCTCTGTCCTGGCCATGAACGTGAAAGCCCTGGAGGATTTCATTCTAGAATATTGTATTGATATTTTGTTAGCAATGTTACATTTATAAAAAAATAAGCATTGGAGCAATGTTACGTTTTTTTGGTATGTTTCCTATACTTTTTTTAGTAAATACTAGTAAATTTGGTACTTAAATGTGTGAGAGATTTTCATTTCACTATAGGAACTGAATGTATTGAAATTACAAACAAATCCCCAAATTTTCTTTTCCTTTTTCAGGTGTGAGGGTCTGCAGCTTTTTTCTGTTTTTTTAGTTAGTTTTAGACTCTCTTTTTTTTTTTTTACAAAAGAGTTAGTTTTAGACTTTTAGTAGTCACAATTTGTTGAATTCTGTTTTTGGTGAGTTTATCATGAAATTCTGTTTGCATGTTCTTTGTTGAATTCATATGAGAATTCCATTCCAATATCAATTTCTACAGCTTCCTCATTGCTTATATTTTTCCTCTTTGATTGCTTCCTAGACAGTATATGGACTATGTATATCTTAAATGATGTTTCAGGCAACTACAAGATACTGTTTTTATTTTACAAAATGAATTTATATGGACTTTCATTGATGTTGTTTTCAGGATTTTTAAACCTTGTTGAAGGAGAAAAACAAATTCAAACCTGGATGTTTTCAAGAAGGAGAAAGACAAATTCAAACCTGGATCTAAGGTAGAAGAAAATTAAGGGTTGTTTAAGAACAAGTGGAGTGGCAGCAAAAGCTGCGTTTCTGTTACTAAACAGCTCGTCTAGTGAGAAGCATCATCGCCTAGCGACGACAGCAGCGTGCTCTGCCTCTGTATGTTGTTCTTTCCCCTATCCAACCATTCTTGATCGTAGGTAAGCAAACTCAAGCTCTTTTCCTTCTCTCTAGGATTATTCTATTCTTTTGGTGTTACAAATATCACTAATCTCATTCTTGGTAATTATATGTGGCTTGTTTGGAGAAAGAGGCTGTGATTGAAGTATTTGGAGCTGAGAATTGAATGAAAATGGAAGGACATGGCCATTTGGAGAAAGGTATGAAATTGGAGATTGGTGATTGTTAGAGGAGTTTCATGGAAACTCGTAAGTACGAGTTTTGCTACCTTAGTTTCCCATAATTAATAAATGCACGACAACAATAGGATTTTATGGAATTTAGAGTGAGTTAAATTAAAAACCCAAATTTAACTCTACTGTAATTATAGTATATGATATAATGTCTATAGCTAATGAAATGGGACTGTAGGTGGTTAAATTATCAATTTTTGCAGAAAAACGC